>NW_003302551.1:2825446-2830315 GCF_000004255.2 Arabidopsis lyrata subsp. lyrata
CCTGATCTAAACGCGATGACGTGTGGGTTGTTAGCATCTAACATATCCTTCAAAGTCTTAACGATACTCTTCTTTATTTGCTTACCCGGTCCTTTCTCGCTAAAACAATTAAAAACAACAAAAAAGGGAAATTAATTCGTGGACATAATATAAAAAATATATTACAATAAACAACTCACCCCATAACACCCATCCTATTCGAGACTTCGTTTACGGTATCATGAATATAGAGCTGCGAGAAAGCAGGACTTTTGGAAGGGCCAGGCAAAAGTTCACCGATGCGATGATAATTTTGACCCTGCATGCGAAACACATACGGTGCATTCCCATGGTTCACGGAATTATCAATTTGACCACCAAGCGACGTGAATGAGAACATCATATTGTATGCTCTAATTAAAGCACGGAAATTTTTGCTTGTCTCATCCTTGCCATACAACATCGACATAAGCACCGGTGGAGGATTTTTTAGTTTAGGCAGCTCCACTTTACCCTTCATGCAACACATAGAAAATATAGGCCTATTTTTAGCTCCACGTTTGTTAATACGCTCGCCAAACCACATATAAGCACCGCAATTTTGACAGGTGTAAAACGGATCTCCATCATCAAAATAACCTGACACAAGAAGCACTCATGTACACAATAATATCAATTATATTTTTTAAAAGATTATAAAAAAAACAACCATAGTAAGTACCATTTTCTGTTAATCCAGGTTTCACATTTATGATCGGTATGGATCCAAACCCTTCCTGTTCCATAATACACTCATCGGCGTTATCGAGATGTTCAACAAAATCATAATCCATTGCATTATCGTCGTCTGTTTGGTCCTCCCTATCACCATGATCAGAATCCGAATCGGTTGCGAGGAAATGCACGTAATCATCTTCGTAAATCGGCAACACCAACCCTTATATATAACATTTTTTTATTTGTTAATCACACGTACAATTTCGAGAATAAAAACTTAATATAAAAGGCTATCGTACCGGTTTCTGGTGGTCTTGTCCTCGCTTTTATCCGTCTTGATTTAAGTATTGCTACACGGCGCGCTCTCGCACGACAACAAACATCCTTAGGAGGTCGTGAATTCAATAACGCACGTAATTCATCAGATATCATGTTTTCATATGCCGCGATAACACGTGTTCGATTAATCGACTCCATGCCTAGAAATTATGAATATATATTAATCACAACGGAAAATATAATATGTCACTACAACTTAATTACGCGTGTGTGGGCGTTTTTATTAATTAAATTAATAAATTTTTTAAAGATAATAGACTTAACCCGATAATCTATTACGGAAGGCAGTCCTTCGTGCTCTGAGTTTTTCCATACGATAATTTCTTGCCTTTTTCGCACCATCCTTGGGTACATCGAGCAAATAGTCGAAGTTGTTATTATAAACACGGCGATGTATACGTCGATGATCACCTTTGGACGGGCATAATGAAAACAAATCAGAGTGATAGACAAGAATGTTTTATAAAAAAGGATTATGGTTATACGACAATATAAAATATATAACGTATGCAAGCTCTGCGATCTTATTTCTGACCTCTACCACGTTTCATTGTCTCCAAAACCTAGAAGATCGTGAACACAGAGGAAACTAACGGAAAATTATATATAACAATAATCTACTATGGTATTCTTTAATAGAACAACTGGAAATATTATATTTTAATATTGCGATATATATTACTAATCAATATATTTTCTAGATATATTCAAATTTTACTTTTTATTCTGATTGTATCCAAAAAAAAGAAGGAATTTTATAAAATATTTACTTTAACAGCAAACGCATTTGGTAATACCCATACATAACTTTGAGAGAAGATGAAAATCTCACGGAAATAAATATAAAAGGTAAACTGAAAACTGGAAATATTATATTTTAATGATATGTTATATAGTATTAATCATATATGTGATTCGAGCACAACGAATTTTACTTTTTAAATTAATCTCAACTCATAAATACAAGTTATAATGACAGAAAGTTAATTTTCCATGGCTTGTTAAACCTCATAATTATGGTCATAAAATATCACTTGGAGATAAAATGAAATATCACTTGGAGATAAAATGAATAGATAACATAACCGTGAGATCTGTATAAAATCATAAGAAACCATATAGCAAATTAAAGAAGCTACTCAACATACATCAGCTATCATGCATCTCACATTATAGGACGTTGTTTCATCTAGCATAAGTTGTTTGACGGTCAACGAAGAAGAAACCATGTGTTTTAACTATCGCGTTTTATGGTGCTTAAAACTCATTGCGTAATTATAAAGACACACCGTCAATAAAAAAAAAAATGTTAAGAGAACGCAATACAGGAATAATAAAATAAAATCTTCATTGCAGCGTTAATAGTTCAAAACACCGTCTATAAAAAAATATTCTATTATTTTGCCGAAACAAATATAATAGTATAGAGAGAACCAAGCAGAAACATAGTTTATAAAACCCTAAAATAAACAGAAATAAATCAAAACGATGAAAACAATCTAATCTATCTTAAGATTGTTAAACTGATCACGCATCTTATATTCCAACGAAGGATCACATGTAGGACCACCAGCTAAAGCGACTCTCTTCCGTAATTCCGCATAGACATTGAACGTAGAGTTTTCCTTACGCATAAATGTCTCAAAGTTTTGGATTTCATTGTAGGCATACTCCGGCTCTAGAACAAAATAATAAAACATTATCCATCTGACGATATTTGTAAATATTGGCAAAAACTAACGGTGTACATTTACCATGATCGTTAAAAATAATTTGTTGTGGAAACAACACATCTTTAAACAATACATCCCAGGTAGCATCCCAGACCGACAACGGATCTGCCTCGCAGAAAACATCCATCAGCATAACAAATAAACCACGCAATCTATCGACCGACAACACCCACGAAGCCGCTTGTTGGATAGCTACGATACATTCATCCGTCTGGCTAATATGGGTTGAGTTAGTGTTTTGCTTGTTAACCTGTCCGATCAAAACATTCACATATTAATAATCAATCAACATGATTGTTATTTTCGGAAAGAGAAAGCCAATTTAACGCAAAACCAATAAACTATATCAGACCAACATCAAGTAAAAATACTAACGACTACCTCCATCTTTTCAACACGAGCGTTCGCAATGATTAACACAAGAATGCATGTATTATTTATAGACGTATATATAAGCTAGGTATTAGGGTACCCAATAAGACCTTTATTTTTACGTAAAATATTGAGCGACTTAAAACCAAGGAAAATAATATTTTCTATTATGGATAATAACAAACATACCACTATATTAATAGGAGATATGATCAAATCTATCAATACCTAAAATGTTAACTCTAACATATTGTTACACAAACAGTAAACTTAAAAAGAAACATTCTAATTCCGTCGAATATTTAATATTTTAGAATTGTTAATGTTACATATCTCAATACAACAGAACTACCAATTTATGCGTTGCTCAGAGAAACGGCCGGGATATCAACCTACGTTAGTAGACCATATAAGCATAATATGAAACGTGCAAATATATAGAGCTCGTGAATGCTCACATAACCCTAACTAATTATAAATCAGCATGCTAAATCAGATACCAAATATATCACAAATAACGTGAAACTGTTATATACGACATAAAACGAAATCCAATATTTTATAATAATACATATATAATAATATCCACGTCTTGCTAAACACATGTTACCTACATGCATGTATTAGTTGCGTATAGAATTTATTCAGCCCTAGCGAAAACACTTGCACGTGTATAAGCAGAAACGTCGCGTTTGTCGTTTGCCAAACAACATCAGACCGATCATAGAAAACAAAAAAACGAACAATATCTAAATATGACACTCGGGAAGGTATAAAAAAACAAAAAAAAACAAATAACGAAAACACCAAATAACATCCAGACTCAGTCACAACAAAAATCGAACATAAAGGCGCACAATGTATTGTAAAGTCTGCTATGATATTTAAATATAAATAAAACCGCTAAATCTAGATATATAAAAAAACCAAATCCTTCTTTAAGTTGTGGCAAAACTCTCTTCTTTCTTGCCCTCGATTTTGATTTTCTTCGCAGGAGGTTTCGGATTCTCGACGGATACACCGCCACGACGAACACTGGCCTCCTTTGTAATAGGCGTTACGGGCAAAGGCACCAAAACCTTAGAAACACCAATATTAAGTATATATAAAGCAAAACACCGAATATTTAGTAAACTTAACACATACATACAGTTTCATATAAACAGAACAACCCAAGCTACAAAACACGAACCTCGGAGTCTAGACTATCAGAATAGTCTTTAATCAGCTCATCATCATCAGAAAATAACTGTACCACGTAATGCGACCGATCCGATTTCAGATTATCGCCACCTATACTCACTTTAAAAAGAAACCGCCTCCCGACCAATGCCCCAATCTCCGAGGGAAGTATAGAGGGGTCATTCTATCATTAAACCATGCAAATAGATTAAATATACGAACAAATAATCGTTAAAAATAGAATAAACAACATAACAAACAATAGCAAAAGCGAATCCATTACCTCAGAAACTGCATTATAGAGCTCCTGTGCAGTTCTACGAAGGAGGGTACTACCCATTGCATCAAACAACAAAAACCTTGCCTTGTAGTTAGTTGCATCAGAAACCTCCAGAACCAATCGGTACCTAAAACAAACAGTTATTCCAGGACAAATAATGAACAACCGAGCTCTAAAACTACACACACCAACATAGTATGACGGTATTAACATGCACAAGACGACATAATCTACGGAGTCTCGCGGGAATAAATAAAGTGGTACCAT
>NW_003302551.1:2849967-2943704 GCF_000004255.2 Arabidopsis lyrata subsp. lyrata
AAATATCTTTTTCCTAATAACTATTTAAAACATAAGAACAGCAACAAAATAATATTAATAACTATGTGAATCTCTAGATTATACACAAAACAAACTCACACCATATTAAGATAGATAACGCCAATAAGAATAATTAGAACCATCGCTAATATGATATAATGAGTTAGATCGACATAAATTTTTAAAACAGAATATTAATCATTAACTAAATAAAATATATAGAAGCCAAATAAATAGCAACAAATTCAAATAAAATAATTACTCATCATCAGAGTCTTCAAATATAGGCCCCGATCCAAAATTTGGTACGGTTTGATCAATACCAAACACCAAAGGATATGATCCGTATCTATCAACAGATACATCACTACCCTTAGCAATATAACTAAACAACAAATAGATACTGCTGTAACTCCTAGCTTTGCTTCCAATCTCAGTCCTCTACATCAAAAAAAAAAAAAAAAAAAAAAAACCCCAAAAATAAGTAGACAATAGAAAACAAACAAATAATTTAGAAAACACGAAGACATCTATAATAATAGGACATAGGATCTAACAAATACGTAAACTACACACAACATACCTCTTTCAAAATATTCGGTCGCAATGAATACTTCAGCCAACTCAAAACCTTTACAAACAAACAAAACAATTAAAATCATACCTTATAGAATGGTAAGATATTCTGATGTCTATATATACAAGTCATGACACATAAGACAATAAGAGAACAAACATACATGCTTACAAAAGCCCACGCGATCCGTAAAACACGACGGAGCAACAACTCTTCTACGCCAATCCCGTGTGGTCTAAAACATCAGAGAAACAAATATATAAATTAAACATAAAACGATTATTACGTTACATAATAAATACACAAGATTCGACAAAATACCTTATTAAAATAAAACATATCATTCGTGCATCTTCGGGAGAAGGAAACACCAGCGGTTACCTAAGCCAACGGTACGAAATAAGAATAACCCGTAACATTTGATTATCGCGAAATATATATACAAAAAACAAAAGCCAAATCATCATTTAAAAGTTAGAAAATTAATATCAAACTAAAACCGATCCACAATAACCAACATATTAGATACAAATAAGAGAAATACCTGTTTCCAATAAACCGACACAAACCGAGATATGAGTTCATCGAGTACCTTCAAAATCACGGTAAGATGAAAATCAAACAATAAGATGTCAAACCTTGTACATAAACTCAAAACTATTTGACAATTTAATTATAAATCAATACTAAAAAATAAAACGCAATAAAATCGCATATAAAAGTATATACGATAACAGGAAGAAACACATAAATGTATATGGGTAAATAAATATAAAAATATACAAATTAAAACTATAGAAGTACCTCCCCAAACCTCGCTCTTTGCTCGTCAACACCACCTTCGTCAGAAAGCTTTGTCGATGGAACCTCCCACGTTATACAAAACTGAAACACACACCAAAAACAACAAATTAGCAAAACAATAAATCATCGAATAATGCAAAAAAATAAAACAAACAACACAAACAATATGCACACGACCTTTAAAGGTCCATAAAAACAATATTTGCATGACAAACAACTCGATTCATCAGAATCGTAGTAGCTATATAAAAAAACCATAACGGTGAAAACTATCTAATGGCCACAGAAAAATAATACCTAATCCTCTGGCCGATCAACAATATATATAGCTTTAAGATTAGGGCAAACACCAATCATTATCTTAAGAAATTTTACTTTTTAATTAGAAACAAAATCAGAAAACTAACAAAAACGAATTTTAACTGCTAAATTATAGAATTATCCAAAAAATTAACAAATAAATTTAAGCTAAGATTCCATAATCATTAAAGTCGAGATATTATGACCTCCATATCCCCAGCGATCATACTATAAAATAAAAAAAATTAAGGGTGATTAAGACTAATCATCACAAAACACGATTAGACTTATATACCCTTAACAACTAAGAACAAAAATTTTCGAATTAAGGGTGTTTAGGACATTATAATAGAGATCAACACACGATTAGACTTATATACCCCTAATTACGAAGAAGGAGAAATTTCGAGAAGAACAATTCATTAAGGGTGTTTAGGACAAATCATTCTAACTTTTAACCACAGGCCTCCAATGCCCTAACTTTCAATATGGTGCGTTTCTACTTCTCAAATAATTATTGTAGAGATTAAAAGAAACCAAAACTAATTTAAAATTTAAATTTTTGCATACTAAGTTTTTTATTTTATTTTTAAAAGATCATGCTTAACAAAATAACCACGACATAAATTATTTATTTGGAAAATGTTGGAATGAATAATTGACTTAAATAAACTTTGAGAAACTTGAATTTGATGATGTGTTATCGATAAAATAGAATTTGAAACTAATTTATTAGATGGAATTAAGAAAATGAGAGTGAAGATAGTGATCTAAAATTTTGACTTTGAACTATTTTATTTTTATTAATTGTAAAAATAAACTATTTGGTTTTTATTTGTAGTTGAAGTATTTAAAATTTATGTATTAGATTTACGTGGTTAATTATATGTTTTAATATTATATAATGCTTAATGTTTTATTATATATGTATATATATATTAATTTCTATATACGCTTCCAACACGTATCCACTTCCTAAAAGTTCTAAAAAAATCGTTTCAACGTTTCCAAATGATTCGCTTCTGCGTACCCGCTTCTGATTCCATGCAACCTAGAAAATATGTTTTTTTCTTCTAATCTGATCATATAAATGGCCGTCGTATATTGTATAAGTTCTAAGAGCTGGCTATTTAATAGGGTATTATCGATCTGTACCCATGGAAGACTCAAAAATTAACTGACACAAATGAACACTGTTTTGTCAGATGTTGTGTAAAGGATTTTACGTTGTTGTCCTCATTTAAAAAAAAAAATTATTTAATTTTTCAGCTTTTCTCTCTCCTTTCCCCATTCTCTTTCGAAGTGTTCATCAAAATTGACATGAACAAAAATTCTAACAGCCAAATACAAACAATTTTCAATAAATCGTTCTAAAATAAAATTGTAGAACTTGATGGTGATGACAACAAAAGAGTAGAAGACGGTGGTGATGATGTAGGAGGAAGAGAGGAGACAAACTTGTGTGTTTAAAAGATGCATAGTCGATTTGATTTTGTGGTGGTTTCTATTCCGATTCAGTGACGGCCGCTGCGGTGGTGATTGTAAGTGGTGCTTATTCCTATTTAAACTATTGGGTTCTTAATGATGGTGGAGATGGTATTTACGACGATAGTGATGATGATTATATTATCGGTGGTGGTGAGTTTGGGAAAAAAAGAAGGTGATGTGAATAAAATCGTGGATTGAGATAACGTCGAAGAGGTGCGAAAAGCTAAAGGGATTTTATGGTGATGGCGTCGGTGAAGGTGAGATGGCTTAAGAGTTTTATAATCGTCGCCGTCTTTTCCGTCTATCTTATCGGTGAGCAGATCTACAACAAAACTTGTTATTTTTTATTGCTAGTTATTTTCATCGTTATTACGTTAACCTCGTTATCAATTATTGTTGGATCAAATGGAGTGGTGAGTTGAGACGAAGATAGGAACGGAGGAGCTGTGATGATTGAAGATTTGACAGTGGCGGCCAAAAAACTTAATTATGTTGTTTTCTGGGTTTGCTTCGTCGGTGACCAGAACTAGAGTAACACTTGTTACTTTTATTGTTATCATGTTAACATCGTTATACACGTTAATATAAATATTATCTATATATCTACTATCTTACCATAAATATTTTCTATGATAATATAAACTTTATCATATCAATTATAAAGTTATCGAGATACAATATGTTTTAACACGATATATTTATAAACTTATTGATATATATTTTGTTATCGTGTTAAACCAATAGATAATCATTTAACTTATCACGATACTATATTATTTATCAGGTAATAAAATAGTTATCTACACAAATCACAAATGTTTTACAATATCCTACGATAAACAGTATCATCAACTTCGAAATGAACAGTGTCATCGACGTCTAAGTGAACAGTATCGATGAGAAACTGAAATAATTAATAAAACAATTTTTAATTCAATGGCACTTTTGTAATAAATCAACATAAGAATGATATTTTTGGTTTGTAGTTTCTTTGTCTTTCATAATTACTTAATTTTGAAATTATCATGTTCTGAAATCTAATTTTTTGGTCGACCGTGTATAAATATTTAATTCACCCTATTTAATATCCATGTATGAAAAGAGCAACAATTTTTTATATTTTAAAATTGTTACAACAAACTGGGCAAGTAAAAGCAGAAAAAATTTAAGCAAAAACAGAGCATTTAGAAAGCAAAGCAAAAAAATACTCTTCCACTTAATCCTAGAAATAAAACAACCCTAACTTGAGAATATCTCTGACTTCTTTTTTGTTTCGACCCTATTTTCTCTAATTGCCAAAATAAATGTTAACCATAGTGCTAAAATACTTAATAAAATAAATTGATAGTCCGTTTTATATAGATGAATTGACAGTCCGTTCTCTTCACTACAAGAGTAGTTGGTTCTCTGCACCACAACATATACTTCAGTACAACTAAACTACTCTTTAACTTCCCTTTTTAGACATTTCTCGTTTGTTTCATGGCGATGAGAGGTGTTGGTTTCAAGTGGTTAGTTATCACTTACTCGTCTCTGTCTAACCATGAATTGATTAAGATTTCGATCAGTTATGTAAAACTGATACCATGAATTGTTCTGCAGGTACGATTTATTGTTCTTGATGAGGCTCGCAGCTGACTTGTATCCTTTATAATTATAAATTTGCTTGGTGATTCGGAGAATGATAGTTATATGCCTTTTAACTGAGTAAATAAGTGAAATATTTCTAGTAAGATTATTGGTTCTCATCATATAAGGTGTAAATGGTAACTGCGGAATCCGGCTGAATGTAGCTGAATTGTTGAATCTGGCTGAATTTAATGATGGTTTTTTGCGGAATCTAGTTGAATATCTTAAAGTTCAAATGGTAACGGCTAAATCTGGCTGAACTTTTAAAATAAATAAATTAATCAAAAAAACATATAAAATTATAAATTACATAATTTTATTGTGTCAACAAGACCAAATAAAAAACAAATGAAATATTAAACTTGAAATTTTATATAATTTAATAATTTATTAAACATAAGATAATAACTTAATTTGGAAAAAGCTCCAACTTGTAAAATATTAAGAATGTAACACACTTAATCTTTTTATCAAATATAAATATCATATAAAAGCATAAGCTAATAAAATAATATTAGTTTAGCTAATAAAAACTAAAAGCATAAGCTAATAAAAAACTAGTAATTGTTACTTCTAAAATAAAAAATATTTTATTTTGCTAGTTTATGATTTTTCTTATTAACAACTTTTAGTGGAAGTAGAGATATAATAGTTTTAATAATTATTTAGTTTAAATAAATAAGAAAATTGATTAATTTATTAAACAATTTAAAAACAAAAATAAACTTTGAAACATCAACAATTCCTCATAAATTCCTCAAGAATTCCTCAAAAATTCCTCAAAAACCATGTTACTATTTACAGCCATACTCTTCCACTTAATCCTAGAAATAAAACAACCCCAACTTGAGAATATCTCTGACTTCTTTTTTTTGTTTCGACCCCATTTTCTCTAATTGCCAAAATAAGTGTTAACCATTTTGCTAAAACACAATATTCAAACTTACCAATCGCACATTCACGATTCACACACTCTTTCTTTCTTTTTATTGTATCAACGACCTATGCTTTCGTCCTCTCCACTTCACCTAAGACCCATCTATAATTCAAAAAGGGCATTAATGTCATTCACGAAAATATTATTTTTTAATTCCTCTTAATTAGCCACGAATCACCACTCGTAAATCACCACGTGGACAATAGAGCGCGTGGACTACACCGTCTTCCAGTCTGGCTGCTTCGTGAGAGTCACCCTCCTTCCACGAGCGTCTTTAAAAGTCAACTCCTCACGCAAATCCCGTGCAACGCGTCACATTTGATTACAGCTTATCTTTTTTTAATTATTTTTTCTAAATCGTTTTTATTATTAAACCCGCGAAGAACTAATACATATATCTCAGACCAATAAAATTAGGAAAATTAATTCTTAGACAAAGTTCATCGACTTTTTTCGAAGAAGACGACGAATTTTCAAGATTTTATTCTCTATATTCTCTCTTCTGGTAAATTTCTTGTTTGTTTCTTTTTGTCATCCATCTTTGATCTTTCTTTGTTGCTTTGCAAAACCAAGCAGGTCTGTGTTTAACGTGTCTTCATGTTTTTATCTTCTTAACGACCCCTTCTTATGTCTGAATTTAGAACTTACTGTCCTCTTTAAGTTTCGCTTCTAAGTTTATATATATGTTCACAGATAAAGTTTATAATTTAGATGTTAAAGAAAAAACAAAGTGCATAACTTGTGAATTTGTGCTTTGTCTTATTTGTTAGATTACGGGTACGTAATTTCTTACAAAAGAAACCTCTTTTTTATAATATTTTGAGTTTAGTCTTTAGGTTTTTATTGATTTCGGTTCAAGTTTTCTCTTAACTCTTAATTATCTTTCATACCGTACCGTGTAAGAAAAAATCAGTAGTTTCACTCCTAATTAACAAGCCAAATTTTCTTGATATTGTATCTTTTCTTTTCACTTATGAAATCATATGATAATTTGATCTGAATTTTTTTTGACATGATACAGATAGTGAAGTCTCGGAGACTGAATGATATTGTTTCTGGTCAACTAAACCAATTTCAGAACATGGCAAACAGAGCAGACAACTCAATACGTTGGTTTGTGACTTTTATGAGTTTTATTAGATTATTGAATCTTTGAGTTCATTATGAAAGATACGATGATTAATGATTCATAGTGTTCTGTTTTTTTGGTGCAGTTCAAATAGTAAAAAACCGAATGACGGTATGATGCTCGTAATATCAATTTTTGCGGGAATAGTTATCGGATTTTTGTTAGGAATATCTTTTCCTACATTGTCACTAACTAAGGTAAGCTTTTAAAATTTTACTTTCTTTCAAGAATTAATGTTTTGGTGTGGTTTTCCAAAGATGTGTTTATGTTTTTTCAGATGAATTTTCCATCAAGCATACTTCCTTCTGTTGCTACTATTTACATAGAAAACGAGAAACCGGAGAAATCATCTAAGACGAGTTCACAAAATGAGTTTGGTGATGCAGCACATCATCATAAGGCATGTTTTTGTTTCTCCCTTGTGAACATGACTCAATCTTGTGGATTAGTTTACAATGTTTGTTTGGATATTCTACAGATTTGGGTTCCATCGAATCCTCGAGGTGCAGAGATGTTACCTCCAAGTTTTGTTGCAACCGAATCAGATTTTTACTTACGAAGATTGTGGGGATTTCCTAAAGATGTATAACTTCTCCTGGTTTTTTATGATCTTTCAAACATTAATCTTTGACTTAGTCTCTGAATCATGTTTTTTGGTTTCTTTAGGATTTACCAGTGGTGAAGCCTAAGTATCTAGTTGCTTTTACTGTTTCTTATGAACAGCGAAAAAACATCGATGCTTGCATCAAGAAAGTATGTCTCTCTCTCTTTCACATTTGCTTCTAATCTTTCACTCTTATTAAGCGGAGATATTTTGCTCTCTCAATAGTTCTCAGATAACTTCACTATAGTTCTGTTTCATTACGATGGCAAAACCTCGGAATATGATGAATTCGAATGGTCTAAACGGGCGATACACGTGAGTGTACCTAAGCAAACCAAGTGGTAACAAAACAAACACTTTTCTTACTTGTTTCTCTGTTTCCATCGATCCCAAGCTTTAAGTAAAACCTTTTGAAAATGTTTCCATTGAAGGTGGTATGCTAAAAGGTTTCTACATCCAGATATCATAGCACCGTATGAATATATATTCATTTGGGATGAAGATCTTGGTGTTGAAAACTTCGACGCAGAAGAGTGAGTAATCTGCTTCTTTTGATTATATTATCTATCTCCAAGAATTTTAATCAGAAAATGTTATAAAATGTTTTCTACATCATTGCAGGTACATCAAGATTGTGAAGAAGCATGGTCTAGAAATATCGCAACCCGCTGTGGAATCAAGAAAATCAATCACTTGGAAGATAACAAAGAGAATACCCGGAATCGAAGTTCACAAGTAAAACAATTAACTATTAATACAAAATGTCAATGCCAAGGTTTAAAGTAAAGGAAAAAATAGTAACTCTTGCCAAATTCTTTCACCAGAGAAGTCGAAGAGAAACCAGGCCGCTGTAATGACCCTCACCTACCTCCTTGTGCAGGGTATGTATCTCATTTGTCAAAACCAATAGAGAAGTATTCTAACTTTCTTGATCTCATAAGTTCTGCGCGGTTTCTTATCAGGTTTATAGAGATTATGGCTCCAGTTTTCTCAAGAGATTCATGGCGCTGTGTGTGGCATATGATACAGAATGACTTGGTTCATGGTTGGGGTCTTGACTTTGCGCTAAGAAAATGTGTCGAGGTTAGGATACAAATACAACTTATTCACAAACACGTATAACTCCACAAAACATTTTCGAAACTAAGAAAAAAACATTCATGATACAATAAAACAGCCTGCACATGAGAAGATTGGTGTTGTGGATTCTCAATGGATCATTCATCAAAAAATTCCTTCTTTAGGCAGCCAGGTTATTACATGATCAAACTTTATCTTTCTACATTATTTACTAGGTTCTTTGTTCATAGTTTTAACGATGAGATGATCTCGTAAAATACATTGATTCAGGGAACTGCGCAGGAAGGGAAAACCGCGTTCCAAGGGGTAATAACTCAACCCAACTATATTCTTGCGTTATACACTTATAAGGTTCTTGAATTTATCGGGTTTTAGACCGATTCTATTGCTAATTACTGATTTCTATACATGTTTTGGACAGGTAAGAGAGAGATGTAAACGGGAGTGGACAATGTTTCAGAAAAGAATGACCCGATCAGAGCAGAAGTATCGGAAAGAAATTGCATCTGCCTCTTCAAACGCTACACTTACTTAAACAAAAAGAATAGAGGAACTGAATAACAAACGAGCACATAAGTATACATACACACTACACATTCTTTGAAAGAACAATATAGCTCTGTTCTAGAAACAGTTACAGTATTGAAACAGTTAATAAAGTTCTTTTCAAACTCTTCATTTATTTTTCAGATTTCTATATATACAATTGTAGATACTAATCTGGCTCTTCCTGGGAAGGATTTAAGAGAGACAAGCATTGTCCAAAAGATACAAAGGAAGATGAACAGCCGAGAAAGAATGAGCGATAGGACCCAGTTCCGGATTATCTCCTTGAATGTATACTCTTCAAGAAGCATATAGAAAAGATCACCACCTTTCCATATAACTCTCTGAACTCTTTTAGGATTCAAGAAATGGCCAAACCTCAGTCTATCATAACGACTGTAACAAAAGTTGCAATGCCATCCTGAATCCGCCAAGATATCATCAGATTGTCGGTAATGAGCACGGAAGCTTTGCGGAATCTCATCGCACCATCTTAAAAGATTCACAGTGTATCTACGTGGAATCTCATCAACATCAAACATTATCAACAAATCATCATCAGTAATACCCGCAATCCTCAAAAACTGATTTTAAAGCCACTATTCGTAAAACGGACTTTCTCATTTCTTAAACCTTCCACCAACCGAACCATATATAACTCTACCGCGGCTCTACAAATCCAAACATTCCTATGCTCTGCAAATACAAGAGGCTTAGGCAACCCTGTAAACGTCGAGTTGATTCAAGTATCACACACTGCGTAACGTAAGGATACAACTCTCTCCAACGTATGGCAAGAAGCTCAAGCTCATTACTAAACAAAACCGGGTCATAAACCCGTCCGTCTAGGATATTCACGAAACCCCATCCATGGAGTTTACATAAAGTCTCCATAGAAGCATTCTCATGATAATAATGAGGAATAGCTTTGGTGGAATGGTGGTGATTCGGATTCCCATAGTGGCCGGGGAAAGTAAGAAATTTTCTGACCGTGAAGATAACAGCAAGCACAAATGTTGGAACAATCACTAACAAGAACACATAATTCTTCATATATACACCACGAAGAACACAACAAAGCCTAGAGATACTTAAAATTTTACCAGAATCCTGCCACAATCAAGAAATTAAGCATCATCAGATCCTAAAACCCTAAACCAAAATCAGATCCTTAAATCGAAATGATCATATAAAAATTCAAGTGAAAGGTTTTAACGAAGGGTAAGAGCATGGTTATAGGTGATACTCATAGTATCATTAGGAATTTTTTAGTATTATTTATAATGTTTGTTTATTGTTTGAGATTTGTGATGATACTCTTACTAAATATGTTTGCATTGGTGAGACCGGTTTAAGTATCATAAAAAAAAAAAATTGCAAAATCAAAAATAAATATACTTCTTTCTCCAAATGATATTGTTGCCAAAACAAGTGTTTCCAAAATATTAAAACCAAATAATACCAACATAAATCTTATTTGTTACAAATGGATGCAAATAATGGTACCACAATCCGGCTGCCAAACCTTCAAAGCCATCGATGCTTGCCTGAGAGAGCCAATAATAATTTAGATCAGAAGAATGAATGAGTTAAAGAACAGTAGGATCAATCCTCATTTAATTAAACAAAGAATCATATTTTCAAACTGTCACAACTGAACAAGCAATCTCCTTTATAGAGTTAGAATTATCTAGAAACAACAATGCATGGATCAAAGTACAATTGCTACTCGCAGCCATATAAAAACAAAACTTTATGGAATCTGACTAGATGAGCTCGACATTAGGGACTACCTCACTTTGAGCAAATCTGAAAATTGCAGAGAAGAAGACTGTAATCTCTCAGCCTCGTCCGACAATCGAGCCTCCAATTCACGAATCCTCCGGCCCCATTCATAAATTTCACTCTCCTTCCTGAGTAAAGCTCTTCTATATGCAGCTACTTTCCTCTCCTTCTCCCTCTCAAACCTATATCAACCACATCCATAGAGCTTGAGTAACTCACATTGACAAAACAACAAATCTCAAGTAAATAATCAATCAAAAAAAATCTCAAGTAAACCTTCAAAACCTTCAAAGCCACCGATGCTTGCCACCGATGCTTGCCTGAGAGAGCCAATAATGGTACCACAATCCGGCTGCCAAACCTTCAAAGCCACCGATGATCTTTCTCCATAGCTCGTCGGGTATCTCGTCTGCAGAGGGACCGAAGGCAAGATCGGGAAGGAAGAATCGGCGGAGGAGAGGGAAAATCGAAATCGCCAGAGAAGTTCTAGGTTTTCTCGGTAGAGAGAGGTGAGAATTTTTTTTTTTTTCTCTGCCTTTAGCCAAAAACGCGTTTGCAGCACCAATCAGCACGTGCCACGTCGACTGATACCCAGTATCAGAAGTATCAGTCCACTGATACGGCTCAGGCCCAAAAAAGTTGTTTGGTCCATTAATTAATATTTTCTGGGCTTATGATACTCACAATATATCACCGCTGGGCATGGTCTAAACGAAAAAAGCAGATCGGAGAATCAAACCTGGCTAAATTACTGTTATGCCCTTCACATTACGGGCTAAGCTGTGACAAAAAGGAGGGTATAGTAGTCATAGAAGAATAACGGTTTTTCTGGGAAGTTTAAGTGGGTCCTGCCACGAGGTGGAGCTGTTTTATTATGTCGTGTAAACTCTTGACAGGTGGCGCTATTAATATCTTTCTTGAAGTATGGACTGATTCCTAAATTTGGGCTTTACTAATATAAGGCCCATTGTTTATGCAATGAAATCAATGAGATAGGACAAGGCAAGACAACCGTTAAAAAAAATTACGATGTTATTTGAAGTCCATCATTCATAAAAAATAAAAATATTGGAAAAATACATAGGTTCACCACTTTAATTCACCCCTTTAATTTGAGCTAATCAAAATATGCTATTTAATAATTATAATAAAATTTTATTTAATTATAAAATCTAATTTCACTAAATCGAACGAGGTTAAATATAGAGGTTAAATCTCGGTTTGGGTTAATAAATGGGTTTAGATTTTACAATTAAACGAGATTAAATATCGGTTTGGGTTTAGAAAGTACGATTAAGGTTTAGACTTTTTACGATTAAACGAGTTTAAATGTCGGTTTGGGTTTACAAAGGAGAATTATTGTTTAGATTTTGTAATTAAACGAGTTTACATATTGTTTTGGTTTTATAAAAGAGTGGTTAGGGATTAGATTTAATAACTAAATGAGTTTAATTTTTGTTATTATGTGGTGAATTCTGATTGGTTAAACCAAAAGAGATGGATAAAAAGATTTATCCGAGTAAACCCAAGTATTGCTCAAAATATTGCATCAAAACTCAGAAGTAAACTTTACCGAGGAATGAAACAAATAAATTAAAATGAAGAGAGTTTTAATGTACTACATACTAACCTTTAATATCGTCCAAAAAATCATTAAAAATCTAGCCGCTTCGTATGAAATTTTTATGAGAAATTGAGAATAATCAAATCCGAGAATAGAAAAATGCATAATCACCGCATCTGTAAATGAAATTTAGGATTTGCTGGAAGAATTGTGTTAAGATCTGATGGAGAAATGAGAACGATAAAAAGAAAAATTTACATAGGTAAATGTGGAACTTTGTTTTAAAGAAATCTCTATGGCTTTATATCGGAGTGATTTTTCTTTCGTTATCCGAAATTAAATATCGGAGTAATTTGTAAGGTAAAAAAGGTCATAGTTTTATTTCAGGTTCAGAATATTTCAGTTTTATTCAATTGTTAAGCTTTGAATTACCCTAAAATTTATTCTCCAAGTGTATTTTGGTTGGAAAAGATTTCAACATCTAAAGGAATTATGGTGATGCTAATTGCTACATACATGAAACTCCACAAGACCTCATTTTCTTATACATTGAATTAAAAAGCACACGGTATATATATATATATATATAGTGTATATTCAGGAACGAAACACTATATATAGAGTAGGTATAATTGAAAACAACTTAATAGACATATAGGGATGATGGTGATTGGGATTGTGATGATGATGATGATGTTCAACATTAAGCTTTAAGGACGTGGTCCTCCATGTCAACAACCATGCTCTTGAGGAGTTGCATGTAGCTGCTTGGTTCGGGGAAATCATCGTTGCGCTTCTCCCATATCATAGTGATTTTGCAGACGCAATCATCTTCAGACTTGGGAATAAATTGGAAATCGACCTCATACACTTTGAACTGCTCCATCACGTGACCTTCCAGTCCTACAACCTTCATTGTGTTACTCTCGTCGTCCATCTCTCTCCTCTCCTTGAATACCTCCTGCGTTCCATCTTTACACACATGTAAATTCAATTAATGTCATATTCATATGTAATGATGCAATACATTTCCAACATGCCATTAGTCAGAGTTCTTATTAAAATATTTGTCTATAACATATTAATATATAAATAAACGTATACCTCCCAATGTGTAGTTCCAAATCTTGATGCCTCCGTGAGTGTCCCATTCGCCATCGTGAACAGTAACACCTTGGATGTGGTGGCCGACGGCATCAGGGAAGAGATGGTTCTCGTTCCTCCACCTCTTGAAGTGCTTCTCTGCCGTTCCTTTTAACGGTACCTCCGTCACGTATGTTCCCGACGTCGCCATTTCTTTCTCTCTTTTGTTTAAAAGCTTCCACTTGTATTTTTTGTTTTGTTTTGTTTTGGTTGATGAAATAACACTTGTTGTCGCCTTGGTTTATATAGAGAAGGTGAGGCTTAAAAATATGGTTTCTACAGTTTCTTTTAATCATTTGATAGTCCATGATAGAAACTTCTTTTTTTTTTTTTTTTTTTTCAACCTACACTATTTAATGAGCATTTAAAATATAATAAAAAGAGCATTATTGGTTCATAGAAATGTATTTTCTTGAATTGGTAAACTAACCCCCGACCACGTTATTAATGTGAATAGTTGGTCCATCATCCTTTAGAAGATAATGATACGCCAAACACACTAATCATGATGAGAAAAATTATCGTGTATATTTATTTTAATCGTTTACTAAATTTTATCCAGTCATTATTTAATCACAACTATGACTTGTAGTCGGTACTGAGTTGTGATGATGTTGTGCGATCATCATCACTTGGTATAGTGATTGATTTTAATATCCGTGTCATAATCTGAATCCATAATTTGATAGTGTGACTGTGCCGTGCGTGTGTAAGTTATACTTATATATGAAAAATATGTATAAATTCAAATCACATATGTTTAATAATTTAGAGATCGAGCTAGTGAACGAAAAGTTTAATTTATTATTGCATTTTATCAATCGACATTTATATTAAAGATCGAGCTGGTGTCTGGTGATCCAATTTTATGATATGGTGATGCATTAAATAGCTGGGATATGGTTTGTAATTGTTGGCCGGATTGCATTATATATAGCCTCTATGAATTTTTTAGAACAAAGGTACTTCTTAAGAAAGACTAAAGCCTACAATAAACAATGGAAATCTTAAAAGAGACCCCGAGAGAGAGAGAGATAAATTTACAAAAGGGCTAAGCGAGTGTTGATGCAAATCAAAACTTCTCAATTTGGGAAACTTGAGAGGATCACAAACTCATGTTCAATGAACAAAGAGTTGAAGATTTGACTTTTGAGTTCCATGTTCAAGTTCATGCTTGAATACCTCAACGCGTGTTGTTTATGATTTAGTTGGGTTATGGGATAGATCGTGGAAGAATATTGTTTCCTAAATATTTGTTTAGGCGCTATTAATCTTTTCACAAACTAATGGGCTGATTACTAAATTTGGGCTTGACGTATATAAGACCCAGTTAACGTCTCCAACAATCAATTCTTATTGAAATGATATTGGTGTATTTTGTTCATGTGCCTAGTAATCAATTAAAGAGATTTATTTTGTTGGTAGAAAATTATGGAGACAGAGACTACGGATGAAGAAATTTTATTACATATTTCTCAGATTTCTTGTTGATTTTTGTTATTCTAAAGAGTTCCATCAGATGATTTACAAAAAGGGCAAGCGACTGTTGTTGAGAATCAAAATTTCCGAAAATTGTAGATTATGATGTATATTGTTCCTATTAAAAAAAATTATAGTCCAATATTCAGAGGCATAGTATGCGTCATTAACTTCATTACAACGGTCGACAATGACTTTGATTTTCAGGTCGTCTAATAAATACTAAAATGTATAAGTATGATTTTGTATCGTCCAATAAATAGCAAAATGTATGTGCATAAAATAACCAGCTGAAGTATTTGATATTCATCCTTAGTTCCATTAATGTTTTAAAAAACATTATATATATAGTGATATATTTCATAGTTTTATTTTTTATGAGAGTTTAATAATAATTTCTTTTAAAAATCATTTTATGTTCTTACTTTTATCAATTTCATGATCAACATATTACATTTTATAAATCTTTCGCATATGACTAGCTTATCTGAAAATCATTCATATAGATAGCGACATAACTAAATAAAATTACAAAGATGATATGCTTTTGATTTAGTATCTGTTTGTTTTGTTTCAAAAGACTATATGCATTCAACTAGTTGTTGATCTAACGATTTTGAGAATGTTCGATCAGACTTGGAAACGGTAGTTTATACCTTAGATACAATATTATTTCCGGTTAATTTCTGTCTTAAAAAGTTATATAGAGACAAAATGTTCAAAAATTTAGAATTTAAGGAAAAAAACGAGAAATGGTAGATGATTATATATAACAACTCATTCGAAAGTAACATTTAAGAAAATAAAAATAATATTGAAGCGTAACAAACATTGACATATGGCTCGTTGGAAACAAACTAAATGTAATAATTAGTTGTTCATCCAACTATTCGCATACAACCAGGGGCGGAGGCATGTGCAATGGAGGGGGGTCAACTGACCCCAACAAAATTTAAATACCTTTAATGTTTTTTGAAAAATTGTAAGATTGACCCCATTGAAAATTTTACTCTGACCCTTTTAAATCTAACTTAAACATAAGCTTTACTTAAAAACAAAACTCAAAACCTATATTCTCTAGCTAAAATATACTTGATTTTTCTAAATTGAACCCAAACTCATAAAAAACAGTCATTCAAACCATGTAAATCTTTGTAAATTTAGGCTTTTAATTATAAAAATAGTCGCTTACGAAATATATTTTTAGTGTTTATTTTTGTTTTTATAATTTTGACCCCAATAAAAATTCGTTCTAGCTCCGCCACTGCATACAACCATCATGAACGATGACTAAATATGGGAGACAAACTGGGACTTTTGTAATCCTACGTTAAATGAATTACAATGTTGAAAATTTTCAGATTTTTATTGATATGAATTGTTGCTTTCAATGTTCCCTTAACCAACTCATCCAATTTATGTTTTCTTCTTAACGTTTTCTTTAATTACTGATTTTGCTCAAATACTTTTCTCACCAATAGATAGTTTTGTAAGAACAGTCCCGAAAACTAAAAAAAAGGGTTCAAAATGTAACATATAAATGTATGAGGAGCTAATTGTAAAAGCCTATATAGTTATGGCCTTATGGGCCCTTCTATGGGGCACTCGAGATTACCCATTGAAAGCTTTGGAGAACGACTGATCCGAGACAGACAAAAGTTGTATACAGTAGAACCTCTATAAATTAATATTCGATAAATTAATAAACACGATAAATTAATAAATTTTGTTGATTCTCAGTCAGGCCAATGTAAAAATTAACTAAATTCGATAAGATAATAAAATAATACTTTTTTTGAAATCCCTATAGAAAAATATGGTTCCAATAATATCATAAATTAATAATCATTTAAATTTTTAAATATATATATATATTAGGGGTTCCCATAAAAATAGCCAAAATTTACTTTAAGTTTTCAAATTTTAGAATATGCATCATTTTTGTTTTAATAATCGTATAGGTTTTTCAAATACAACTATTGATGTCATTATTTATAAATATCGAAATATTAAATGTTTAAGTCTAAAACTATAAAATTTATAACATCCAAAACATTAATTTTATTTCAATCACATTGTTTTCCTCATATTTTTTTTTAAAAAATACAACAATGAAAACAAAACTTTCTATAAATTAATAAATATTAATTTACACTATAAATTAATAAATATTAATTTATAGATAAATTAATATCACTATAAATTAATAAAATATCATGGTCCCAACATTATTAATTTATAGAGGTTTAACTGTACTCTGTTGTTTGATTTGGTTTCCAACAAATTTTAAGAACTGGGAACATTAGAATCACATATTTTAAAACTGGAAACATTGTTGAAAATATTTTTAAATTGTGAATAGATATGTTTAGAAATTAATTTACTAATGTTTTGTACTAAAAAATATTTACTGTTTGTAAGAAGATGAGTGTCTCGTATATTCATGATCAAAAAATCCCAAGCATAAATACACCGATGTTACATTTACATAGGATACGTGATTAATTAGTGTATTAGAACAAGTCAACATAATAATCTAATGATTTCAATATAGGTTATTTCTCAAAGATGGACTTGGCTAATACAATTTAATATTGTAACTATAAATAGGAATGAACTTGGCCCTAGCTGCCTCTGCGACTTGGTTAAAGCATCAGCAAGCTGATCTTTTGTAAAGACATAAACCACGTCACACAATTACCTCTCATAAAATAATAACCAACGACAACATGGTTCATTGGAAGATGAAAAATTGGATTCGAACATAGATTGCGACAATGTTAACATAGTTTATAATCGGAGATTTCTTTGTGTGATGCCAAGTTCACCAGAAAGATAAAATATCCATTGTACCCAGAATCTGTTTATTTGATAATTCACATCCGAGGAAGCATGAACGGCCACTGGATGTGAGAGAGGTCTAATTCCACACAAGTAGCACAAAATTCTTTTGGAGGGCCAACTATTGTTCTTTCGTTGATTGATGGATTTGTTAGGATACTTTGTTGACAGCAATGTAGTTATCAGGCCTAGTAAACATAAAGTATTGTAAGCATCCAAGAACCATCCAATACTCATAAGGATTTTCCATGAAGTTGAAGTGCGAGAGAACTCGACTCCAAGAAAGTATATCCAATTATCTAGATCCTTAAAGGAGAAACGAGCATAGGAGATCAATAAATCATGAACTTGTTGTAGAAAATTACCCGTGATAGCAATATCATCGACATAGACCAAAAGATTTTTTTTTTTTTTTGATAAACCCTATCGGCTATCCGGTCGGCCCCGGTAGGAACGCACCGAGGTGCTACATAGTGGACTGGTCCACCGTGTTAACGGTTAGGCCCTTACGGGCTACCACTCTGCCTATCTCGAGTTTGGAATGCCTTCCGACTAAGTTTCAGGGGGTAGTCAGGCCGCCTGCATTTCTGGCTACCAGGTAAACCAATTGGGCCAAGGTCCAACTGACAGACTTCCCAAACAAATGTGTTTTTGTTTCCAGGGAGAATCGAAGACATAGACCAAAAGATAAGCGTGACATAAAGTCTAAAAATAATAAGAGATATATGATCTGCTACCAAGTTGAAAAAAACCTTAAGAACAAGTGTATGATGCCGATAACCACAATATATTCTATTAAATGAATGATCGCATGATATACATATTCTTATTAAATAAATATATATATATATATATATATATATATATATATATTTATTTTTCTTAATAGTTTAATTATATATAAAATATTAATTTTGCAGTTTATAAATTAATTTATTCTGTTGTTAAACGATACAATATTATTGCAATCTTTTTTTTTTAATATGCTGATTATAAATTTTGTTTTATCATATAAGATATGCAGATATTTTAATTTATGTACAAATAAAAAGAATAAAGAAATTCAAATAAAAATTCAAATAAATGCAAGTTGCGGCAAACAGATAGAAAATGAAAGGAAAAAAGATAGTCAGCTACACGAAGTATAACAGAATACATGGTTACACATGCCAAATTTAAAAATGTACAACCAACTACACGAACTAAATGTATTGCATGCCCACATATACTAACTATATGAAGACATGTAGTCAACATCACGAATATTTTATTCCGGTATACTAATCATCAAAATCCGGTATTGACCATCGTTGACCGGTATTGACCAACAAAAATATTTAAAAATATATATTTTATTTATTTTAAATGTTTTTAAATAGAATTATTCTATAGAATCGGTTATGGTGTTGTATAATAATAAAAAAAAAACACATTCTATATTTTTAAAATATATATATATATATATATATAATATATATATATATATATATATATATATTGTATGATAGTAATAATTAGTTAATTTTTTCAATTTCAAAACTAAACTAAAAGCGAAATAAATAAAATTCTATTACAAAAATTGAGTATATGACTCTTTAGTCTAAATTTTGCATGGTAAAAAAATATAAAGTTTTTTGCTAAAATCAAAATCATAATACATAAAAAGATATATAGAAAATTTTATATACTCTTTAGTCTAAATTTAATATATTGTTAAATTTTTGTAATTAAAATTATTAAAACAAATTCTCGTAATAACGCGTAAACAACAAAAAAATTCGCAATATTTCTTTTTAATATATAGAAAATAGAAAATCTAACGATATTGATTTTAGCAAAAGCATTTGTAAAATAAGAAGTTAATGTTTTTTATTGAAAATTTACAAATAAGTAATTCGCTTAATTATTTTTATTTCACTTTTATTTTAGTTTTTAAATTGAAAAAACTAACTAATTATAATAATCAATATATTAAATATATATACAAAATATCTTTATGTTGAATTTAATATGTATTAGTTTTGTTTTTAAAATTAAATAAATAAAAATATTTTTTTGCATATTTTTGCTAGTCAATGCCGGTCAACAATGGTCAACGCCGGATTTCGACGATTGGTGTACCGGAATAAGATGTTCGTGATGTTGACTACATGTCGTCATATAGTTGGTATATGTGGGCATGCAATACATTTAGTTCGTGTAGTTGGTTATACATTTCTAAACTTAGCATGTGTAGCCATGTATTCTGTTATACTTCGTGTAGCTGAATATTTTTTTTCCAAAATGAAATGAGATAGTATGCAATTTTTTTTCTTTTTCAAAGATAGCATGAAAATAAGTTGGAAAATTGGGTCCAAAATTAATTGAAACAAAGACAAAGTGTGTTTTGTGGTGGTGATCGTATGGTCCCATTGGGATGATGATTCCTCTCTTGTAGACAAACCTTAGACAAAACCATTATGGTAATTTATCTTCGTTTATCAATGACCAAAAACAAATCTTGTGTCTTCCTTGTCCCGCTTTTTTTGCCATGGGTTTGCTTAAATGTAATATCAAAACCCTAATTTTCGAGACACTGAATGCCATTTTCAACTGCATGTTATATTTAGTTGCATGCGTACATCAGACGTCACAGGCCTATATATTCAAAGATAGATGATTTAGTAACACTACTTGTTTCCATTGAAAAACCCCACAAATTGTTGCCACATAGAGAATCTAACCAACTCTTTGTTACTATAATGATTTAACTATACGATATGGAAACACTAGCTAACAAATATGTGCATATATAGATGGAAAACCTTTTGTGTTTTTCTACGTTCTTTATTTGTTTAGATGTTGTATTTAGCCAAATAGTGTCAAAGTTCATAAACAATTACATCCAATTGCAATAAGATATAAATGAATTAACTCTTATCTTTGTATATTATATTAGGTCTCAGCATATCTCATATGCGATTTCTGATATGTCTCATCGAAATGAAAATTTTGAACCATTCATTTCGACCGAATCTCATTTCTTATATATCAATTTAATTTATAAAAGAAACAAATTAACGCTAGGAAAAACAAACAAAAGAGTAACTGATGTTATTAGGTAACCATCACGTTTCTTTCTTTAATTAGACAGGTTGATGTTGCAAAACGCTTGGACAATATTGGTTATACTACTATAGTCTTGAAGATAAGACAATCTATTAGAACGAAATGACAAAAGTAGAATCCTAAGGTGATTACAACGGTGGGGAGCATGAAAGGGACACTAAATAGGGAAATCCCTATTGATTAGCTTTCTAAACCAAAAGTACACCTATTTGAGGGTAACTTATACCTGAAAATGTAATCAACTATTATGTGTTTTAAATTTGCTGTTTTCATTGATTAGTTGAAATTTTTTTGCCATATAATAAAATTCATAATTTGCTTCATTTGAAACCATTCAAAAGTTTTTAATCTCACTTTGTGTGTGATTATTTGGTATAACAACTCTGGTTGATAACATTACAAAATTTTTAGCGGATAAAAAGTGATAAACATTACAAAAATAGTTAAAACGGTACAGAGTATCAATACAAAATAGCGGTGCAAAACACCTAAAAATATCATTTTTGGTAAAACTTTTATGATTGGTATTATAATCAAAGCAGTATATTCCGTATCACCGCGATACGGGATTACGACTTACCAATCAAACATTCTATATATGTAGATAATGTAATATTAGCTTTTGGTTTACTAGTTCCCCCTTATAAGTTATACCACTTTGTATACCTTCATCATTTCAATCTTGTTTTATTAAAGCAATATCATCTCATTTATCAACATATATATAAACTAATACGTGACAAAGTAATGATTATATTTGGAGTACAAAAATACTGAAAAAAGTGTTTGGATCATTTTTAAGTAAGAAAGTATTGATAAATTAATTAAAACAAGCGGCGTCGAATTTGCAATGATCGGAAGACGATGGACAATTCACATGGCGCTTTGCCTTTTGTAGTCACGAAAATACAATCTAATAAGATTTTTTCAATTATTGGTATTATTGTCTCTCTCTTTTTAGATTTGAAAATCCAAGCTGTATATATATAAAATAAAAATTAAAAGAAAAAAAAAAAACAGGTGCTAACTTTTCAAATGTAATTTTTATTCCATCCGTTTCATAAAGATTGTCGTTTTAAAGTTTTAATTTCGTTTCACAAAGAATGTCGTTTTTGTGTTTTCAATACAGTTTTAAGGACTAATTCTCTTTTTTATCCTCACTATTTCAGTTTATTAATTAGAGAAATGGTATTATTTAGTGTATTAAATGAAATTTATTTACTTTTCTTAATTTATGTGAAAAATATTAAAATGACACTCTTTGTAAAACAGATGGAGTATTGTTTTTTTATTAAACTTTTTAAAATGTAGTTTGATCTTGATAACCTAACAGTTGTCTAATTCGTTGAAGTAAAGTAAATGCACTTAATTAATTTTATTGTCTTTTGAGCAAGATATTTAGTGTTGTGTCATGCATTCAAAAGTTTATAATGCTTCTTCTTGACAAAAGAAAAATATGTTATTTTGTTATTATTTATCAGTTAGTAACATTTTATATTTTAAGTACCATATACTATTTTTATGTAATTCATGCATTGTATTTAAGTCATTTTTAAATCTGAAATAATACGATATGTAAGGTTATTGGTGAACATAATCTAGGGTAATATTAGCAAATGGCCAAATTCTACACAAGAATTAAGAAAGTAACGTTGTGTCAGTTTTCTTTAGAAACTAACTCTTTTTCTTGTGAGGTAGGGATATGATAAATACGAAATTATCCTTGTAAGTTATGGTAATTACAAGAACTTTATCGCTGGATATAAAAAAAGAAGACAAACTGTGGAAGTCGAAACTAACACAATCAAGATTTGTCTAGGGTTTTATTTTAGGGATACGATAATCGTGAATTCTCAAAGAACAACAGAAACGATTGATACCAAAGATGGTGTTTTTGATATTATTAATGAAAAGACGATTTTGATCGTACAAGAGTTTGATCGTAAAAGAAAAAAGTGTTTGCGCTGTGAGAGCTGTGCGTAGTGTAATTTCTAGAGCGATATTGCCTGCCTTTCGTTTGAGCCTTGAATCTCTTTATATAGGGATGATGAACCGCCTCTCCAGCGATATTCTCGGAAGATTTCCATTTATCTTGAAGTCGGCCAGAATATCGCGGATTTAGGACAATTTCCTTATTCTTCGGAGTTTTCGGAAGATTTCCCGATTTGAGTTGATCCTTCGCGATTCTTCCTTATCATTTCCGAGTTTATCGGAAATGATCCTTCTTTTTCGGAAATGATAACTTGCTTGGAAATGATACCTTTAGAGAAGAATATTTACTAAGTCTTTGCTTCGGGCGATGATGAAGGCTTCGCCTCGGAGAACTTATGCAACCGGCTCGGGGACAAGAGAGGCGTGGCCTAGGCTCCCGAGGGAAAGCGGCTCGGGTTCACGGAAAGATCCAGCTCGGGGGCCTCGACACAAATCGGCTCGGTTTCCCGAAGTGAACCGGCTCGGGCATTCGAAGGGAGCCGGCTCGGGTTCATAAGCCTGCTGACAGACCCCGAGCAGACTATGGGTGTTCCCCGAGGTGATTGATGCGATGACCCGAGGCGAGTGGCAATCTGACCCGAAGTGAATGGCAGTTCGACCCGAGGTGAATGGCAGTTCGACCCGAGGTGTCTTCAGAAATTCCCTGAGGCGTTCGAAGTTCGGCTCGGTGCTATGGGATGAAATCCGACCCCAACAGTTAGCCCCCCAGCTCGTTGGTTCGAAGAGCGACCGATGAGCTTCACGACTGTTAATCCGAGCCGTTTTAAACCTTGTTCCGAGCCCATCCTTCGGTAATTAGTGTTCTTGATGATTCAATTCTCTTCGACGCTTCATCTTCTCCTAACGCGTATGACGGTTGAGATTCTACCTCGAGAAGTGGAAGAGTCTTCTGCTGATTCCCGAGACCCGTGCGGATGCGAAGTAATTTAGTGTTGGTCACGCGCTCCCGACGCGCCCGAGATTTGGGCGGATGCGAAACATTATTTAACTGGTGTGTACCCGACGCGCCGAAGCAATCTATAAATATCCGACTCTTGCTTCATCTTCTCATTTCGCAATCTGCAAGGAAAATTTCTAAGGTTCGCTTCTTTTCTCTCTGATCTTGATCTCTTTAATTTCCTCTTGCTTTGCTTTATTTTCCGTTATCCCTCCGCCGTACCAGATCTTAGATTTGGTTTTTCCGATTTCGAATCTTGTTTTTCCGATTCTTTTCAATTCACCCGAGCCGAAGATGTCACTCTCTGATTCGAACGATTCGTCCCGAGGCAGAAGCATTCCTGTTCACGAAAGGAAAATTGTCTGGAGCAGTCCCTCGGAAGGAGCTGAGGCTAGTTTTTCAAATTGCTCCGAGCGGAAAGGCGATAGTGAATCAAGGTTGTCACCTATGGACCAAGATCCGAGCCGATTCTTGGCTCGGGAAGATACAGTAGCGAATGTGGCTCGGGATGAGGATCTTCCTGATGATCCCGAGGCAACTTTAATTACGGGGAGGGCGCATCCTCCGTCTAAGGACGAAGCTGGGGGCTCTTGTTGGCAAAAGGCGCCCGAGCCGTCTTCACTCCCTGTAAAGGCCGAGGCGATTTCCTATGATTCTGATGCCGAGGCGAGAATACTTCAGGCCAGGATGCAGGCGGCTAAGGCTCTGCAGCTGAAGACGAAGCGAGCCAGAAAAGTAAAAAGGCCCGATCCCCCTGGTTCTACGCTATCCACCGAGGACTCCCTCAGAGAATTAAGAGCTCGGTTTGGTTTCAGCGAAGGAGTCACGATGAGGCTTCCGACTCCGAGTGAACGAGCCGATAATCCTCCCGAGGGGTTCTTCACGCTGTACGAGGGATTTTTCAGTTTTTGTTTCCTGTGGTTCCCTCTCCCGAGGCTGATTGTTGAGTATTTGTGGTCGTACAAGATTGCGTTGGCCCAGATCTCAACCCGCGGACTACGGCATCTAATCGGGATTTTAGTTAGGAGTTTCGAGGCGGATAAAGTTTTGTCCCTCGGGCATCTAAGGAATTTCCTGGAGGTTCGTCGTAGCCCGGGTCCTCTGGAAAGGTACTACATCTCGCCGAGCAAAAATAAAAAGATCATTGGCGGGTTCCCGAGCAAGGACGAGAAATACACCGATCATTTCTTCTTCGTCGCGATTGACGAGGACTCCGTCCCCGAGGGATGCCTTGATAAAATTGTTGCGAAATGGGGCACAATCGGTAGTTTACCCGAGGCGTTTTCTTTTTTTTTTTTTTTTTTTTTTTTTTTTTTTTTTTTTTTTTTGATCGATTTATTCTAACCGGTTATTCTAACCGGTTTTGTTTTCGTTTTCAGATCGTAACCCGGCGTTCCTCGAGCTTATCCCCGAAGATCTTCTAGAAATTCACGAGGAGTTAGCTTCGCGGAAGTGTAACTGGACCAAACATTTCACGCTTAAAAGGGTTGAGAAGGCGTTGAGATTACTCCGAGGCGTATCCTGTTCGTCCTCGTCATCTTCTTCGGATCACCGACTAAGCGGCTACATGGAGATGCAAAAGGCGAAGATGACACTAAGGGAGAAAAAGGCTGCCGAGAAGGAAGCGGCCGAGCAGAAAAGAGCTCTCGAGGCAGCCTTCAAACCTTTGAGCGAGGGGTCCAGAGGGCCCGAGGCGTCCGATCCTCCCGAGGCATCTGGCAGGCCCGAAGCGGTTAAGAGCCCCGAACGATCTGGGGTTGACCGAGCGGTTGCTTCGGTTCCTCCCGAAGCGGTCGATGATGTCCCAGCTGGGGACAGTGGAGTTCAGGCTCCCGAGGTCGAACACACCGAGGTGGTGGTTGGCTTGGCTGCCGGTAGACAGGCCAAGTCTAAAGGAAAGCGTCCTCGGGGCGAACACTCTACCGATAGGAGGAAAAGGTCGAAGAGCGACCATGGCAGCTCCCGACCGATTTACAAGGACAAGATGGCTTCGGCCAATCTTGTTGCTTCGTGCGCATGGCCGTTGCTGACGGCCCCTGAGAATCTGGCCGAGGCGGAGAGATACGCCGAGACTTCGGCTAACTTTCTGAAGGTAATGATTTTTTGTTGAGCCTCTTGTTTCGATTTCTTTTCCGTTCCTAACATGTTATTTTATTCCCAGGCTTTCTCCTCAATGAACACGCTGGTTCGTTCTTACGAATCTGCGAACCGTCAGCATGAAGTTGCCAACGAGCGGCTTGAAATAGCCTGTGCGGAGTCGGAGAGGAGGATAGCCGAGGCGACTACGGCGAGAGAGAACGCGGAGGCCCTTGTCGCAGCTGAGCAAGAGGCGAGGCTGAAAGAGGCCAAGGAGAATGCTCGAATTCGGCAAAAAACCGAAGCAGAGGTCGAGCGCCTCAAACGCTTGCTCGCCGAGGAGAAGTCTCTTCGGGAGGTCGAGGTAGCCCGAGCCAGGAAAGCTGCGAAAAGGGCGGTTACTGAGGAGTTCGCCAAGCAGATCGGGACGATCGAGGCGAAACTGGAACAGTTTGACCAAGTTGCCGATCGTTACATGTACTTCTCCCAGGCCAAAGCAAACGCCGAGCTGATCGCCGAGCTCGAAGGGGGAAAGTCGATCGAGGATGAGAAGAAGGAGGTAGAGGCATGGAAAGAAGAGTTCGGGGATGCCGAAGCGGAGTATTCTCGGCTTGCGGTTGAACTGCTCGGAACTTTGAAGGTTCCTCCGGTTTCACCCGACTCCGCTCATGATAGCCTCGGAAATAGGTCGGTGGAAGGCGATGCGACCGAAATCGGAGTTACCGATCAAGCAGGAACGTTCCTGGATCCTGCGGCGACGCATGCCGAAGAGCGAGACGAATAAGCTCGAGGCGTCTCTAAAACTCCTTTTTCTTCTGTTTTTTTTTTTGTAAAACTTATGCCTGGACGGCTTTATCCATCTGAATGCATGTTTCTTGAATCCGATACCAGTGTTGAGTAACTGGGTTTATGACATGCCCGTCGAGCCGTTTTAACTTCCCAATAGTATTAACTTCCGAACCGGATTATACACCAATGTCAACGTAATTGGGTTTTGGTAAAAATGAGTTTCGGCTCAGTAGAAGTTATCTTTCGGAATAGCGAACCAGTGTTAAGATAACTGGGTTTTAGTTATATGGGACTAATCTCTATCGGTTGCGACCCGAGCTGATATAGTCGAAGCCAGTGCTTAGAAGCGAACTGGGGTACCAGTGTCGAAGTCAACTGGGTTTTCTGAAGACAATTTCTTTATGGCAGGATATCTCCGACCGAATCGTCTTGACTGTTTATATAGCGCGCTGTAACCGAAGCGGTGAAAAGAGCTTTTTCTGTTCGGGGACGTGGCCATCGTCCGAACGAACTTTTAGCTTTATAGGTCGGTAAGGTGACCGTGAAAGTTTCCGAGGTGACTTTTAGGATAGATGTCGAGGTGGATAAAATTAATGACCCGAAGGGTAAAAACTAGAAAATTAGTTAAAAAGTTAAGTGGGAGTATATGTATACGGACCCACTCCCCCCTTTTTTAATTAGGGGGGGTAGCTGAACTCGTCCGAGGACGAGCTGCCTACGTACCCTTTTCAGGGATCAAGCCACCCCGTAGTTCGAGTACATGCGTACCTTAGGTTTTTAGCGGTAGTATTTCCTTAGATGCATTGCGTTCCAGGATCTAGGTACCGCTTTGCCGTTCATGTTGATGAGTTCGTAGACGCCGGGACGGATTACCTTTGCAATCGTGTAAGGTCCCTCCTAATTCGCGCCGAGTTTGCCTGCGTTCTGCTCGGCGGTATTTTGGAAAACTTTGCGCAGTACGAGATCTCCTTCGTGGAAACGGCGATGTTTAACGTGAGAGTTGTAGTACCGAGCCATCGCATTCTGATAGTTCTGCATTCAGACCAAAGCCGAATCTCTTCTTTCGTCAATTAAGTCCAGCTCGTCCAGCATCATCTGAGTGTTGGAATTTTCCTGCTCGGGGAGAAAACGTCTTCTCAGTCCCGGGATCTCGGCTTCGGTGGGAATCACACACTCCGTGCCGTAGACAAGGGCGAAAGGTGTTTCTCCCGTGGCTCGCCGTGGCGTGGTTCTGTGTGACCAGAGTACTCCTTCCAATTCGTCGGCCCAGCGGCCTTTCTTTGCGTCGAGGCGCTTTTTTATTCCGTCGAGAATCGTCTTGTTTGCCGCTTCGGCCTGTCCGTTCCCCTGAGGATACCGGGGCGTAGACTTGCTGAGGCGAATTCCCCATTTCTCGCAGAATCCTTCGAACCGAGCCGAAATAAACTGCGATCCGTTGTCTGTAACGATCTCATAAGGTATCCCGTGGCGGCATATGATGTTCTTCCAGACGAAGTTTTCGACCTGCGCGTCTTTGATGCTGGCATAGGAGTCCGCCTCGATCCATTTGGAGAAGTAGTCTGTTAGTACGAGGACGAGTTTCTTCTGTTTGGAGTTGTGTAGAGGTCCGATGATGTCCATGGACCATCGCATGAACGGATAAGGCGAAGTGATGGAAGAGAGGAGCTCGGCGGGTTGATGAATGGTTGGTGCGTGCCTCTGGCATTTATCGCACCGCTGAGAAAATTTCTCGCAGTCTTTGACCATCGTCGGCCAGAAATATCCGTGGCGTTTGATCTTTATAGCCAGAGCTCTTCCGCCAGAATGGTTTCCACAAGATCCGCCGTGAACTTCTTCCATGGCTCTCCGAGCTTCGTTTCCTTCGACACAGATAAGGAGAGGACCAGAAAACCGCCATTTAAAGAGCTCTCCGTCGATCAGAGTATACCGAGCCGCTTTGGCCTTAAGCTTCCGAGCTGCCCACTTTTCAGTAGGAACTTCTCCATCGGTAATGTAGCTTCGGATGGCTCCGATCCATTTGGCGTCGCTTCCGTATTCGGGCTCGGTTGCGTCCGTAGTTTGCTGGTCTAGTTGTTCGATGTCCATTTCTTCCAGTTCTTCTGTCTCCCGAGCTGTTAGAACTTGATCTTTGCTATTATCTTCAATGCTCGGCTTTTCGATGAACTCGACCGGTATGATCCTCTTCAGATTTGGGTCGGAGGTTGAAGCTAGAGCGGCTAAGGCATCGGCCGATGTGTTCTCACCTCGCGGGATTCTGGTCAACTCAAACTCTCCGAACTGTTTCGCCAAGTCTTGCGTGAGAGCAAGATACGCTTCCATTCGTTCGTCGCGAGCCGTGTATTCTCCATTGAATTGATTAGCCACGAGCTGGGAGTCGCAAAAGGCTCGCAGCTTGTTGATCTTAAGTCCCCGAGCCAGCTTAAGTCCTGCTATTAGCGCTTCATATTCAGCCACGTTGTTAGTCGCGTCGAAATTTAGCCGAAAGGATTGTTCAAGGATTTCGCCCTCTGGTGATGCGAGGCGGATTCCGACGCCAGAACTTTGTTTTGAGGATGAGCCGTCGACGTGGAGGATCCAAACAGCGTTGGGCGACTCTTCTCGGACGTTCTCTGTTGGCAGCTCGATGATGAAATCGGCCAGGACTTGAGATTTCGCGCATGTTTTGTTTCTGTATTCGATGTCATACTCGCTGAGTTCTACTGCCCACTTGGCTAAGCGTCCCGATTGGCTTGGACTGTGCAAGATGGTTCGGAGCGATATGGGCGCCATGACGACAATCGAGTGAGACTGGAAATATGGCCGTAGCTTCCGAGCTGACATTACTACGGCGAGGGCGAGCTTTTCAGTTTGCGGGTAGCGTGTTTCCGCGTCGGTGAAAGTTTGCGAGACGTAAAAAATCGGCTTTTGCTCCCCTCTGTCTTCCCTGACTATGACTCCGCTTATAGCCGTATCAGAGACCGCGATGTATAGGAATAACGGCTCGCCCGGGACTGGTTTCGCTAACACCGGTGGATTAGCTAAATACTTCTTCAGTTCCTGGAAAGCTTCTTCGCAGCGATCGGTCCATTCGAATTTCTTGTTCCCGCGCAGAGTGTCGTAGAAAGCTAGACATTTGTCAGTGGATCGCGAGATGAATCGGTTCAAGGCTGCGACTCTCCCGGTAAGACGTTGGACTTCGCGCTTGTTCTGCGGTGAGGGCATGTTTAGTAGAGCATCGATCTGTTTCGGGTTCGCCTCGATGCCTCGGTGTGTTACGAGATACCCCAAGAATTCTCCAGACTTTACCGCGAAACGACATTTTGCTGGGTTAAGCTTCATGTTGTGCTTGTTGAGCTGACGGAAACAGTCGCGCAGATGGGCTATGTGGTCGCTTTCTTCAAGAGATTTGACTAACATGTCGTCGATATAAACTTCCATCGTCTTCCCGAGCTGTTCGGAGAACATTCTGTTGACGAGTCGCTGATACGTCGCGCCGGCGTTCTTGAGTCCGAAGGGCATGACTTTGTAACAGTAGATACCTCGGTCTGTGATGAATGCTGTCTTCTCGCGATCGTCGGGGTGCATGAGAATTTGATTGTATCCTGCGAAAGCGTCCATGAATGATAGCAACTTATTTCCCGCGGTTGCTTCCACTAAACGATCGATATGTGGGAGCGGAAAACTGTCTTTAGGGCAAGCTTTGTTCAGATCGGTGAAATCGACGCAAACTCTCCACTTGCCGTTCTTCTTTTTAACCACGACAGGATATGCTAACCAGTCCGGATACCTTGCTTCAGAGATCGAGCCGATCTTCAGGAGTTTTTCAACTTCGGCGTTCACTGCATCTGCGCGATCCCGACCCAATTTTCTTCGCTTCTGCTTGATGGGCTTGAAAGATGGGTCAACATTCAGCTCGTGGCAGATTACGTCGATGCTTACCCCAGGTAGATCTTCAGCCGACCAGGCGAAGGTGTCGATGTTCTCCTTGAGGAATGAGATGAGCTCGGTCTTGAGCTCCTCGGTTAAGTCGCTGCCAATTTCCACACATCGTTCGGGCCGTTCGTCGTCGAGGCTAATGGAGATTACAGGATCCGAGGTAGGCTTCTTCTCCTCGCGCGCCTCCTCGATCTGTAATTGCTATAACTGTTTAGATATAGCCTTCTCTTCACTCCGGCCAAGTTTCGATTTCTTGTGATCCGTTTCAGCCTTTACTTCAGTGACAGGGTTTCGGAGTTTGTGTGCTGCCATGAAACACATCCGAGAATTTTTCTGACTGCCCCAAATTGTTTTCACGCCATTAGGGGTCGGGAACTTGACACACAGATGATATGTTGATGCGACAGCTCGCATTAGATTTAACCACGGGGTTCCCATTATGACGTTGTAGATGGTAGGTCGATCGGTGACTGAGAAGTTGACTATCTTTGTCACCCCGCCGGCTCGGACTGGTAGTTGGATGGTCCCAAGCGTCATCAAAGTTTCCCCTGAAAATCCGAGGACAGGCCTCGGGGTCGGAATCACCTGTGACATGTCGATGTTCATTCGTTGGAGCGTTTCGCGAAAGATCACGTCAATGGTGCTGCCGGTGTCAATTAACACTCGGTAAATGTCGTGGTCTCCTATCGCTAATGTGACGACGATTGGGTCGTTATGAGGCATGTCGAGCCCGTTTGTCTCGCTCTCTTCGAATGTGATCACGTCGTTAGGTCGATCGAAGGGTCTTGTCCAGTTGCTAGGTGTCTCGGCTCGGCGTTGATAAGCTTTGATTGCCGCTACAGTGTCAGGACAGTATGGCGATCCACCCATTATGGTAAAAACCTTCTGCCGCGTACCATCTCGGTCTTCGTCTTCCGATCCCCGGGTTCTTTTCTGAGGCTCCTGGTTCCTTGGTTCGGGGTCTCTTCCTGGGTTGGTTTGCTCGGGCTCCGGTTCTGGCTCGAGGTCCTTAAGAGTAACGTTTGTCCCGAGCTCTCCAGCTAGGAATTTGGTTGCTAACTTGGCTCCGAGGCTTCGGCATCTCGAGGTATGATGGCCGAAAATTTTGTGGTGTTCGCAATATTCTTGATCATTGCTCGGTGGCTGATCCCTTGTCCAGGTGAAGGACTCTCTTCCCCGCCCACGGCCTCGGCCTCTGCCGCGGCCACGGCCTCGGGGTGTGTCGATTTGGTAGCTATGGTATCCTGAGAAATTGCGCCCTTCATGATGCGTATATGTACTGCTCTCACGCGTCTTCTTCTGGATTGGAGGTGCCGCTTGGGCTTTCTCAGTTTTCTCGGCTCGGGACGCCTGTTTCGTCGGCTCGTGCCTCTTTGCTAGTAGCGCCATTTCTTCTTCGTGGGCGACGAAATCCGAGGCTCGATGCAGCGCGTCACGAATTGTTGTTGGTTTAGACAGGTTCAACTCTTTCCTGAATTCTGACTTGTACCAGAGAGCTTTCTTCAAAGCCGAGAGAGCTGCTACATCTGTAATTCCTTCGACCTTGGCTAGCGTCGATTTGAAGGTCTTGAGGAAATCCCTTAATGGCTCGGTGGGCTGTTGAGATAAGGACCATAGATCCGCGTCGGAAGTTCCGGGGTCGATGAGCACGGAGTATTGTTTGAGGAACAATGTCGACAGTTCGTCGAAACTATCAATCGAGTTTCGTTCCAATCTTGAAAACCACTCTAATGCGGGTCCTTTGAGGTGTTCCACGAACAGTAAGCACAGACCCGCATCCTTTTCTCCGGGCTTAAACCTGGCTCGGGCCACAGATATCACGAACGATTTAATGTGGCACTTCGGGTCGGTTGATCCGTTGTAGGAGTCGATTCTGAACTTTCCCAGGTTGGACATCGTCGTCTCAGAAATTCTTTTGGTGAAAGGCGTATTCCGAGATTCTTCCAAAATTCGGTCGATGTTCGGCGCGGAGGATGAGACGCTATGTATCTGGGTTTTGACGAGCTTCATATCGGCTTCCGCCTTGGCTAGGGAGGCTCGGATCTTGCTTAGCTCGTCTTCTCTTTCGGATTCTTCGGCCCACCTTATGTTTTCCTCAGTTTCTTCGTCATCAGTGAGATCTGTTCGCTCGGCGGAGTTAGCTCTGGCTCGGGTACGTTCGTCTTGCAGATCATCTGGCTCGTCCGTCAAGTCCACTGCGTCTGGCTCGGTGGGATCATCCTGGTTCTCGCGCCTGACAGGGTCGGCTCGGGTTGCGACTCTGGTATTGCCGGTTGGTGTCGCGAACGTGAGTCTCGTTGGGTTGATGCCAGGCAAGTCCCTCCGAGCTCGTGGTGGCCGAGTTTGGAAACGTGTGGTTTTTTGTTGCCCGCGTGTTGCGATTTCGTCGACTCGCTGCGCCAAGGTTTGGTTGGCTTTCTCTTGGTCGTCAGTTTTCTTCTGGAATTTAACCATCAGATCTTTCAGTTCGGCTAGAGTCGCTAGGATCGTCGGATCGGCGGGTTGAGGATTCTGAGGGTTCGGAGGGTTCGGGATTCCTCCTCCAGCTGGTGGCGACTGACGACCGTCTTCGTTCATCATGCTTTTCAGTAATCGAGTTCTGCGTCTTAGGGTAAGAGAATTCTAAAGTATCCCCACAGACGGCGCCAAACTGTGGAAGTCGAAACTAACACAATCAAGATTTGTCTAGGGTTTTATTTTAGGGATACGATAATCGTGAATTCTCAAAGAACAACAGAAACGATTGATACCAAAGATGGTGTTTTTGATATTATTAATGAAAAGACGATTTTGATCGTACAAGAGTTTGATCGTAAAAGAAAAAAGTGTTTGCGCTGTGAGAGCTGTGCGTAGTGTAATTTCTAGAGCGATATTGCCTGCCTTTCGTTTGAGCCTTGAATCTCTTTATATAGGGATGATGAACCGCCTCTCCAGCGATATTCTCGGAAGATTTCCATTTATCTTGAAGTCGGCCAGAATATCGCGGATTTAGGACAATTTCCTTATTCTTCGGAGTTTTCGGAAGATTTCCCGATTTGAGTTGATCCTTCGCGATTCTTCCTTATCATTTCCGAGTTTATCGGAAATGATCCTTCTTTTTCGGAAATGATAACTTGCTTGGAAATGATACCTTTAGAGAAGAATATTTACTAAGTCTTTGCTTCGGGCGATGATGAAGGCTTCGCCTCGGAGAACTTATGCAACCGGCTCGGGGACAAGAGAGGCGTGGCCTAGGCTCCCGAGGGAAAGCGGCTCGGGTTCACGGAAAGATCCAGCTCGGGGGCCTCGACACAAATCGGCTCGGTTTCCCGAAGTGAACCGGCTCGGGCATTCGAAGGGAGCCGGCTCGGGTTCATAAGCCTGCTGACAGACCCCGAGCAGACTATGGGTGTTCCCCGAGGTGATTGATGCGATGACCCGAGGCGAGTGGCAATCTGACCCGAAGTGAATGGCAGTTCGACCTGAGGTGAATGGCAGTTCGACCCGAGGTGTCTTCAGAAATTCCCTGAGGCGTTCGAAGTTCGGCTCGGTGCTATGGGATGAAATCCGACCCCAACACAAACAGATACTGGTAATTTTAATGAATGACATGTATCAATTAAAAATGACACTAGATTTGAAAGAAAAACATTAAAATGACTTGAAATTTGTGAAAACTACAGTGTTTTCAAAAAATATAGCTTGTCAAAGGAAATAATAGCATTCCATTTCAGAAAATATAGCGTGTTAAAAAAATTTAGTGTGTTGAGAAATAATAGCATGCCATGTAAAAACGAATAGCATGTTATATGAAAGGTGGTGACGGTGGCTATAGAGGTGGTGGTGGTCGTTACAGAAGTGGCGGTGATGGATACGAAAGAAAGAGGTAGCAGATATTTCAAATATGGGTGGAGGCGGTGTTGTCGAGGTTTATACTGTAGTGGTGGTTTAAGAGGTGGCGGTTGGTGGTGTCGATACGATTCGACGGATAAGACGTTGTTGTTGGTGGTGTCGCTTTCGATTGAGAAGAGAAAGAGCAAAAGATATTTCTATTTCGATGAAAAAAAATTGATTATGGGTTTGGGCATGGTTGTGGTGAAGAAGACAAAGAGGATGAGAGTGGTCGAAGATGGATGGAGATAAAAAAAAAAACAAAATTAAAAAAGAATAATGGAGAAAGAATATATAAAGGTTGTAAGTGTAATATACATAGTCTCCTCGACAAGATACTCTTGTTGAAGGTTAGTTTCTTCATTATTTTCTGTTTCATAGTTAGTTTATGCATATTCCCTATAATCTATCTACATTAATCTTTGTACAAAAGAGGAGTTCCTTAAAAGTGAAATTCCATGAATATGTAAAAGTTATCTACACACCACATGCCATGCTTTAACATCCAATAAAAATGATGAAGGCTTTTCAATTCGATTAAATAACATATCATACTTTTCAATGTTTTCATCATTTGAGGAACAATGATCAGCTTTGAAATTATTAATATCCCGAGTTCGTACCAATGCCTATAACTACGAAAAAGAGAGTAATAATAAAAGGAAAAGAAAAATTGGTTTTATTAGATGGGGTCAGTAGAGAGTAAAAGAGAATGATTATCAAGGGTGTCTTAAAAATGTCTCTTAGGAATATTAAAATAATAAATTTAAAAATGGCTCTTAAAAATGGTTCTTAAGTGTGTATTTGTTTCTTAGGTAAGCAACTCACCTTAGCTTTAAAGCTTATTTGGGAATTAATTTTAATCATTTAATTGCTAAGATCATCCTAAGAAAATCTTAAGATCCTCTTGTTGATCATGGTCTAATACATAAGCTATTAATATTAGATTGTAAAAAGAGAAATACAAAACCAATTAATTCCATAATATTAGTAGAAAAATAACAAATAATTCCTTGATATAGAAGGCAAAAGTTCTAGCCAATCATGTCATGCTAAATGCTGAGTTATATAGACAGACAGTAAAGGAATGGTTGGCAAAAAGAATATAGATAGTAAAATGATGAGAAAATTAAAGTATCTTTCCATCTAAAAGTACCATAATTTTAGTATAATGATGAGAAATTTATTGAAAGTATCATTCATGTCTAAAGGGGTATTGCTCCAAATATTATTGAAAAAGTATTGTTTTCAAAAATACCACAAATTTTTAGATAGTTTTTTACATTTACTATAGGGTTAGAAAAGATTTCAAAATTTCACAAACATTTCTTACAGATTTTTTGAAAGAAAAAAAATTACTTAAATTTGAGAAAATTAATTAAATTACGGTTTGGTACTGAAAATTTTTATAGCTTGATTTCTCATAGAGAAATTTTTTGAAATCATCTTCCTTTTTATATCAACCATACCACTCAAAAAAATATTATATATCATTATCGACTGTATTATACTTTAGCTTTTCCTTTCCGCTGTAAAATTTTTAATAAATATTATAGGGTTCAATATTATATCTAGTGAACCATATACTTTTGTGCTTTCTGCTAAATTTGATTATACGAAAGTTCCCAGGTGGTGTGTCAAAAAAGCTAATGATTTCTCAAGGTAATCGCTAAACCTTAAAAAAAATAATTTACATCTGAGAAAAGAAAATAAATTATTTTATTACAACAACCACTCATATATATGTTTCTCTATAACAGATCCTGTCCAAAATCAAAACTTTCAGACAAAGAACTGTTTTTTCAGTCAAATTCTTCATCACATCATTAATGGGTCGAACCAATTGACGAAATTTCGGTCGTTGAGCTCTCTCTACCGTCGCCGGCAGCCCACCGGTTTCTTTCCGGCGAACTGAAATCGGACTGTACCAATCTCTGGCCGTAATTTTCGCCGGAGACCATCTGTTATCAATTCCCAATTTCGACAAAAACCCAGGATTTGTTTTTTTCCGGCGAACCGGATTCGACTTCTCCGGTTAACCGGAGATGAAGTTCATGGAATTAGGGTTTCGACCTGACACATTCTACACTGTGGAATCTGTAAGGTAAAAGACTTAACCAATCGTCTCTCTCAAATTTTCGAATCCTCTGTTTCAATCAATCTCAGATCTTTTGACTCTGTTCTGTTTTAAAAATTTCAGGTCTGTGTCTTCTGATCTATTGAATGATCTTATAATCCAAGTCAAATCCACTAAATACCTTCTTCACAAGGTTTTAAAAGTTTCATTTTTTTTTGTTACTCATAACATTTCAAGTTTTGATTTCTGATTTTTTTGTGTTTCTTGGCAATGCAATTTACAGTTTCCGATGTTATCCAAATGCTTGCGTTTGAAGAACTTAGTCTCTTCACAAGAAACAGAAACCTCCCAAGAGCAGCAAGTGATTCAACTTGTTGATTTTCCCGGTGAAACAGAAGCTTTTGAGCTCTGTGCTAAGTTCTGTTATGGTATTACAATCACTCTCTGTGCTCACAATGTAGTCGCGGTACGTTGTGCAGCAGAGTATCTCGGAATGACGGAAGAAGTAGAGCTCGGCGAGACCGAGAATCTTGTTCAGAGACTTGAGCTTTTCTTGACTTCTTGTGTGTTCAAGAGTTGGAGAGATTCTTTTGTTACTCTTCAAACCACAAAGGTGTTACCTTTATGGTCTGAAGATCTTGGGATCACAAACCGATGCATCGAGGCGATTGCCAACGGTGTATCTGTATCCCCTGGTGAGGATTTTTCGACCCAATTGGAGACGGGTTTGTTGAGAAACCGGTCAAGGATAAGAAGAGATGAAATCTTGTGTAATGGTGGAGGAAGTAAGGCAGAGAATTTGAGGTGGTGGGGTGAAGATTTAGCTGAATTGGGTTTAGATCTTTACCGGAGAACAATGGTGGCGATAAAATCATCAAACCGGAAGATATCTCGGCGGTTAATCGGAAATGCTCTTAGGATCTATGCATCTAAATGGCTACCAAGCATCGAAGAAAGCTCTGCGGATTCAAATCTTGTTTTGGAATCGGTTATTTCCCTTCTACCAGAGGAAAAATCCTCTGTTCCTTGCAGTTTCTTGCTTCAGCTACTGAAAATGGCAAATGTTATGAATATTTCGCCTTCTTCGAAGATGGAACTCGCGATAAAAGCCGGGAATCAACTGGATAAGGCAACCGTTAGCGAGCTGTTGATACCCTTATCGGACAAGTCAGGTATGTTATACGATGTAGATGTTGTGGCGATAATGGTGAAGCAGTTTCTGTCTCATATCAGTCCGGAGATAAGGCCAACAAGAACAAGAACTGAACATAGAAGGTCTCGTTCTGAAGAAAACATCAATTTGGAAGAGATACAAGAGATTAGAGGATCTTTGTCTACTTCTTCTTCTCCTCCATTGTTGGGTAAAGTAGCAAAGCTTGTTGATTCTTATCTTCAAGAAATTGCAAGAGATGTGAACTTAACAGTGTCGAAGTTTGTTGAATTGGCTGAATCAATACCGGATGTTTCAAGGATTTGTCATGATGATTTATACAAAGCGATTGACATCTATCTTCAGGTAGAATAAAAGCCAACAAGAAGCTATTATCCATTTTAACACACTGAGAAGCATCCAACACTCTTGCTCTATATTGCAGGTTCATGAGAAGATTGAAAAGTGTGAGAGAAAGAGGTTATGCAGAATCTTGGACTGCAAGAAACTATCAGTAGAGGCAAGCAAGAAAGCTGCACAGAACGAGCTGCTTCCATTGAGAGTGATCGTGCAAATCCTCTTCGTCGAGCAAGCACGGGCCACAATAGCTACGACAACAAACAACATCACCACTAATGAAACAGCGGTTTTGAAGAGAAGCTTTACAACGAGAAGAGAAGAAGGAATAGAAGAAGAAAGAGATGAAACTAAACCAAGTGGAGGGTTTCTTCAGAGCACACCTTCGAGGTTTATGGCGTTGTGTGCGATCCCGAGACAGCCTAAGAAGATGCTCTGCAAGTTGTTGTCGATCAGTAGGAGTTTAAGTCAACGAATTTAAGAAGATTTGATTGTGGAAGTATTTATCATTTTTTTTCTACCGCTTTCTTGTTGCTCAAGTCAAATTGTCTTCGTCGTCCTTGTGAAGCTTATTTGGTTTTGAAAAATTCATTTGTCACATGACATTGTATAACCCAACAATAAAGAAAATATATATAATCTTTCTTTCATAATTTTTGTGTAGTTTAGTGTGGTGGTTTAATGATAAATTGATTCTTTTTAATTTCATGTTCTGTTTATTGTTGTCATTTCTTGATATGCTCCAGTCAAAAAGTAAACCAAAACTGATTGGAATTAGTCGCAGGTAAAAATGATTTTGAAGCTCAATCCGTATATTTCTAATTACTTTCTTGAATTTTTTTTCAAGAAAATTCATATTAAGTTGTAGTTTTGTTGTCATGTAAATGTTTTTTTATAGAAATACTTCAACTACTAGTTAATCTGTTATTTACAAATATGTTGTGGTTGACATTACACCAAAAAAGTGATGAAATTTGTAGTAATATAGATAGAATCTACTACTAATATCTACCTAACAATGAGTATAGAATTCACTAAAAACCATCTTTTTTTATCCCGGAATTTTCTCGTTCCTTTAATTTTCTTCCCCGCAACAAATTGACATTCCGTTTTATATAGATGAATTGACAGTCCGTTCTCTTCACTATAAGAGTAGTTGGTTCTCTTCACCACAACAAATACCACAACAAATATAACTAAACTACTCTTTAACTTACCTTTTTGACATTTCTCGTTTGTTTCATGGCGATGAGAGGTGTTGGTTTCAAGTGGTAAGTTCTCACTTACTCGTCTCTTTCTAACCATGAATTGGTTCAGATTTCGATCAGTTATGTAAAACTGATACGATGAATTGTTCTGCAGGTACGATTTATTTTTCTTGATGAGGCTCGCAGCTGATTTGTATCCTTTATAACTCTCTATACCTTGTCTATTAATGATTCTCTAGATAGATCGCACCATTCGAAATTCCTTAAATGTTTCCTTGATGTTTTATTTTGTTCTGTAGAGCCAATGTAGCTCTGAATTGGAACAAGTATCTTCTTTGCTATAAACCTCTGCCTACATGGCTTGTGGTAGGTGTCCTTTGCTTATCATCCAGCACCTTCAGTTCTTCTCTTTTCTACTTAAGAATTTGTTGTATTTGTCTCTGTTTTCTTTAGGTCGATACCACAACCGTGTTTATCTTTCGCCTTTTGATGTTTGTTGACCATTGGCTTGCTACTGGACTTGCCTTATAAGTTGTTTCATGCTTTGCATTTTCATGTTACATTTAAAACATATATCCCAATTTCCTATAAAAAAAAACTCAGTCGATCGGAACATCTAGGATTGTTGGTAGTTTCACATTGTTTCTTATCACTTGAATCATGCTTAGGGATTTTGGAAGGCAGCAGCGCGAGCTACATCAGCTAAGAATTCGAAGTCCGTTCTATATAGATGAATGTTTACTAAAGTACTCTTTATATAGAAGTCCGTGTCTCTCAATGTTCACTACAACAAATTGACCTGAGCTACATCAGCTAAAAAAAAAGTTTGATTATGATATTTTGAGAGACACGAATTTGATACTTGAGACAAATTTGGAAATGTAATTCGCGTTAACGGCTCTTGTAAAGGTGCTTTTTATACATTTAACAGTGAAGAGTTGATCCATGACCTTACATTTGATCAATAGCTCCTGATTCTTGTTCTTGATCAACAAAATAAGATTTTGAATAATATCTAATCCTTTTGAGCTAATTGGCTTGGTTATCTTAGAAGTTGGAGCTAATAAATTTTGTTTAAATTAGTTGTTTGGTGGTTGATTAATAAATTGATTATTAGTAATTTCTCTTTCCCTTGATCTTGGCATTTCTTGATAATTGTTCCTAGATTAGTTCATTTCAAGTAAAAAACTGAGCAAAAACTAAGCAAAAAAAAGGAGAAATACTAAAATATTACTAAACTAAGTTTTTGTTCTATAATTACTATCATTAGTTTTTTTCAAAAATACCACAAGAAAATCCAAAAAAATAAAAATAAAATAATTAATATTTGCTAGAAATAAACCTGAATTTTACAGTAAACAAAACAAACACAAACTATTATTTTTTTTCCAATTTCTTTTTGTTTTCGTTACAGCCGTTATTTTTGGAAAAATTTCTGGATAAAATAAGTTATTTAATTTTGCCAAAAAATACATAAATTAACATTTATCTTCTCTTTTTTTCTTCCATTAATGTAAGATGCTTAAAGCTCATATATAGCTTTATGTGCTCAGAGCTCATAACTATATGTGCTCTCTTGAACCTCATACAAGTTCTCATTATCTCATAAATATATGTGCTCTCTTGAACCTCATACAAGTTCTCACTACTTCTTAGGACAATTAAATTGAAGAACAAAATTACACAATTAGATAAGTCGATTTCCAAACTTCTCAATTAGTTTTGTTCTTGCATGACTTAACAAATTCTTGGACTTCATCAACACATGAACTCCAAATTTCATGAGAGCCCCGAAAACTTTTGTAGCCCTTTCAGAGATTCTCTAAATAAAACAAAAAAAATTACTTCAAATCAAACAAAACCCACCAAAATTGAAGCTAAAGATAGTTTAATCAAACCAATGTAACGCTAAAAAAATCGACTAATCTAATTGTGTTTTTTTTTAATTAGGAAATTGGGAAATCAACTAATCTAATTGTGTATTTTTTGTTCTAATTCGAAAATTAGAAAATTGATTAATCAAATTGTATATATTTACTCTTGGATTTTATTGGGAAATTGACTAATCTACAACTATTTTTGTTTGGATTTTATATTGTATGATTCAACATTCAACATTTTTCTCTTATCTTCTTCGATTAACAATGTCATGTAAGTTCTGCTCAGCCATTAGATGATACGAAAGGTACTGCAAGCAAAGCAACTAAGCATCAATGTGGTGAATAAAAAAAAAAAGACCAAACATATTTATTTCTAAATAAAAAAAAGTTCACAGTTTCTTGATTCGAATTTGGGTATAGTTGGGGCAGCTCGACTTCCAACGAAAGATATTCATTTCTAGATATTTATTCTATTTGTTGATGAAGTCCAAACAAGCTAAAAAAAATTAAATGACCAAACATATTAGATTGTGTCTCATGAAATATTTTTCTGGCAATAAAAAAAAATCTTCAAGTATTTTCTTGCAAAATTATATAACTTGGGTTTTTTTTAGGATTTCTCTCCAAAATAGTAACGGCGTGTTGATGGCCGTAACAGAGATGGAAAGAAATTAGAAAAAAAAAAAAACAAAATATAATTTGTGTTTGTTTTATTAGCTGTAAAATAGTCTGGATTTTTTCCGGCAACGAAAAAAGTACAAGTTTTTTTATGGCAAATATTAATTAGTTCGGATTTTTTTGGGAATTTAGTAATTTACAAAAAAAATTTGTTGCCACTATAAACTTTTTAGTCTAAAAATACCACAAACACTAAAAATAAATTTTAAGGGTTTATATATAATTTTAAAGTTTGGGTTTGGATTTAGTATTTTGGGTTTAGAGCTTAGTTTTTAGGGTTTAGGATTTATTTTTTAGCGTTTAGAATTTAGTTTTGAAGGAAATATCTTTTAGTGGTATTTTTAAGGAAAAAAAAGCTAGTGCAAAATATTTTTTGAACAAAAATCTATTTTGGTGGTATTTTTGAGAATTGCCAAAAAAAAACAATCAATTTAACCGAAAACGTGAACACCAAATCTTTTTATATATATAACTAGGTAAAAATAAAATTTGTCGTCTATTACATCATCATAACTAGGGAAGTTCCAACGTAGTCTGGTTAAGCCCAATGTGTTTGTATCCATCATATGATCATAAACAGTCAATAAAGTGTTATCAAATGTAAAAACTTGATACCTATATACACTAAATACCTATATAAACTTGAAAAAAAATTTCATTTTTGGTTTTACCTATCATTATGATTTTCTCATTTTTGGTTTTACCATCAAAATCATTCGTAAAAAATATCATAATATTCGGTAAAACCAAAAATGAGAAATTTGTTCTTGGTTACTAGTGTATTTGTGTCTTTGGTGTTTGGTTTGTGTCTTGGTTCTTTGTATTATGGCTTCTTTTGTCGTAGTTTTGTTGTTCGTTAACATCTGATAACGGGTGTTAGTGCTTCTGTTAGCAGACTTTAACGTCATATCTTTTGTGGTCGGGTCAACGTTAAGTGGATGATTAGAATAACCTCATATGAAATCATGTTTAAAATAGCCTAAAATTTGAAAGTTGGCGATTTCAGTGACATTTTTTGGGGATTTTAATTTACTTGAATTGGGATTCGACTAACAGAATAGTTAAATGCTTGATAATGGCTGTTAGTGATTCCATTATCGGATTTTAACGCATGAAAATATTGGTCAGGTCAAAGCAGTGTGATGTCCAATACGACAGTCAACGTTTAGTTGATGTTTTAAATAGGCTACTATGAAGTTCATGTTTAAAATGACCACAATTTGAAAGTTCGGCGAATTAAATGACATTTTTCTCTATGTTAAATTGTGTTAGTGTATCTATTAAAGATGGAGCTTAATATAAGAAAAGTAAAGTAATGAAAAAACTAGGAAGAATGATAAAAAGAATTAAGATGCAAATTGGTTAAAAAAGATTTTATGGGTATATAAATTGCTAATTTATTATTTTACCTAACAAACTTTATTTTCATTATGCCACTAGAAAATAGTAGCTAGTTCGAGAATATTGTTTGAATTAAATTTTTGTGATTCATATATAACTGGTCTGACATTAAATTAAAGTCTTAAGATTTATAATTGATGAAACATGAAAAATTTCTAAATTTTAATTTTTTGACTTATAAAATTATGTAGACTTAGTTTCCATAAATAGTTAACATTTTAAAAAATATTACACTAAGTGATCTAACTTCTTAAAATGTGGATATAATAAATAAATAACTTTTATTATTTATTATCCGTGCAAGCCCAATCAGAATATGCATAAAGTTTTTAAATTCAGAATATGCATAAGTTTTTAAGTTTACAAGAAAGTGACCCCAACACTTTAAAAACACACTTTAGAATTAACGAAAATTTAGCTGAAGTCAGATTTGGTGATAAAAATACGAGTCTCCAGGTTTCTTGTCACCACCATCACTAGATGCTCCTCCAAATCCAATGGTCTGGGTCACTCCAGAAACTAGATTAGTAACCATGGAGGTTCCCCAATAGACCCACCCGGTTTCATTTCCATGTCGCTCAGCCTCAACGCCAATCCTCTGTTGCTGCTCTGCCATAATCTCACCCCATCTCTTCCTCATAAACTCTCTAACCGCTTCAGCTCCTTGACCAGCTACTTTTTGAGACGGGATCTCAAGCGGGTTCTCGTCCAAGTTCAGTTTCTCCAGCTTCCTCAGCCTGTAAAATGAGTCTGGTATTGCTTGGATTTGGTTGTTGCTTAGATCAAGCTCCCTCAAGTTAGTTAGATCAGTGATTGTATCAGGAACACCCATCAAGTTGTTGAAATTGCTGCTTAGGTTTAGAACCTCGAGTTTCGTTAGTCTCCCGATAGAATTTGGTATCCCGTGGATCTCGTTCATGTGTGCGTCAAGATACTTCAGATTATACATTTCGCTTATCGAACCTGGAAAGTAACGGAGTTTGTTCAGCTGGATCGATAATCTCTCCAGGTTCTGTAATCCGTATCCAATATTTGTAGGCAATGTAGTCAAGTTGTTGTAGCTTGCATCTAACTCAACCAGTGACCTAATTTATGAAAATCATTGAAACCTCAGGACAAAAGTACAAACAATATACAGAACATTTACAAGAAAAGACAAGAGCTCGAACCTGCAATGCGCGATGCTCTCAGGGAGTGCGGTTAGATTGTTCCCATTCACATTAAGGATCCTAAGGTTAAGCAACATCCCTATAGAGTCAGGAAGAGATTCAAGAGAATTCGAAGATACATCGAGCTCTTCTAGCTTCTTGAGTTTCGAGATTGCTTCAGGTATAACCTGTAAAATGTTTACATAACAAAATCAGTTTCACACATTGCAGGAAGCATTTAAAAACAATGACAATTTCTTTCATTCCAAGAAGCATCAAAAACAATATAGTTTCTTGTATTCCAAGATTCTGCAAAAATTAGATCTATCAATGTCTTTTTCGATATAATTCATGAGATTCTAGAAACTATAATCGAGATTTAATATGATCGAGACACAGTTCAAAATTTTGGGGATCTTAGTATTACCGTCAAGTCATTGCCAGAGAGATTCAAGTAAACTAAGCCAACTACTTTCCAAAACGCTTCAGGGAGAAGCTTAAGTTCTTGGCCAGAGAGATCGATCCTCTCAACGATTTCGCCGGATTCCGCCACCTTGAGCACAGCAACAACCTCCTCATTCACTTCTTCGCCGCTTCTCAACAACGATTCCACCTCCGTAGCATAAACCCTAGAAAGCTCCTCCTCTATATCCTTCAACTTCTTCTCGTAACTATCGTGTACCTCATCCAACCGCACAACTCCGGTGTAAATCTCCGACTCCTTTGCCGCTTCTTCCGGCGAGAGCGAATCCATAATCTGAGCGATCTTGGACCGAGCAGAGGAGACCGCCAAGGGATCGGGACGAGAGCCGAGAGAGTTGAAGACGAAAAGCGTCTGTGTGATGGTTGTGGGGATGGATTGAGTCAAAGAAGACATGACTTGAGGATCGGAGAGAAGAGGAAAAGAAGGAAGGAGAGTTTCTTGCGCAGCCATAGACGGCGGCGCGTGGAGATTGGAGTCAAGTTGGTGAAGGACATAAGAGAGTAAAGGGAATTTGTCGAGATCGTGATCCATGGTTTTTGTGATTATTAGTCAAAGCTAATTGAAGATTAAGAGAGGTTTTAGTAAAGGTATATTCATGGTTGAACAAGTCAGAAATATTGAAGTTGATGTTGCCATGTTTGTGATCAGAAGGTCTAGTGGGTTGAAAAGTGTCGAAGTTGACCGATGAAATTAATAAGATTCCATGATGACAAAGTCAGGAAGCCATCTTTTTTGAATAATCGAATCAAGACCAATCCGGTCCAGTTAATGCAATCGGATATGGAATATGGCATTAACGAGCTTATGCAATCTTCTAAAAAAACAACTGTTAATTAATAGTTTGAAATTTGATCTAAGGACTTGATCCATGAAACCAATGTAGTTTTGAGCTACATATTCTTCAATCTATATACATCCGAATATCCGATATACAATGAAACTTGATCGTTTGTTGAATTCCGAATGCGAATAAAAAACTTCGGATCAACTGCGAAGCACTTCTATCTTACATCATATGTGTTTCACATTTTCTTTGCTAATATTCGATAGGCAAGTAAAGTTTTGACTTACCTAATGCTGAAAAAGTAAAAACTTATTTGAAAAATGCTAGTGTTTGTTTCCCAAGTCAAATATCCCATTATTCGACCCACATCTTCCGGAACTAGCTACAAGATTCAACTCATATTGCTTTTACCATCAGTTTTCTGTTTGGTTGTGAATTGAACAATCAACAAAATCCAAACGTATATCAATGAACTTGGTATCAGGATAAGATACCAATAATCCTTAGAGATGCTTGATGGCCTAAAATGCCTAATTTCGTCGTGTTTATACCGCCTAATTCCTCTTATCAATTGCCATAGTCCCTAACTCCCTATAAATATAATCTCTAATAGGTCCACCACCTAATTTGTGAGCTTAAAATATCTGAAAATTCAGAACTCACGTCGCTTTTTTAGGTCATTAAAGTTTTCATTTCCCACAGTCCAAGACCTCAATTTTGTTATTGGATATAACTTGTACTTGGTGTCTTCTCCTCCCCCACCCAAACTCTATAAATTCATGAATATCACTTTTCCAATAGTCTTAAAAACTAAGTAATTATTATTTGTACTTCTCCACACCAGCTGTATTTCGGGACCCATCTTTTTAATTAAAATCGAATCTTATCATCATCACTATCACTTCTTCTTCTTTTATTCCCAAACATTTTTTTTGTCAAAATTATTCCCAAACATTTCTCAATCCTTTATTTCAATTTTTGTCTCTCTTCTATTTCTCCAAGCTTATCCCTTTTTTTTTTTTTTGTCATTCTCCAAGCTTATCCCGTTTCGAATTTCGTCTACCATAAAAGTTAAATCAGAAAAATATTTATAGTGTTAATGTGAAAATGATATTAAGAAACTGGACCACATACCATAAACGAGAAAAATCGATCATGCCTTTGCTCGAATTTTATAAGGATAAAGTAAATTACCTGCAAACGAACATAAAATGATTGGAAGTTAGCTCAACAGAAATTGAATAAACCAAAAAAAAAAAAAAAGGTTTAACCAACACACACGAATAAACAAACAAACGGGTGGTGGACCGGTCCGGTTAAACGTTGACGGGGAAAATGCAACGGCAATAGACGGACAAACGCTAAGATAACGGAACAAAAAAAAAAAAAAAAGAATTAAACTCACTCACCCAATTCATCATCATCACCAACAAAAAGGAAAAAAAAAAAGCTTTGGGATGATTTCATTAATGGCGATGGTCAGATCACGTACACCCTTCTATTATATCTCTCGCTCTTTTACATTTTATAAAACAACGAAGATACTTTTTTTTTTAATTGTATATTCCGACGATTCTTCACATTTTTCTTTTCATGTTATTGCCAGTGATTGCCGTTGTGAACAAGGTAGATATTTCTCGAATTACGGTGAACATAACAACCGTAACACGGATTCTTCGTAACCGTCGTCATTCTCGGTGGCGACGGAGGAAGCGGTGGTTTAGATAACGACGGAGATCTAGGACTTGATGAAGAAGAGGAAGTTGTAGAAGATGATGACGTGGTAGATAACGGTAACGCTAACGGAGGCGGTGATTTTCTAGATCCGACGGCGGATTTTGGTGGATTTAAGAAGACTCTGATTTTCATCGGAGAAGATGAAGCAACGAGATCGTACTCTTCGATTAGATTCGCTAGATCTTCATCGGAAGTAATTGAAACGAGCGCGTCGAGATCTTCCATCGGAAGCTGACATCGGATCGTTACGGTTGTAGATCCGCCGCCGCCGCCACCGCCACCGCACATCTCCGCCATTTTCGACGCTAACTCTGTTAACACGCACCACACGCGTGGCCTTAATTTCTCTCTCCACAAAACCGATTTTCGTTTTTTTTTTTCGAAATTCAAAATTGACAATGAGATCGAGAGCGTGAACTAACCGGAAAATGAGATGGAGCGAGGAACGGCGAGGACGCGAGTGTGACCGCCGTTGTAACGGAGTTTGCCGTCGGGATAACGAGGTAAGATTTTGCCGCCATAGCTACAGAGAAATTTGATTGTTGAGTTCGTCGGAGATGCAACCATAACTGTAGAGAGAGAAGAGATGAAGAAGGAAGAAGGAAGATTCTAGAAGATTGGTTTGTTCTGTGCAAGCCAAGTGAAGAGTAACGTTAAGAGCGTATTTATAGCGATTCCTGAAATTGAGTAAACAAAGATAGTGAAGGGTAGGATCGTCATTTAGTTGACCCATTAAATTACGTAATCCTTTATTTTATTTTTTCTTTAATGAAAAAAACCCGTAAAAAGATAACGAAATTTACTGATAAGTTAATTTAACTTTTTGTGGGGAGTACTATGAATGGATACTATATAGTATATACAGCATTTTCAAATTTATCCAACTGGTGCACATTTAAAATTGGATTTATAAATTGGCCTTTATTTTAAAACTTTCTTTGATACATAAAGTATTGGGAAATTGTTAAAAATACCCCTTTTGGTGTGCTCCTTTTCAAAAATGTCCTTTTTAGATGTCAATTTTCAAAAATGCCCCTCTTTAAATCAGAAATTTTTATAAAGTTCTATTAGGTTCATAAGGTACTTATGGATTGTTAACTACTACTTGAAGACTCGATCCAAGTATTTATAAGGTTTTCTAAGGTGTTTTTTAAAGGTTTTACAAGTTATTTTAAAGGATTTTTAAGGTTTTTCAAAGGTTTTACAAGATATTTTAAAGGTTTTTAAAGGTATTTAAAATGCATTTATAAGATTTTAGATACATAGAAATGTAGTTTGTGTATGTTTTAATAATATTACATACATATTTGGGTAAGTCTTATATTTTTAAGAGCATTTTTTATAAGGTTTTAAAAAAGGGGTATTTTTGAAAAGTGGCATTGAAAAAGTGGCATTTTTGCAAAAGCCCCTAAAGTATTTTGTATTAAAAAATATTGCAAAGAAGTTATTATAGTTTAAAAGGGTGTACTCAAGCTCAAAATTGGCATACAAAAAGTTTGCGCAAAAATTATACTTTCAATAGTTTGCACAAAATAGACCAAAAAAAATATTGGACTAAAAAAGTTTGCTAAAATCAAATTACAAAAAAAGTTCTAAATAGCACAAAAATAAGTTTTGTTACCAAATTTAGTACATAATCTCCAAAGTTTCAAAATATCACAAATTTAATATTAAAAAACTAATATAAGCATTTGATTAACGTTTTACGCAATCGTGTATTATAACTGTGAATTTAAACTAGAATTAATTTTATTATTTTACATAGCAATTTTAGTTCATCTTCTTTAAAAAAACAATTCCATGATTTTATTATCCACTACGTCTATTGTCGTTGCATTTTCCTGTCAATGTTAACTGAACTGGTCCGTCACATATTACCATATACCTTATCTAGTCGTCTGTTACATTCTTCTGTTTTGCTTGAGTTGTTACCGTTTCGATAGCGTAATTATCGCCGTTTGTTTTGGTGTGTTGGGTTAAACCCTTTTCTTTTAAAAGGTTAAAAAAATTCTTTTTTAAAAGGTTAAATTAAATTACTAAATAAGGATAAAATAGTTATTATGTAAAATCACTAATGCCAATTTTGAAAATTTGTGAAGTATGTGCTACAATTGTCCATAAAATTTGTTTTAATGCTATTCTACAATATTTCTCAAATAATCTAGAGAAGTTCAAATTGGTCTTTATTTGAAAACATTATTTGATACATAAAGTGTATTTTTAAACCTTCATTTTCACAAAAGTTTTGTTTTTATTGAAACCAAAGAAAACAAAAATGCTTGCTTGTCATGAAGATGCATTCTTGATTCTTTGTAGAACTCTTCCACAAACTTAAAACTCACTCCCAAGTTACACCAAATGTTAGCAATGATGTTTTATCTTCATTTTTGCTGCATATTCAAAATTGCGAGAGTGTATAAGAATTTTGGATTTTTGGACGGAATCTTATGTTTTGTGATGATGATTGAGACGAACTTGGCGAAAAGCTTTGTAATTGTTGTAGTTTGAGCATCAATTAATCATCTGAAAAACTATTAACGGGGAAGATAAAATGAATAGCAGCTCGAGGAGCTTTGATACTTTTATTTTATGATATTAGTCTAGAGACTTATGATATAGTTTTTTGTTTTATATATTACTTTTAGAGAATTAAAAAAAAGTTTTATAAAATCTCAACTAATATTCAAATAAATCATATTATTATTTTTTATTTTATTTTATATTATTATTTTCTTACCTACAACATTTATTGCTTTTGGGACATAATTATTTACGAATTCATTTACTGATATTACAGAGAAAACATTTATCAAATTTAGTAACCTTTTTGTTAAATATTAAATTTTTTTTTCAACCATCAAATATCATCAACATAAATAGATGAATCAAAAGATAATTTTATAAAAATTTTAATGAAAAAGTAATAATTTTGATAAATTTTTATTAAATGTTTAAAATTTTTATTTAGATCTAAATATATACATATATATATATTATAATTTTAGTAGTGCTTTTTTAATTGTTAACAACATAAATATACAGTATAAACTTGAACCTGAATGAAATGATCGATCACATTAACAAATGTTATAAGGTACATGTTATTGTCTGTTAGCATTGATTTTGGAAATATAAATCATTTATTTTAGCAAAATTGGTATACTTTCAAGTTTCAAGTATTCAGATTAAATTGCCACTTTTAGCTTCTTTTAGTGAACATTGTTCCCAACTGTTGTGAGCAATATGAGAGATTTTATCTCTCTGATTTAATGTTGAATGTAGTTCGGTTATATATATGTCTTGTGTATAGTTGGTTATCTCTCTTAGTATTTAAGCTTGCTATTAAAATATCTCACATTGCTTGGGATTAAGATCTTTGGATAATATATAAAAGATGTGGCAATCCTTAACTCTTAAGCTAGCTTTTGGGTTAAGTTAGACCACATTCCGAATATGGTATCAAAACCCAAGGTTGGCCCAACAAGCAAATTTCTCACAAAAATGGTTTCCCACCTATGTGGCCCATATAAGTGCATGTCTTGTTGTATTTCCGAGATGTTGGGCTTGGGCTGTTTCCCGTTGGACCGTTTCCCACCCACATCTCGAAGAGGCCTATTAGAATGTCCCACATTGCTTGGGATTAAGATCTTTGGGTAGTATATAAATGATGTGACAATCCTTAACTCTTGAGTTAGTTTTTGGGTTAAGTTAAGCCACATTCCAAATACTTGCTTTATATCATTATTTACGTTTAATGAAGATTTCACGATTGTTGGATATGGTATCAGAGAAAAAATCTCTCAACCTCCATTCACTTCTTCGCTTGATTCAATGTTTTGATTCTTTGTTATTCCTTAACGATTCTTTACTTGATTTTCTTTGAGATTTTGGTTGTCCCTCTCTGGTTTAATATTGAATGTAGTTCGGTTATCTATCTTGTGTATTATTGGTTATCTCTCTTAGTATTTAAATTTGTTTTGTATCATCATTTACTTTTAATGAAGATTTCACCATTGTTGCTAAACAAATTTGACAGTAATAAAGAAGAACAAAGAGTAACCTATTGGGACCCACTACCACATGGGCCACACATAGAGATGGTCCATAGGACTTTGCAATTGCATGGCCCGTAATGCAAATACCCATTCAAGCATTTGGGATAGCCAATAAAATTTTAAATAATGTGCCATACATACACCAATATAAATATTTTTGTTTTGAAACTTGAGTTTAATTAAGAACGTAATTAAATTCTCTAACTTACGTATAGCCACAATTAAAAAAAATTCAAGATATTAGGATGAAAAAGTGTTTAATGTATATATTGATAATGATGTATATATGCTAATCTTTCAACTAGATATAAAGATAATATTAAAGGTGGATAACAAAAGAAAGGAGATAAACATAGAAGTGAAAGAACAAATTCAAGGTTACATCAACATTATCCAATGATGTCATGTATACACAGACTATGAAAAATGCAAAAAATCGAATATTCTTTTGGAAATATGCTTTTGTATCTCCTATAATAAATACATATATATATATATATATATATATATATATATATATATATATTTAAAAAATGGAAATGATAATGATTTATCTTTGTGTATACGTGTGTATCAGTATCTCCCGATCTCTACGTCCAATTATTTTAAATGGTCCCACTCTTTGCAACGAAATTATAAACATATACCAAAAAAAAACATATATCAATATATATAACTTTTTATATATATTGATATAAAAAGTTAAAAACTAAAGATATTGGCATACGTTTTTTTATATATATATTATATATATATATATATATATATAATATATGTATAAATTGTAAGAAATCGTGTGGTAGTATGAGTTATCACCGAATTAATTGACGAGGTTACTTGTTGATAAGAATATAAAAAGTAAGTTGATCCGGTCCCGTTGATCATAAACGTAAAGAACTTTTACCATAAACGTAAATTAACCATAAAATAAATAAATAAACGTAAAGAAAATCCAATCGTGTGAACTGTGGAGTCTTGTCTAGTAATTTTATTAATTAACCATAAAACCTAAACAAAATTGTTTTTAAAAAAATTATAAAGAATGAAATGCATTTATTTTATAATATACATTTTGTTTTGCCAAATTCTCCATGATTAAAAGTGTGCTTCTCACGTCACTAATATCTTGAACATGCAATTAACATTATAAAAAATGAAAATGAAAAGCAATGATAACATTAACAATATAATAATAATTTTGCCTTTTTCTTCATGCAACCAATACGAATAAATAATTGCAGTATTTTAAAATCACAAGCTCGCGTGCCAAAGCTTCAAAGCAATACCGATATAATTTTTATTCACAAACGACTTGGAATAGTTTTGTGATATATAGTGTTAAACCGTTTAAAACGATAATAAACTCTTATCAAACATATACACTATAAAGAAGGTTTAAACACATCTTGATTTCATCCAAATTTCAGAAAGAAAAAAAACACATACACAGTTAAAACCTTAAATATTTTATCAGAATGATCTGATTACATTAGTATAATAAATAATTGGGAGATCATAAACCACCAAATCTAGAAAATTTATTAATTTCCAAATCTTTAAATATATATTTTGTTATTTAAAACGTCTAGAATCACTAATAATAAGCACGAGATTTGGAACTAACAAATGAATTTGTGGATAAGATGTTTTTTGACCGTTTGAAAGTGAAACAAAAAAAAATTGATTTCACTGTCAAAATCAAATTCATAGTCAGATAATTAATTTGTGGATCAGTTTCTAAAATTTGGGGTGTTATTCAATCATGGAGTTAAAGTCAACTCTTTAAGGTTTAGATTTGCTTTCTGATATTGTTTTTAAAAATTTGTTTATGTGGATTTCAAAATCTCTGCAGTATATCTTTGATTTTGATTCTAACAATTTACTCATGAAACTCCAAAGAAGTTTCATTTCAAATGATTTAATATACAAAGATTTTACAAGTCTTTTAGTTTTGAATAACACTGGATTTTAATGAAGTATTTTAAATCTTAGTTGAATGACACCGAACTTTTTAAATCTAATGAAGTATCAGATCCAATAACACCAGATTTTAAAGTTTGATTTAGAATCATTAGTTGAATAACACTGGATTAGTGTTGGATTTCAATTCTATTAAAAATCCATCATTGAATAAGAAAATAATAATCAAGTGTTATATAAGAAAATAATAATATTTTAATATATAGTATTTAAAACAAATCCAATTCATAGTCAAATAAACTTTAAAATGTGAAGTAACTAATTTACAATTTTAGGGAAGCTTTTATTTTAGGGAATTTTATCTCTGCATAATATACAGTAGACTTTTGAACTCCACCACACCACGTAGTGGCAAATGATACACTATGAGACGCGACATGGGCATTTCCCATAAGACGGTTTGAATTTCATTATATCGCTAACTCATCATATGCTTGCTTTAGTAGGAGCATGTTCGGAGAAAGATGTCGAGCCAAACTTTTTTTTTTTTTTGTTAAAATGTCGAGCCAAACCCACAAGCCACGTATTCATGCAGAAGATCCACAAAAGTCACCCAATTTACTAATAGATCCGATAATCCAATATCAAGATCCGACAAAAAGAAAAAACTATAAATTCAAAATAAAAGAGAATCCATCTGATATTATTTGATCCGATTTTATAATAACATCCGAAATAAATACACAAGATTCTTTCTAAAAGAACTCGAAAAAAACAACATTCTGCGCATTAGAACTCAACTCACTAACAATAACAAACGATTAATGAACTAATGTGGTTGTCTTTCTCCTCAAACTAGTTCTAATATAAAAAATCTTTGGAAGAAACCGTATCGGTGATCTAAGTATTTATTTATTCCCATCCATCTATCTTCAACTATTTTTGGAACAAACACAAGATTAAAAAATTAAAGGGTTTAAATAGTAATTGCTGAATATAGCTGAATCTATTTGTGATTTTTGTGATATGTAGCTAAATAATTTAAAAATCAAATGGTAACAGCTAATTTTAAAAAAAATTTAACAAATCAAATAAACTTCTATTTTTTTTTTTGAATGTGTAATTGATTGATCAAGCAAATATGTACAAAAAAAAGAACATGTTTTATATTCGAACCGGCAATCGTGGTTTACAAAATCACACAAGCTACCACCAGGCCACATCAACTTTCTAAACTTCTAAAATTACAAATTATAATTAACATTTGCCAACAAAATTAGTTAAATATACTAACATTAGTTAATTAATTAACAACGAAATTTTATGTAAATTTATAACTTGTAAAAAAGAATTGAATGTTGATGAAATTTGAAGTTACGTACATATTTACATATAATCATGTTACCTAAACATGAATCTGACATATGTTCTTAAATTAATAAAAATGTTATCTAAAAGTTCTTAAAATTATTAAAATTATCCAAAATGTCAATTGTAAGTCTGTAACTCATAAAACATTAATGTAGATGGAAACTTAAGTTAATATATTTAAAAAGTTTTATCAATCATAAATATTGTATATTTTGGTGATTTTTAATAAAATTTAACTATCTTTTTTTAATATATAATTATCAAGAAAACTAATGAAAATTTTGGTTTACAATATTAAAGTATTCATAATTTACTAAAAAACATAACAATAATAACAACATTGAAAAACTTTTAAAATATTAATAACTAATAAATGATGTAATTAATAGGGTAATATTACAAACTAACCATAGAATAGAAAAGAATTAAGAGAATAGCCTTGTGTCAGTAAACATAGGTAAATAACCTTTTATGGAGTGGGGTAAATACTAAAATATCCGTCTATTTTCTTATTTTACAACAATGTCGGTGGTAGTAGTTATAAAGTTTTTAATGATTGTATACAATTCTTGTTAAAAAAATCATGTGTTTCTCTGAAATAGCACAATCTATTTACTAAAAGCATGCAATTCTCTTATATAACACCAAGTATTATATAACATATGTAATTGTTACAAAATTTCATGGGTTTTTGTTGGATAGCTTGCCAAATATTTATATATCGGTGTTAATAGCATGTTTTGTCCTTAAAATACATGTATTTTAAAAATCAAACATGTGTTTTAAAATCAGATCTAATCTCTTATATCACATTGGCGAGTGGTGAAGAAATCCAGCAAAGATGATAAACAGTGAAAAATCATGTGTTTCTTTGAAATAGCACGATCCAGTTAAAAAAAGCATGTAATTCTCTTATATAACATGAAGTATTATATAACATATATAATTATTACAAAATTTCATGGGTTTTTGTTGGATAGCTTGACAAATATTTATATATGAGTGTTAAAAGCATGTTTTAAAATTAGACATGTGTATTAAAATCAGATCTAATCTCTTATATCACACTGGCGAATGGTGGAGAAATCCAGCGAGGAGGAAAAACAGAGAACGACCAAGGGATGAGAGAAGAAGAGATTTCTTGGAAAAAGAAAGAGAGAATATGTGGCGAAGAGATATGATACTAGGAAGATATGGGTAAAGAAAAAGAGATCCGGTGGTGAAAGATATTCGAAGCGAAAGAGAGAAGGAGAAAAAAAAAAGAGATTCCTTGGTGAATCTGGTGATGAGTTCTGGAAAAAAAGAAGAGAGATTCAATCAGAGAGAAAGAAAGCTTCATGGCTGAAATCTCGTAAAGGGGAAGAAAAAATAAATAGAGAAAGAAAAAGAAAGTAAAAGGATAATATAGACCAAAAGTTGCCAAAAATTCTGTAGCAAATGAGTACTATTTGGTCAAAGGTTATTTTGTTAATTCTTTTCAAGTCAAATGTTACTTCTTACATATTCTCTAATTAATATTCCTCAAGTTTTTTTCAAGTTTTCCTCAATTTTTCATTTGGTAAATTATATGACAAAAAATAATACTCCCTCCGTTTTTTTATAAGTGATCTTTTAAGCTTTTAATTTTGTTCTTAAATAGATGATGTTTTCAATTTTCAATGCAAAATTAATTACTTTTTAATTAGTTTTGACGATTTGTATTTTGTAAATTTTTTTTTATTGGTTGTTTAGATAATAAATGATGTTTTAGTTTAGAAATAAACAAAAATTAAATGATTTCTTAATCTATGTGCATTTTCCTAAAATATCATTTATAAAAAAATGGAGGGAGTACCGTAACTTTTTCTCAACAATTCCTCAAGTTAAATGTCCATTTAAACCCAATCATGTCCGAACAATTATCATATATTTCAATAAAACATAAATCAAAATGATATGTTATTGTTCAAGTTTTCCAAATTATTCATTAATGGTGTGGTTTCATTTGGTTTGTTAGTTTTGCGAAGAAAATCGATATTTTATTTCTTTCATTTCATTTTTAAAGGTACAAGAGAATCAACACATTATTTTCTGCAAATTAATTGCAGAGGATTTGACAAAAGGACAAATCGACACGTATGGTATGAATAGAGGGAAATGGACGAGTTGTTATTTCTGCGGCAGACACGCAAAGTGCCATTGCTTCTCCCATTGAAGAGGATAAGCCCATCTCATCATAAATGTTGGACGTATTTAACATTTTATTTATACTCGAGTTCCCATATTAAAAAAAAAAAAATACATTACAAAAATATTTACAAATAGATAAGACATAAAATATTATCTTCATAGATTAGCTCCTATAGAGACAAGAGCTGCAGCCGGAGGTGGTCGAGACACACGGTTCTCTATAGTTCTTAACCTTTAAGCGTCTTCTGCTTTGCATCTACAGAATATAGTTGCTGTGTTATAGAGTTTTTTGGTGTAATACATGCACAATTTGTCAACAAATCAAAACCATTATAAAACCCAAAAAAAACAATACCTTTTCTTCTTTTTTGTGTTTTACAGTTTTACATTATATATCCCCAATTTCTTAGTGATGATCCCGGAATATGTTGTACGTAGATTGTTTGAGAAGCAGTACAACATTTATTATAATGATCCCGAAACTCCACACTTTCATCCAATTTTTTTTGTTTATCCCTTATCGATATATTGGATATTAAACTTCGGCATGAAATAAAAAATATAAACGTTTATTGGACTAAATTTTTTATCTATTAGTTTATCTCTAAGATTTTGTAATTTCTTTTAATAATTTTTATTAGTATTAATAAAAATTGTAGTTTTCTATAATCAAATATATATATATATATATATATATGTATTAAAAAACATTCATAGATTTTACAACTTTTGTTATTTATTAAACTTTTACAAATATTTTAAAGTTATAGTCAGAATTTTTTAAGTCAAATTCTATACAGTCAAACATTTATATTAAAAATCTATAATTATAGTCTTAATCAATAGACCCCGCAGTTCATTAGACTTATTCATCGTAAATTTTAAATTAAACTAACTAAAAAACACAAGAAAAAAGAAGTTAAATCAGTTTAAAAGACTATAATTTTTAAAACTCAATTAAAAATAGCTTTTTACTGTTTTTCATTATTCTTTTTTTTTTGTCAACAACTTTTAATTAAAACTCAAAAGAATCATTCCTTAAAAATATTGTTTACATAAGTGATATGATGCGGTTTAGTACGAACGAAACTTTTCGTGCCAAATTGTTTTCTCATTATTCATAAGTTTAAAACTCTTACTAATGTTTGTTACTTAGAATATCCATCCAAATATATATATATATATATATATATATATATATATATATATATATATATCTATTTTTTAAACATCATATGCCTAGTCATCCAAATAGGAACCTCGGCTGAAGCACCCGCCACCCGGCTTCGAGTCCCGGCCACTGCGCAATTTATCTACGGGGCGTAGCGTTCCAGACCACCAGATCCGAGGGGCCCTTAAGTGGAGGCTTAAAAATCCAAGGAACGCGGGCTTAGGCCCAGTGGGCTAGTCGGATCACAGTGTGGTCTGGACACTGGGTTATCAAAAAAAGTATTGGTGGATTGTGAACGTTTAATGTGGCTCGCATTGGGACCCAAAAAGGTGATTAGGATGATGAGAGAGGCCATTGAGTTGAGCAAGTTGGATCGACTTTGCAAAATACAAGGCAAGTGTCAATTTGGCTTAACGCTGACACGTGTATCCAACGAGGCATTCCCTAATTTAGGTGTTTTTTTGTTGGTCCATACTATTTTGGTAAAAATGTAATCCTAACTTCTTTCGTATTCCGGTTATGACTTGTGTGTGTGGGAATCTTTGGATCAATTTATTGATGCTTTTGCCGTTTTAGAAGAAAAAAGGAGAAGAATCAATTTATGAGTTATAAAATTGCCTAAATATGATTAGTTGATAACAAGAATTGTACGATATGGTTAATACGTATATTGGTGAATGATTCAACCGAAAGATAAATATTTATACCTCTTAAGATAAGGTAAAAAAATATGAATAAGAAGGTGACATGTCACAACTATTACAATGATATAACAGAAGATAACGAACATTGGTGATGAATATGATGATAAGGTATATCGGTTGCGGTCTGATGCATGCAAGTGGGTTGAAAGTTATAAAGTTATACTCCCTCTGTTCCTAATAGTTTAATGTTGTGGAATTTTTTTTGTTCCATAAAGTTTGATGTTTTGTAATTGTAACCAATAGGAGAAGGAGAGAAGTGAAACTAAAATTATTAAATAAATAAATAAATAATTAAATAATATAAAAAATTACTTTTTCTTAATTTATGTGCAAAACCCAAAACATCAAATTTAAGGGAACAGAGGGAGTAATATTTATGCACAGAATGAATATTAAAATAAATGTTGGAATCTAGCAAAAAAGCATTAATAATGTAAGATATGAAATTATGCTACATTATATTAAAGGCATTTTGTATACAATGAGAAAAATTCAACGCTTCCACTCTGACCCGGTGTATTGCCAAGGATTGAGCCCATGCTCTCTGTTTTTTTTTTCTTTTTTTGTGGGTAGTCCCATCCAACCAATATTTTTCTTATAAATTTGTTACGAATTAGTTACAGAAAATTTTATGAGGTAATTTGACGGAAACTGTATCTACTGTGTTAAAAATTTGTTGTAAAACTACACATATTTTGTTGGTTTAAGCTTGAAGAGTAAACCGGAGTTTACTTAAACCACAAGTTATCGGTTTGTGATAAAGATAAATGTTAAATTGTGATAAAGATAAATGTTAAATCTCTAGGAGTTATCTAGAAGATTCTATTGTTTTCCTAATTGAGTTATGATTAGGTTAAAGGTTGTGACTATATAAGCACATATCAAGGTGTGGTATGGCTTATGAGATTGAGTTGAGAGATATTAAGGTTTTGAGTTAGTTTCCTTAATAAAGAGAAAGTTATTCTTCTTTGTGTCTTAATTCAAATCTCTAAACTAGAATTGGTATCAGAGCTTCTCTCAAGGAGAAGATCCGTAGGAGAAGATGAGTGAAGTTGCGGTTGTACCGGACAAGCTAGAAGGCGGATCATCGACGATCCGATGCCCTATGCTAAACTCGACTAACTACACCGTATGGGCTATGAGAATGAGAAGCACGCTCAGAGTTCATAAGGTGTGGGAAACAATAGAGGCAGGATCGACTGATATCGAGAAGAACAACTTGGCTATGGCCTTGTTATTTCAGTCCATACCCGAAGCCCTTGTTCTAGAAGTTGGTGAGTTAAATACGGCGAAGAAAGTATGGGATGCTATAAAAACGAAACATGTTGGGGCAGAGAGAGTTAGAGAAGCTCGACTGCAAACCCTAATGGCCGAGTTTGATAGATTAACGATGAAGGATTCCGAGAAGATCGATGACTTTGCAAGCAAGTTATCCGCAATTTCTTCAAAATCAGCTGCTTTAGGAGTAAACATTGAAGTACCGAAACTAGTGAAGAAATTTCTTAAGAGTCTTCCTCGAAAGAAATACATACAGATTGTCGCTTCTCTTGAACAAGTATTAGACCTTAATACTACAAGTTTTGAAGACATCGTCGGACGTCTTAAGGTCTATGAAGAACGAGTCTATGAAGAAGAAGATGTTCAAGAAGATCATAGCAAACTTATGTATGCAAACATGGAGACTCAAACTAATCAGTACAACCGAGGCTTTAATGGAGACTTTAGAGGAAGGGGACGAGGTGGACGGTCGTTTTATAGAGGAAGAGGCCGTGGAAGGTCTCATGGAGGAAGAGATGCATCATGGTTTAATGGAGGAAGAGATACATCAAAAATAACATGTTATCGATGTGATAAATTAGGTCACTATGCATCTGACTGTCCAGATCGTCTTCTTAAGTTACAAGAAGCTCAAGAGAATGACAAAGATGACACACAAAGCGCTGATGAACTCATGATGCACGAAGTAGTATACTTGAATGAGAAGAATTGCATACCAAGCAAGTATGAAAGTAATTGTGGAGAGGAAGATGTCTGGTATCTTGACAATGGTGCTAGCAACCATATGACCGGAGATAGGAGATACTTCACAACATTGGACAAATCTATCACCGGAAAAGTGCGCTTTGGATACGACTCATGCATAGATATCAAAGGAAAAGGCTCTATCGTATTCTTTGACAGGAATGGTGAACAAAGAAAGATGTCTGATGTTTATTTCATTCCAGATCTTAAAAGCAATATCATTAGCTTGGGACAAGCTACCGAGTCAGGGTGTGATGTGAGAATGAAAGGCGAGAACCTGACAATGCATGACAAAGAAGGGAAACTGATTGTCAAAGCAACAAGAGCAAAGAATCGGCTCTATAAGGTACAGATGGGAATAAAAGACACAACATGTTTGAACTTGTTGACATCAATAAGCGAATCAAGCAAATGGCACTCTAGGTTGGGACATATAAACTCTGAAACGATCAAATCCATGATAAAGAAGGAGCTTGTTAGAGGAATTCCACAAGTGAATATTGAGAAAGAAGTTTGCGGATCGTGCTTACTTGGAAAGCAAACAAGACATGTATTCCCTCAAGCGACTTCCTTTAGAGCTAACAAGATACTTGAGTTAGTACATGGAGACTTATGTGGTCCCATAACACCTAGCACAACTGCGGGAAACAGATACATATTCGTGCTTGTTGATGATCATTCTAGATACATGTGGACAGCCCTATTAAAGGAAAAGAGTGAATCATTCAACAAATTCAAGAAATTCAAGGCGTTGGTTGAACAAGAAACAGGAGAAAGGATACAAACACTCAGAACAGATAGAGGAGGAGAGTTTGTATCACAAGAATTCAAAAGTTTCTGTGAAGACTCAGGCATTAAAAGGCAACTCACGGCTCCATACACACCCCAACAGAATGGTGTGGTGGAAAGACGAAACAGGACGATGATGGAGATGACAAGGACCATGATGAAGCACATGAAAATACCAAACTACTTATGGGGTGAAACAATTCGTCACACCACATATTTGTTGAATAGGATAGCTACAAGGTCCTTAAATCAAAGCACTCTGTATGAAGCTTTCTACAAGAAGAAACCAAACATTGATCACTTGAGGGTATTTGGATGCATTGGGTACGCAAAAGTAGAAACACCGCACTTGAGAAAGCTAGATGACAGGTCACGAATGCTAGTTCACCTCGGGACAGAACCAGGATCAAAAGCTTATCGACTTCTTGATCCTCAAAGCCGAAAAATAGTTGTATCACGGGATGTTGTATTTGATGAAACTAAAGGTTGGAACTGGTCTCAAACTGAAGCAGAACATGGTAGTGATGGAGTTTTTAGCATCACTCTCGGAGAATTTGGAAACCATGGAATACAAGAGGAAGGAAGAAATAATGAAACAGAGCTAGCAGAGCAAACCGAGCTAGACAAGGAACAAAATGAGGATTCGGGTGAAGAAGTAGAAGATAACAGTGACTTGTTTGACTCAACACAAGAAACGGAAACAGAGGAGAATCACGTTCAGGCTCAACCTAGTCTAAGAAGAACACAGAGACAGATCACAAAGCCGAAATACTTAGACGATTACGTGTTGCTTGCGGAGGAGGAAGGCGAAAATCTACTCCTACTGTTAAATAATGAACCAAGAGATTTCTATGAAGCAAGTGAATCAAAGGAATGGATACAAGCATGTGAAGATGAGATTCACTCTATAACAAAGAACAATACTTGGAATCTTGTAGAGTTACCTTTAGGAGTAAAACCGATTGGCTTGAAATGGGTTTTTAAGCTCAAACGCAACTCCGATGGAAGTATTAACAAACACAAGGCTCGACTTGTTGCAAAAGGTTATGTTCAGAAGTATGGAGTAGATTTTGACGAAGTGTTTGCCCCTGTAGCTCGACTTGAGACAATACGTCTCCTCGTTAATCTTGCAGCATCAAATGGATGGGAGATACATCATCTTGATGTTAAAACGGCGTTTCTTCATGGTGAGTTAAAGGAAACGGTTTATGTAACACAACCAGAGGGATTTGAAGAGAAGGGAAGTGAGAGCAAAGTCTATAAACTCAATAAGGCTTTGTACGGACTGCGTCAAGCTCCAAGAGCTTGGAATAATAAGCTAAATCAAATTCTCAAGGAGCTCAAATTTGAGAAGTGCTCAAAGGAGCCATCGGTCTATCGCAAAATGGTGAGTGGGAACTTTATTCTCATTGTAGCGGTATATGTGGATGATCTTTTTGTGACAGGGTCAAACTTGAAAGTGATTTCGAGATTCAAAGAAGAGATGGCCTCCAAATTTGAAATGAGTGATCTCGGAAGATTAACGTATTATCTTGGTATTGAAGTGTGTCAAAAGGAAGAAGGAATAACACTAACACAACACCGGTATGCTGTGAAGATTTTGGAAGAAGCCAATATGAAAGAATGTAACTTGGTTCATACACCAATGATAGCTGGACTCAAGTTAAGCAAAGCCGAGGAAGAAAAGGAGATTGATGCAACAAGTTTTAGAAAGAGTGTGGGCTGTCTTCGATACTTGTTGCATACAAGACCGGATCTGAATTATTGTGTGGGTGTGCTTAGTCGTTACATGCAGTCACCAAGAGAATCACATGGAGCTGCAATGAAACAATGCTTGAGGTATGTCAAAGGAACTACTACTCTTGGTTTAGCCTATGAACGGTCTGCTTCAAAGATACCAAAGCTAGTGGGCTATAGTGATAGTAGTCACAATGTGGATCAAGATGATTGGAAGAGTACAACTGGTCATGTCTTCTATTTTGGTGAAAGTTCAAGCCCCATCACTTGGTGTTCACAGAAACAGGACACAGTGGCTTTATCATCATGCGAGGCCGAGTTTATGGCTAGAACCGAAGCAGCAAGACAAGCTATTTGGCTTCAAGATTTGCTTGAAGAAGTAACCGGTGTGACGTACAAGGAAGCTCTTATTTGGATAGACAACAAATCGGCCATTGCTCTTACCAAGAATCCAGTTTTCCACGGGCGAAGCAAACACATACATACACGGTACCATTTCATAAGAGAATGTGTTGAGGATGGATTGGTTAAGGTGGATCATGTTCCCGGTGAAGAACAAAAGGCGGATATTTTGACAAAGGCCTTAGGAAGGATCAAGTTTAAAGAGATGAGAGATCTCATTGGAGTTCAAGACTTGGAGAAATTTGAGTTCAAGCTTAAGAGGGAGAATGTTGGTTTAAGCTTGAAGAGTAAACCGGAGTTTACTTAAACCACAAGTTTTCGGTTTGTGATAAAGATAAATGTTAAATTGTGATAAAGATAAATGTTAAATCTCTAGGAGTTATCTAAAAGATTCTATTGTTTTCCTAATTGAGTTATGATTAGGTTAAAGGTTGTGACTATATAAGCACATATCAGGGGTGGTATGGCTTATGAGATTGAGTTGAGAGATATTAAGGTTTTGAGTTAGTTTCCTTAATAAAGAGAAAGTTATTCTTCTTTGTGTCTTAATTCAAATCTCTAAACTAGATATTTTAGTATAACAAAATTAATGTCGAAATTGTTTTAGTAGATGTTGCTATATAAAACCCATTAGACAAAACGTTAAGGCATGAATTTATTTTGGAGAGTTTTCTTATTAAGCAGGCTCGTTAGGGAACAGCCCACTTCGAACATTGTCCATTCGAGCTGGGTCATGAGATTCTTTGGAGATCCGTTGTGAGAAGTTTCTCTTATACGAGAACTAAGTCATATGACAAAATAAATGGGCTTACAAAATTTTCAACTACGTTAGCCCAAATATGACTATTTATAGTGAACATATACATTCGTAGCATACCAGATTAAGCAATACCATGCAAGATTTTGATGTCCCCATCCCCATGACTTGTTTACATATATAAGAGTGCAAAACAGTTTAAATATTAAATATCCTACAGTTAAATGTTTTGTTCAGTTAACTAGGCATATGATGTTGTTTAGTCCAAACCGACCACGTTTGTTCAATCAAATAATAAAACTCGTCACCATTTACTCTAAACAAATATGCTTCAAAAACAGATGAATGATTCCTTTACTAACCGTTAGAATTTGAATCGCACCGTTAAATATGGAGCATGTAGTACCATGAAGAACTCCACAAAGTTTCAGCTAGATAAGACAACATTTTGACCACCAAATGTCGCCTTCAATAAAACCTTTCGAACTGTTTTCAGGTTCGTACTTAGCACATATTTGGACAGATTATCAACAGTTTTTTTGGCCAGAAATCAAAGCACATAAATTCTTGAGTTTAACTCCTATTGAAGCTCTGTCAGGTTCTGTAGACTCTTGGCATTGTGGTGATCACGCCAGTATCTTTACCTTGCCAGAACGACGTCATAACCAGCATCGGCGAGCCTCCAAACATGCCTTCTCCACACTGTTTTCATTTCCTTGTTCCTCTTTCTTATTCTTCTCTTCCCACCTCTGGTCTGCTCTGGCTTCATCATCTTCACTTCTCCTGACTATCACAAACCCATTCTCTCTTTTATAAATGATTTACACTCGTGGTGGGGATGATAATCTATTTTCGTCTGTGACGTCTCCTCCATCTCCGCTCCCATCTTCTCCTTCGTAATCAATCTCTTCTCATCCTTCTCTTCTCCTTGGCTATATCACGTCCTCTTTGTAAGATCGAGTTCTATTTCTCTATTGGTGGTCTAACTCTCTCTTTCCTCTCCACGAATGATTGATCACCATGACAACAAGGAAACGGTGGCTCACGATCTCTTTCTTTTAAGGAATGAATAACATCAAAGACAAGAGCATGACTATATCTTCTCAAGTCTTAATGATTACAGTGTTGGTCTGCTCATAGGTTTAGGTTTTGCGTTTCTCTTTGACGGCTTCCATGAGGAGGGTGATACATAAACATTGTGAAACCCTTGTCGTTAATTAGATAAGAGTTTGGGATCTAAGAGCATGTTTACTGGGAGTCTCTCATTGAATCTGTCACCCATACAAAAATATAAAATATTGAAAAAGTAAGAAAGATAATAAAGTTAGTCTCTCATTTGAGAGATTTTGAGAACACATGTAGAGACTCATATGACACATGTCTAAATATAACTGGTTATGAATTTTATTTATACTTAAAATTTTAAATTAAAAAATAAATTATATAAAAGTTATTAAAATAATATATTTGAGAGACTAGAAAAAGGTTCTTCCACTACACATACCCTAATGGACTGGAATCAATGATGTAAATCGGCCCAATAAGAAAATGAGGGAGTGGGTGTGACAATAAGGAATTGCTCATCTATGTTTTCAAGCATTTAAGCAAAAATTATATATTCGACAAACAACCTAAGATAAAAAATAATAACTGAAATGTTAGACACTTTAATTTGCACAAGATTACTTCTCCAATATGTTGAAATCGATAAAAAATTTAACACATGATAACTCATGAACTCATTACTCAGCTATAAATATAGGTATTAATGTGTGTGATTTTTCACCTTAGAACATAGAAGCCACACAAAAAGTTACAAGTGTACAACTAATAGTATGCAGTATATAAGGATCGATCTCGTAGATACTTACAAGCTACAAAAACAAAAATTACGATACGAATATGTCAAAAATGAATAAAGCTAAGACAAAATAAAAGAGAAGTTTTTGTTTTGGGGTATATTTTTGTACATATATCAGGAAATGGAGATAGTACAAGAACTATAGAAAATTTTGGAAAAACATTTGTTGTGTTTGAAGGTTTTTTTTTTAGTTATAAACTTACACCAAAACTGAAAGAGGTCATATATACTAACACAAAAGATGAACAAAATAGTCATATATTCATATCAAAAAGAAAAAAAAAACACAGTGATTTAATGTTTACAGGTTCTCTACACTACACCAACACACACACGCATATATATTGACCTCTTTCAGTTTTGGTGTAACTAAAGAAAAAGAAAAAAAGTGGCCCTTTTTCTAAATTGTCACGTTATGGTGTAGGGCCTTAACTTCCTAATAAGAAATTAAATGTAGAAAATCCTGAAAAATGATTACGTTTATTGGGTAGAAGAGACAGAGAGACGTGGACGTAGTTGGTCGGAGAATGACGGGAGAACGTGAACGTACCGACCAAACTTAAATATGTGATCTCTATGAATTAGAATTTTGAACTCTTACTTGCTTAAGAAAAAAAAAAAAAAACTCTTACTTGCTCCTAACCGACCAAGCCATACCAACTTTTAAATTTTCAAAAAAGACTAAATATGGCCCTTTAAATATGATGATATATAAAAATGAGAAAATGAGAGGGACATTATTTTATAATCTGTTGCAATAAAAAATTACACTGTAACAAATATTGAAGAGTGCATTGTAACTATGTGGTACACATACATGGCATGGATAAGAATCCGTTCTTCTATGACAAGATTAAATAGCAACATAATGGGGATATATGTATGTAATCATATCCTACGGCTATGGGGATTTTCCCCACGAATTTGATTCATCAGCCTTTCTATGGATTATTTGGTATATTTGAAAAGCAAGGAACGAAAAGGTCTTTGAAAACATAGATACAGACCTAGCAGAAGTATTACGATTAGCGGAAAAAGAGGCACAATTGTGGCAGTCAACTCAAATTGAGCTCCATAATGAAAATCATGGTTCTGTGGACTTGGTAAATCAAGATCGAGTGAGGGATATTTCACTTGATGCGGAGTATTCGGGATACCGTTGTTTTGTGGATGGATCATGGAAAGAAAGTGATAAGTTCTCCGGTACAGCCTGGTTCTGTACATCGTCAAATGGAGAGCCGCCAAACATGGGAGCTGCGAACCTCCGTAGAAGTCTATCTCCACTACATGCCGAAGTCGAGGCCCTTCTCTGGGCGATGAAGTGTATGATTGGTGCAGATAATCAAGAGGTAGCGTTCTTTACAGCCTGTTCAGACCTGGTGAAGATGGTGTCTTCTCCAACCGAATGGCCGGTGTTTTCAGTGTATTTGGAGGAATTCCAGAGCGACAAGGAGGAGTTTTTATCTTTTTCTTTATCTTTAATTTCTCGTAGGGTTAATGTTAAGGCGGATAATCTGGCACGAAATGTTCGTACATAACCGTTTCATATCACCTATGTAAACAACATTCCTCAGGAATGGCTCTTTTGAGTTGCAATTAATTTCGGATGACAAAAAAAAAAAAAAAAGTATGTAATCATATCCCGTGTGTTCAGGGATTCAAATCTCGTAATTATTGTTGGTGATTAATTGGTGATTGATATCTCATATATCTTTGTATTTAATTAGTGAGATACATCTCTTTGTATATAAAAATTGTGTAATCGCTATCTGATGATATACAAATATTTTTTCATCTTTCCTGCTTCTTCCAAACTATTTTATGTTGGGAGAACGACCTGTGTCCCCCCACGAAGTATCATATAGTACCATAACAACACAGATTTCGGGTCTCGTCTCCAGTCCACACAAAACGAAAGTTAAACTCCAGTTTCTCCCTAAATTGAAAGTTCGAGACCTTAGTTTCCATATATTCAAATTTCGTGGTTTATCATTGGTTTACTGTGCCAGAAACACTATTAACCGCTTAACATCGAGATTAAACCGGATTTACCCAAAAACCAACCTGATTATTAGACCCATTAAACCCGATAATCCCCAAATTGAACCTTAGAACCCTAAAATAAAAAAATCCCCAAATTGATGGATTCGAATATCTCTCTTGTTGAAGCCTCAAATCGAAGAGTTCGTTTGATTTGATCTGTAATTGGAGGAAAGGTTTTTTTGGTGATGGTGTTTGAGATCTAATGGTTGGGATTTGTTGCGGTGTTGTTAGGGAGAGTGATCAGCGGCACTGATTGATCCAACTACTTGAGCTTTCAATGGTAAATGTGAACTGATTTTAATTGAGACTGAGACTGTTTGCGAAATTTGATTTCAGTTTAACATCAATTCCAAATCTGAAAGTTGTTTCTCATGTGAATTGATGTTAATTAAGAAAAAAATTGATTTTGGGTTTGATTTGAATTTGCGAAATTCACATTTAACATCAATTCGAAATCTGGGTTTGATTAACATCAATTCACATGGAGAAGATTTTACAAATTCATTAATTTGTTTATTGTTCTTTAATTTTTTAGAAAAAATCTGGCATTGGAAAGGGAAAAAGGAAGAAGACGAAAGGAGGTGTATTTCTTTTTAATTTTTTTTTTTTAGTTATTGTTGAAACATTCCGAGTCCATTAGAAGGTTTAGATCATATTATTAAACAATAACATTCCGTTTGGTTTGGTTACAAATCGGTTTATTATTCTGGGTTTTGGTTTGGCATCGGGTTTGGCATAGTAAACCAATGATAAACCACGGAATTTGAATTTATGGAGACTGAGGTCTCGAACTTTCAATTTAGGGGGAAACTAGAGTTTAACTTTCGTTTTGTGTGGACTGGAGACGAGACCCGAAATCTGTGTTGTTATGGTACTATATGAAACTTCGTGGGGGGACACAGGTCGTTCGAATAAATTCACAAACTGTTGAAGTGGTCACAATCTAGTCGAGTCTGGAGGATTTTTTGTAAATTTATTTATCATAACTTTGATGCTCGCTAATTACTAATTAATATATTTTAAAGGTTTGGAAACTCGTTTGAATTCAAGACTGTATAACTATTTGTGTAACATATCTTTTTTCTTGATAGGGTAGGTCCAATCCAACATATCACTAGTTCAGTGTTTGAGACTTGTTATTTCATCATCTGAAACAAAATTGAAGTAATAAGACAAAACAAAATTGGCTGGGATGCACCCAAATAAATATCAGCCATGTGCCACAACTGATGTACTTCTTATTTCAGAATAGCTCTCAATCAATACACTTATTGACTGTGTTCCATATAAAGGTTTTTTAGGTCCAAAGACTAATTCTGGGGCCCGGGAAAATCATGTTAGAATTCGAACCCGGTGGCCAATGCTACTCGCACCCAGGTGGCAATGTGTTTTTACCTTATAATGTAAATGTTTTGTCCATCAATATCAAGATGACCAAAATTAGAAGAATCTAATTATAGGTTAGGATCGGAGAAACTGATTTCAAGGTTTCTTATAGATGTTAGGTTTCCATGTGTTGTTATTTGTTTCTTTCTAAGAAATTATCGACATCAATCTCTCTATTTTTCTTTTAATGCCGTCAATGGGAAGACATATGAATTAGTGTGTGTCAGAATATGGATAGATTTATATGGAAAGAACAAAAAGGAAGGTAGGAGAAATTAAGTAATGGTGCGGTGTACGAATGGTCCAACGTTGCACATGGTAATCTGCATATAATTTATTGTCTTCGATTCTTTGTTCGTGTTTTGGTAAGCCTAGAGTTAGCTGGTTGTGTTAGTTCTAGTCTATCTTTGCAAATTTTTACGTCCACACTATCAAAATCAAGCTGGATTATTAGAAGAACACAAAAAAGTGATAAATTTATTAGACCACCACCACAAGCATGCATTTCTTTTAATTCAAATTTTGACTAAAAAGTGTTTAGTCGCTTGTGCTGGTTTGGTTTGGTTTCGTCGGTCTTCTTTCTGGAACAACGATTTTTGACCATGCATAGTTTGTTTAGTTGTGACAGTAATAGATTAGGGTAATAATGTATTTGGAAGAGTTTCTTGAATTTTTGTTTTTTGCGGAACTATTGAATCATGTTATGGCCTGTGGGGTTGGTTCTAGAGGTAGATGGTTCATGTGTCCAATCGTTTCACGAACTTTATTATCCATGTACCCCACAAAAGATTTTAGTGAATCTATTCCCATCCATCATCCATTGCTATTCACGTTTTGAAACCAAACAAAGTGAAATCCGAATGACGAAAATGTCCCTACATATTCCCGCCGAAATGTTGGAAGAAGAATTACAAAGAAGAAAATGGTGTGATGGACGACATGGAGCGATCATAATTCATACATGTCATTGAGAAAAAAAAAATTCCACTAAATAAAACGCAAAGTAATTAGGAAATTTAAAGCTCCTGACTTGTGTTTGTAGAGTTATGCTATAGACCTCTCGAGTATTTTTTTTTGTATAAATAATTTGTAAGTTCTTTTTTAATTAAATTTATCGAAAAAATCTAAGTCGAGGTCCATACATCTACTTTCAGGATGTTTGTTTGGACTTTCGGTTTTGCCGAGTCATCTTTCGAAGCGAACCCCTCCCAAGAGTAGCCCTGAGACCTATTATCCGGGATCCGGGATCCGATCCAGGATCCGATCCAAGATCCGTTACTATCCGCTCCGAAAAATAGGATATCCGGGTGGTCCGGATCCGGATCCGGATAGTGAAATTATAGATCCGGATCCGGATCCGGATAACACATTTTTTTTGAACCGGATATCCGGGATCCGTTATATAACATATATATTACTGGGCCTAACTTAATTTATGCATTATTTCAGACTTTAATTATTAATTCTGTTAATGGGCCTAACACAATAAAGATAGAAGCCTTATTCGATTAGTTGTTGACTTGTTGTGTGTATGGAAAAATAGGGTTTTGGGAGATGGAAGACTCATTTCGCCGTCTCTTCTTCTTCTTCTTCTTCTTTTTTTTTTTTCTTTTTTTTTTAATCACCGTTTTTTCATTTTTGTACATAAATCCGGCAAATCCAACCACGCAAACCACCGCCATCACTTCGAAGGCATCCCCAACGTTCTTCCCGTAGCCTCTCGATTATGATTTTTTGTCTTCCATTCGTTGTGGTTGATATCGCTAGCTTCCGGTGATGATTTCTAGATCTGATTCCACCGAAGATGTTAGAAGAGAGAGTGTGAGTTTGAGGTAACGAGACAGACGACGGCGGAATCAAAAAGTGGAGGGGAAGTGGTGTGAATGTTCCGGTGAAAGAAAAAAATATAATCGGATCCGGATATCCGCGGATATCCGCTTTTTTGCACGGTGCTCCGGACGCCGGATATCCGATGGCCACGGATCCGGATCCGGATAATATTTTCATAGATCCGGCAGATACGGATCCGGATCCGGATATGCCTAAAACCCCCGGATATCCGGATCCGTCTCAGAGCTACCCAAGAGTAACATTAAATGACTTTTCAACGCCTAAGTTACAATTTTAGCATAATCATGTGTAAATATGTAATATTGTAGTGTTGATATAAAATAAAATAAAAAATTCATCAAATATACCAATCAAATGATTAGTGTTCATCAAAAATTTCAGATCTCTTAAATTATGATCTAAATTAGCTACGGTTCTTTAAGTAAAATAAACAAAAAAAAAAAAATTCATTTTCATAATTCACACAGTCCCTGGTTTTCTCAGTTAAAAGTTATTAAACCGTACAATACAATTGCACAAAAGCCTTCCAGGAATATTACAACTCCAACAACAAATCCAAAGACACAAATCAACAGACAAAGATTCATCTAAAAAAGATCCAACGGCCAGAAACCCATTACGATGCGAAATTAAAAAAAAAAAAAGAAAACAAAATCACGAAAAATTCATCAGATTAACAACTATTGAATTTGACGTCTTCAGTAATCGGTGGTTGGCAATTGCTCGTGGGCATTTTCATCGATGAAGACAAAATCGTAGATAATTCCGGCGAGTCCACCACCAACAAGAGGACCAGCCCAGTAAACCCAGTGGTTGGTCCATGTCCAGCTTACGATGGCTGGTCCGAAAGCAACGGCTGGGTTCATGGAGGCTCCGCTGAAAGCTCCACCAGCGAGGATGTTAGCTCCAACGATGAAACCTATGGCGATTGGTGCGATTGTTCCAAGACTACCGTTCTTGGGGTCAACGGCTGTAGCGTAGACGGTGTAGACGAGCCCGAAGGTCATCACGATTTCAAAGACTAAAGCGTTCAATGATCCTACTCCGGCAGAGAGACCGAACGCTGGAATTGGCTGAAAATAATAATTTGAAAAAGGTTTAATTACTTGCCGGAGAAGTTAGGTCAAACGGGTGATTTTAGTTAGAATATTCAACCAAAATGTTCAGTTCAAAAATCGGATTGAACATAATTTTGAACCAAACTACAAATTAGAGAAGAAAAGAAAACAGAGAATCGAAACTTAATTCTTTGGGAAAATACTACTAAGTTCAAAAATTAAAACTCTACTAAACCGATATTTATAATAGAATCCGTTTTACTTTTTAGTAACTAGTTTTCTAAAACAACAAGCTCAAAAAAAAATAAAAAAATTGGGTGGATGAAAAATTAACATCATTGATATATATACGATTAAAATGGTTTTTACTATTAGAAAAAACTAATAACATATTTAGCTTGACCCTAACTAAAAGTTAAACCCTAAACAAACCTATTTGTACTAGATTTATATAGTTTAATGACTAATTTTTCGAAACCAAAACATTAAACCGGTTTAGTAGGGCAATAAGTGACGTTACCTCGCCACCGGTGGCAAAGCTAAGGAGGAAACAAGCGGCGACGGAGCCAAGAAGCTGAGCAATCCAGTAGAGAATACCACGGAGGAGAGTGATGTTACCACCGAGTAAAACACCGAAGGTAACGGCAGGGTTAACGTGGCCACCGGAAATGTTAGCGCCGACAGAAACAGCAACAAAGAGACCGAAAGCATGAGCTAAAGCAGCGGCGACGAGGCCGGAAGGAGTGGTGGCTCCATTGTCAGTGAGCTTGTTGAAAGCAATTCCGGAGCCTGAGCCGGCGAAGACAAAGATCAAAGTCGAGATAAACTCAGCGAGCGCCGCCCTAAGTGCGTTGGGGTGATAGACCTCTTCTTGGACTCCACCAATGGCGATGTTTCTGGTCGGCATGATCGGACAAAGATTTAACGGCTGAGGTTAAAAGCTTTTGATTAAGAGAGAATGAAGTGATTGGTTTGGTTTTCTTATGTGTTGTACGTATATATAGCCGAGTGTTTTTTTTTTAATATAATATTTGTAGATAAAATCCATTTCTTGTCATATAAATAAAAGGTTTTTCTATAAAACATTAAAACCTTATTTTGCATTTCTCTAATCGGCTTTGTTTTTTTGAAGTTTTCAATTGTTGTTTATTTGGAGACCACTACTAACATTACAAATTCGATGTAGTTTGAATTGTACCAGAAAAAAGATATATGGAATTTACAGAAATTTGAATATAATTTTTGGGAAATGTTAACATACTTTATATACATGTTGAATTGTCTATCAATCTATCATAGTTACATGTTTACCAGTTGTAGTTTTGTCTATTCTAAAATGGTCGGATATATCTTTTGCATAATATACAATACCATTTACTATATTAAAAAATAAGATATATTCCAATTATATTTTTGTTTCTGTTTAAGATGAAAAGAATTGTAGTTTTTTTTCTTTTCTTATACCAGTTTTCTTCTCCTTGATACTACTGATAAGAAAAAGAAATAATGTTCCTATATTCATGGTAAAATTTGTATTTTTTTTTCTATCTATTACATCATAGATCATATATCCTACTAACCAAATAACCCGATGATAATCGTATATTTGTTTAATTTTAGAATTTTAGATATTTATTAATAAAAGTAAAAAAAAAACTATAGATATGACTTTGGCAACAGTTCTGTCTGTTCCCAATTTTCACAATAATAATTTTTTTTCCCGCAAAACTCATCCAGTTTTCACAATAGTAATTTGAAATGGATGAGTGGTTTATTATTAATCGCCTGATTAGATCAGGGATGCAAAATATTAGTTTTTTTAATTAAAAATATTCGTATTCTGTAACGGTACTATCTCAATAGTTACTATTTATAAGAATACACTCGATGTTCCTAAAAGAGTGATGTTTTAGTGTTTTAGGTTTGTTCCAAATATTGATTTTCTAGATTTTTCCTTTATTTTTTATTAATTGATATTAATAAATTTTAGATTTCAAGACGTAATGATTGAAAATAATTAGCTATTTTAGAATACTATTGGTTCATAGTTTATTAAAAAATATTTTATAAAATAAATAATTATCAAATAATTAAACAATGATCGTTTCTTAATATATTTGAAATTTTTACAAAATCAATCTTTTAGAAAAGTTGCGAAAATAATTCAAAATAAAAAAAAACTATTATGTGAAAAAAAAAACTATTAGGTGAAAAAAAAACTATTATATAACACAACAACTATCTAACCATTGCTAACATCGAACCAGACCAAGATAAAAACCGGTTTGGTTCGAACCGCGAGGATTAAGGGACAGTTAATGAAGGAGATGCCACATGGTGTAGGATCTACTTTGATCACGTGTCGGTCGAGATAAGGTCAGTGAATGGATTACAGCTGGATTTGTCACTGACCAATCACAAGTGCCAGCCTGTCCTTACCCCTTCCACTTTTATGACGTTAGAGCAACCCCAATGAATGAGTCTTTAAAAGGATTTTTAAATATATTTTAATCTTACTTTTCAATAATTTTAAAGTTAAGAGTTTTTGATGAATCCTTAAAATTTTCTTTGTCCAATAGTGAATCCTTAATTAGGTTTCTTAAAAAAAAAATATTTTTTAAAATGGAAAATTATAAACATTTTTATATAATAAAACTTAATAAATATTACAATTTTCTAAGAATTTTAAACATAGAAGGCATAAAAGCAAAAAAAAAATACAAAAAAAAAACGGAATAACGAGTAGTCGTTAGCTTAGTTTATGCCAAATTGTCGCCAAATATGCTCAACCAAATCAGCTTTCAGTTGTTCATGCTTAGTCCGATCACGTATTTCGGATCGAGTGGCCATCATATTACCGAGATTTGAAGGCATTTCTGTAGAGTAGGTGAAATCCACTTGTGAAGATGTGGTTGATTCCGGGTGTTCGAATTCGGTGACATCAAACTGAGTGTACCCATCTCGTTCATCATCTACTATCACATTATGAAGAATTATACATGCTCGCATAATCTTTGCTATTTTTACCTTATCCCAAATAAGAGCCGGATTTTTGATAATGGCAAATCGAGCTTGCAAAACTCCAAAAGCACGTTCAACATCTTTGCGGCAAGCTTCTTGATTTGTAGCAAATAAAGAAGCTTTTTGACCTTGTGGAATAGAAATAGATTGGATAAATGTAGCCCATTTAGGATAAATGCCATCTGTGAGATAGTAAGCCAAATGATAGTCGTTCCCGTTGACTACGTATTTCACTTTCGGAGCTTTACCTTGTAATATATCATCAAAAACTGGTGATCGATCAAGAATATTTATATCGTTTAAGGTACCTGGAGGTCCAAAAAACGCGTGCCATATCCAAAGATCTTGGGAAGCAACAGCCTCTAAAACGATTGTTGGTTTGCCGGATCCACGTGTATATTGCCCTTTCCAAGTTGTGGGGCAATTCTTCCACTCCCAATGCATACAATCTGGTGAGCCAAGGTCACCACATCATTCTCATTTTGGCCACTGGTTTTCTGTTTAGTTGTAGCCTCATAGCTTCCTACAAACTTGCAGACCCCCTCATTTATCTTTGCCCACCTCTGTTTACAGCATAATGGAGCTCTCTTTTGCAGACCTTTCAGCTTGGGACTTGCTGCAACGTAGTCGGTTATGCGTTGCCAGAAAGTTGTGGCTTTTTGCTCATTGGAGACTACAGGATCCTTGGAGGTGTTGAGCTAGGCACTAATGAGAATCACATCATCTGTTGGTGACCATTTGCGTCTTGTTTTGCGGTCTGCAACAGGCACTTGAGCTTGGCTGGGATCAATCCAAGGTGCACTAAAGCTAAAGCCATCATACTGATTTGGTGGAAGCATGGGATTATCTTCTTGACTGCTTAAGAGGTTTACAAAGCTTGAAGGATTGGTATATGGATTCCTTGAATCCATATCAAACAATGAAGGTTCTGGTTTGTGTTTTTAATAAGACAAGTGAGGGAAAGAGATTAAGTTTTTTTTTCTGGTTTGTGTTTAAGATTCTCTATTTTTTGAAGACAAGTGAGGGAAATAAATAGCTTCAGTAGTTAGTGTAAAAAATAGCTTCAGTGTTTAAAACGACTGAAGTTATGGTTGGATGTTAGGTTGAAGCATTGATCACAAAGAGCAATCAATACATTATTAACTTTTATCTAGCCTAATCTAATCACAGAGAGCAATCAATCAAATATATGCAATCAAAGGGAAGCAATCAATGACATACTAATAAGTATGATTTAGACTTCTCAGACTTTAACCTAATCTAAACAAGTCATAATCATTTATCACAATGCATTCAATTAAAGACAGAACTACATTAATCATGAAAACACCACCAATCAACTCCAAGTTTCTTCAAGAACTCAAAATTAGCTCTCACTACATTAATCACACAGCAGAAAATAAGCAAGTCATAATCGTTTTGTATCAAAGATGCATTAATCACACAGCAGAAAATAAAAAAACTGATGTATCTAAATGCATTAATCTCACATCATCTCAGGAAGTAAAAAAAAAAAGAGGAAGAACTCACTTGCACAATTTTGGAGGACAGAGTGCTTTCTTTATCTTTACATTAGGTCAGTCTTTACATCACTTGCACAATTGAAAACCTGTTTCTCGCCTAGCTTGATGACACTGCTCTCAATCATTTCTCTGTACAAGTCATTGCCTTCACGGGTCCGTTCTGCCACGCCAGCAAACACAGAGAAACCACCTATTCATCACAAGACTGATTCTCTGTTGAACAAAAACATGTCCGGGAGTAAACAAACAATCTATGGCACCAATCGTCTTAGAACATGACTAATAACAGTTTAATAGAGTGATTATCTATTGAATAACCCAAAATTGCGTTTACAAATCAAAAACCCTAATTTCTAGAAAATCAAATCTCAATCCACAAACCCTAATTTTGATTAATAACCGTAATCAAAAGTCACCGTAACAACTAAACAGAGAGATTCGTACCGTGATGAGGCGATTGGAGCATGGAATCGACTAACTCTCCGATTTTATTAGCTTCGAGCATTGATTAGGTCGGTTTCTGAAGCTCGACACCGATCTCTCCCGAGAGCAATCAACTTTGGTTCGCCTTTAGCTTCCAATTTGATGATGTATACGCCGGTTTCTGAAGCTCAACGCCGATCTCTCAGAAAATCGTCGACGGAGAGAACAAGGTGAGAGAGAGAGAGAGATGCGAGAAAAATGAATCGGGTGTGGTTTTTTTTTGTTTGTTTTCTCTGATTACGAACCAATAGAACGATGCCACGTCAGCGCACCTTAAGAGGCCAAACAACTCTAAAGAAAGAAACGTTGCTTGGGTTTAAGAACTGTTTTGAATTAAATTTGGACTTAAAATTTTAAGAAATTAGGCTAAGAACCCTTTAAGGTGTGCCATTGCTGTTGCTCTTACCTTTCTTTAATTTCCCCCATGATTTTTTTTTGGTCTAAATTTTTTCCCATCTAATTTCTGTAGATTTTTATTTCTTAATTAAGAGATTCCTAAGTTTATAATCTATATTGATTCCTAAAAATCCATAAAAAAGAGATATTTTTACTATTATTTTTAGTGATCAACCATCATTGGAATTGCAGTAGAATAAATAGATTTTTGTTGTTTTTATATATATATATATATATATATATATATACAATTTCTTGAGTAAGTATAAGTTTTAAGAAATATAGTTTGGTCATAACTAGTCATGGTAGATTATAAATTCGATTGTGATTATAAATTCTGTGTCATCTTGGTTCCACTCTTCGATAAATAATAGCCTTAATTGTCAGCAGATGTTGTTTTTATTTTGTTTTGCTATCATCTAAATAGTAATTATTCTATTTTATTTTTTAAAACAAGAGAGTTTGGCATTAGACAACTATTATTAGAAACCAAAACATTATTATTCAATATGGTCAAATCAAACTAACTATGAAACAAGAATGCAATAATGTGGACGGGCCTGTGGAGCTTTTTCTCTCCATTATCGCCGGCCTGACACAATGGCCGGTGGGGATTTTGGACCTCTCAAATTCTCAGACATTGATATAATTTATTAAACCAAATATAGCTGCCGAAATTTCGTAAATAATTATAGATGCAGAAATTTCGAAATATATATATAGCCTTTAAAGTTGTTTACACCATGCATAAAATATGGTGACCATTTTTTGTTAAAAATATGGTGATCTTTAGAACTGACATTAACGTTGCTGAAAATATGGTTAGTGTTGAACGAACTGTTTGTGTGAAAGCGAACGAGATTTAATAGTGATTAAAATGTTGTAGATAATACTAATCAAATATTCAAATTTTAATTAATTTTTTGATATTTAAATACGTTATTTTATTGAATGTTTTTGACCTAATAAAGCAATAGCTTTGTACCCCATTATAGTTGTTATGTAATAAAAACATCTACAGTACATATTTTTCTCTTTATTATTTGAAAATATCTTGTACTAATATATGACTTTTTTTTAATATAATGTGAATTTTGATGTAGTAAACACCATTCACTTTTCTGAATCTCAGGTATATACTGTCATGTGGATTCTAAAGTTGAACATCAATAATTTAATTTACCAAATAAAATATATATATTGTCATAATTCTATATGCTTTATTAATTAGTTACAAGGCTCCATAAATTATTGTCTTGTTGCAACGACTACATCATTTTAATATATGAATATTGGGCAAATAATTCTGTTAGCAGCTTAAATTCGATTTTTAGCCGAGGCATTGTTAGAAAGAGATAAACATTTACACAAAGACAAACAAAAAAATTGATTGAATGATCAGAAAGAATTTTGATTGATTTAGAACCGCATAAGGCCAATAATAATACTGACCACTTCGTTACAAAATTGAGAAGAAGAATATGCTTTTAGGATATGAGGCTAACCAAACTTATGCTTTCATTATGCATCATAATTCATAACAAACAGATTAGTACATATATTAAAATAATGAGAGCATCTGATCATTTTGGTTATGAACTTTTAAACAAAAACCTTAAGCTAATACAGTAATAAACAAGAAAAACAAAAGGTCACGGTCACGTATACGTGCACCACGTGTAAGTTTACATTTTTGGCTTCTTTAAAGTTTAGATAGGGCTTAGAAAAACTAGAGTTGTTTATTATATACAAGACACGAGAAATGGTGTAGAAGTGGTCTTGTCTTATGGGTTATTAAAAATATCACTCACCTTTTTTTGTTCAACATAAAAGTTTATAAAATGTGATTTCCTTTCAATCATTGATTCAAGAAATTTCAACATATCTGTATAATACAGTACATGTTGAGTCTACTTTATAAGATGTTAAATTATTTTTAATGAATATAATAATGTAGTAAACGATTTTTGTTTTGGAACAAAAGTTACTTTTATCATATGAAATGTTTAAATTATTTTATGATGTCTTCGTTTCCTGTAATTTGATGGATGTGTTTTTCACCGTAATTGGATGGTTTAGAAATCTTAAAAAATATGTCAGTATTATGCAATTACATGTAGAAGTACAAGTGATTGTTAGTGAAACATTTTTTTGACTATTATTTTATAATGTTATGTTCTAACGACAGTAGCAGTTTATATTAAAACTGCCATTTTATCACAAATCAAATTTAAATTTGATTAAACTTATATTATATTGTTGACGACAAATACTATTCCCTATTTTTTCTTTTAGCATATATATTTTAGAACATATTGAAACAATATCACATATATCATGCTATAAATTAAATGATTTTTAGTTAAAAAAAAAAAAAATCTCACTATCATTCAGATTATACAATGTTATGTTTCAGCAGTACTAGAAATTTATATTAAAACTGCTATTTTATTACAAGTTGGATTGAAATTTGATTAAAAATATATTGTTGACGAAAAATACTAATTTATCTAAATTTTTTTTTCTTTTATCAAATATATTTTAGAAGAAATAAAAGCAAGGGAAATTTTTTTTAATACTAATCACCAAACAGATAACGTTTTATATTTCTATGTATACGTGGTGGACAGCAAATGATATTAGAATACTAAGAATGACTTGGTATATGGATCCATAATAGAAAGATCCACAATAATAGTATAATAAACAGCATTATTCCAAAAGAAATGGTTAGTATGTAAATGTCACTTCCCAATATCGATGTCACGATAACGGCGATGACTAGTCTTTCATTTTATTTGCATATTTGTTAGTATTTCATTATATTGTTCAATCAAATTATAATAGCGGGTGATTAGATAAATTAAAGAGAACAAGTGTAGTCAATGCGTAACAAACAGATCATATAAGACAAGCGGTGTAGAACAACTATTGCCAACTATATATTACATTTTTCATTTCTGTCTAATGACCGGGTAAATATCATGACTACCGTTTCAATAATCTTTTTAATTATTAAATTTAAACTCTCATACAAACGGATTAATATGTGTGTGAACAAGTGTTATTATAAAGTTAACTCTCTTTTTTTTTTAATGAATATTGGAATAATGATCCCAAATTATCATTTTAGATATATTTTTAATAAAAAAAGGTGAGCTTAGAATCATGTATATGAATTTTTGAGTGAATATATTTTGATATTGATCATATAATTCTTGAATAGCTGCATCAAAAAACCAAAACCAATTAAAGAGAAATATGTTTTCTTGTTTCTAGAAAGAACATGCATGTAAGTGGAACTAGATAGAGTTGAAAATCAATATGAATATCCTAGGAAACACGATTGAGAGTAATATCTTATTATATAAAGTATGGTTTTCAAAGTTAATAACTCATATGATCGTGACACGTGGCAAATCTATTGATCTTAGATTTTGACACGTGTAAAACAAAAATTTTCTTTTTAAAATAAAAAAGAAGATAATTGAAAGTAATTACAAATTTAAATAATTTCAAAAATGTAAAAGATAATTATAAGAATAATTGTAAATAATTCATATTTCTATAAACAAATTTAAAAAATGTCAAAAGATAATAATAAGGAAATTATACGTTTTTTATATTTCAATTAAACAAGAAAAAATCAGGCAAATTTATTAAAAAGAAAACATATGTTATTATATATTAATTTAAAATTTGATATTATTTATCTCAATTTCTTTTTCAATTAGAAATATGTGATGATTTAATTAAATTAATCCTAATGTTATTTATTTGAGTTTATTTTTTCAATTAGAAATATGTGAGATCAATTTTTTTTTCCTTTTTGTAATATTTTTATACTTAACTGTTTTTTTTGTTTGTCCTCAATTATGATTGTAGTATAGTTAGATAAGATTGTTTATTTCAGTTTTTCTTTTCATACTTAAATTATCAAAGATTCATATATCATCGTGTTTATAATTTTTTATTTTAGTTTAACTGTCGCATCTTTAAATTATTTATTTTGGTTTCTACGTTCAGTTTAAATTATATAAGATTTATAATATATCATAGTTCTAATGATTTTCGATAGCGACATGTGTCATGATTTAAATTACAAATTTATATTATTTTTATCAATATTATTTTCTAATTAGAAATATGTGATGATTTTAAGTAAAGTTTTATAATTTTTTATTTGAAATTCTTGAATATGTAAGAAACATATATGATTCTTTTTTGTTTTTGATATTTTGAATTTAATTATACTATTTCAAAATTGTTTATTTCAATTTCTATGTTCATATTTGAATTATATAAGATTCATATATCATTGTGCTTATAATTTTTTGAATTTATTAATTTTTATTGATTGATCATAAAGTTATTGCAATCGAGTATATAGGAACCGAACCCGCACGTTAGCTTGGAAGGCTAAAGAATTTAGTCGATTTATCATCTTTATATTTTTAACGTGTCTAATTAAACACCACTTTGGTTTTATTTACCAACTTTATGATGAATATGTTTAATTTTTGTTCTTCGTATAAGTATACCATGAATTATTGTTATGTGATATATCTTTCATTCGAAATAATTTTGAATTAATAATTTTAGTGGTTAAAGAAACAAGGCAATAGTAAAAAAATAAATATTGTTTTTACTTTTGAAAGAAAATTTCTACTTACAACGTTGTTAATTAATTTTTTGTTAAATTTGATTTTAATTTTAAAAAAAAAAAAATCCGTCCATCGGACGGGTCCTTATCTAGTATACAATAAAGAAAAAGAAAAAAAAACCCTGCTTATTTGTATTGATGGAAAAATTATAAAAGAAACCAAAGTTCACATAATCACCAATCGAGCACAATGCATACACACAACATAAACTTACCAACTAATCAAATATAAATTAAGAGGGAAAGAGTGAAAACCTTGATCAATGAACACCAATAGAGAAACATGTAAGTATTGTTGTTCTGATACGGCTGCAAGTCTGCAACCACCTCATCATCTTAGATTTCATTAAGTAGTCTTACAACAAAATTAAGCATGTAAGTATTGTTCATTAAATTTCAATGTCAATATTTTTCTTACAAAATTTTCTCTTTATGGAGATGAAATTGACAAGTTCCATTTTAAAAAGGAAGAGAGAAAATAATTAAAAGGAGTGGAAAACATTTAAAACACACTCATCTCCTCTGACCTCTTTCAACCTGAGCCTCCTGTAGCATTGTCTGCCAAAGCTCTTTAACATAATGACGAAACTTTCTTTAAAACCAAGCTTCAATCTCCGCATAAAGCACATTCGGATTCTGTTCCCAGCTCTTTCTCAAAGTCTCCAAACTATCAATCTTCTTCTCTGTCAAAACTCTCACCAAACGCCCAACTCTTTCTAAACCCCAAGCTTCTCTTTCCAACAACATTTCAGGTTTCCCAGCCATTAACGCCCTCATGCTTTTTAAACAAGGCAATACCTCTCCTTGAAGCAAAGCGCATCCGAAAACCGCTGCTCGGTCTCTATTCTCTGTTATTGCCACACTGTGAGCCGGAAGCTCCCAATTATAAGGACCAAAACTCGGAACGATCCAGCACAAAACTCTATCCCCCTCACTCGAGTAATATGGTTTTGGGTCCTTGAGTGGTGCGGAGAAAACGCAGAGAGACTTTGCGTGCTTCACCAGCCATTCCGGCTTCATCCGTGTCGCTCCGTGCATGTACGGTCTGTTGGTGAGTAGGAGCTCTTTAACATAATGACGAAACTTTCTTTGAAACCAAGCTTCAATCTCCGCATAAAGCACATTCGGATTCTGTTCCCAGCTCTTTCTCAAAGTCTCCAAACTATCAATCTTCTTCTCTGTCAAAACTCTCACCAAGCTCCCAACTCTTTCTAAACCCCAACATTCTCTTTCCAACAACATTTCAGGTTTCCCAGCCATTAACACCCTCACGCTTTTTAAACAAGGCAATACCTCTCCTTGAAGCAAAGCGCATCCGAAACCGCTGCTCGGTGTATATCCTCTGTTATTGCCACACTGTGAGCTGGAAGCCCCCAGTTATGAGAACCAAAACTCGGAACGGCCCAGCACATAACTCTATCCCCCTCACTCGAGTAATATGGTTTCGGGTCCTTGAGTGGTGCGGAGAACACGCAGAGAGACTTTGCGTGCTTCACCAGCCATTTCGGCTTCACCCGTGTCGCTCTGTGCATGTACGGTTTGTTGGTGAGTAGGAGCTCGCTGTAGACTAAAAACTATGGAGCCGAGTTTATGAGAGATGACCAACGGTGCAAGAAAACTGGTTCTTGAAACGGGCAGGCTTGGTATTCTGTCGCTTTAGTCTTTCTAGCTACACGGTCTGCCCATCCCGTACATATGGCTTCTCCTAACAGCTCTTCTTCATTCTGTAAAAGCGGGTTTCTTGAGGAAGAAGATTCGGTGATTCTCCATGACTTCTCTACGTCTTGTATAGTCCCATGAGTCCATGAGAAACCATCTTCGGTTTCAGAAGGCTTACAACAGCTGAAAACAATTCGCAAAAGCTGATCTTTGAGCTTAGACATTTCGTCCATGGTCTTCAAATGCAACCCGTTCAACTCGCAGAAGCCCGCGCCATTCTCCGAGACCTCAAAGGAATGCAATGCGTATGCAACAGTCAAAGCATCGCTGCTTTGGTTGGAAAATCTGTCCCGAGCGGCTTTGATCTTCTCTTTCCGCTCCTTTCTCCATTGTTTATCTTCTTGCTTGACGATTTTGCCAGCATCTTCAAACTCGGTTTTCTTCTCTCCTTCGAACTGCATTGTCAAAGGGTTTGGTAAGCTCAACGCGGCTACTGCTGCAACCGCATATCCAAGGACAAGATTCGCCCGGGAGTAATCACTGGCCTCTTTAAGCATTTGGATGACTGTGAGAAGCATTCTTGAATCTCATGGGATAGTGAGACATGGCCTTTCCGAATGGTGTTAACCGTCCGTTGCTGTCAAGAGCCTCTAAAGCTTTTAAGCATCTTTCTGCTTCTCTAATAGCTGATGGCTCAGGCGGAGTTGGAAATGGGAAATTCTCAACCTATTAGCAACAGAAAAAGGCAAAGATTCATCAAGACAGACAGAAGAAATGATATAGTCCATTTGACAATGGTGGCTACGTATGTCTTACCTTTGAAATGTTCATAGACTTCATGAGAAGAACGACTCCATCAACAGGAACTTTCGTGATTTCAGGAGGTGAAGACTCCTCAAATATATTGCTAAAAATCGCAGATGAATAGAGACGATAACAGTGACCGGGTCCAGTTCGTCCAGCTCTTCCAGCACGTTGACTAGCCGAAGCTTGACTAATCCATTCTACCTCATAACTTTCCATACCAGTCTTAGAATCATAATTCTTCACTTTAACCCGACCTGAATCAACCACATGCTTTATACCTGAAATAGTCAGAGAAGTTTCCGCTACATTTGTTGCCACGACCACAAGTCTATCTTCTTTCTCAACATCCTCGAACACTCGGAGCTGTGCAGCTGGAGATAGCATCGCATAAAGTGGGAGCACGTAATTTTCCTGGAGAAGATATGTTTATTTCCTGGTCTGTCTCTTGATTCTCTGCTGCAATGGACCTTGTTGGGCTCAGCAGATTTGGGTCCATTATTTTCTTCCAAAGCATTAAACGTTTCTCGAAGAGCATCATGCTTCCCTTCCTCTACCAATGAACTTCCAAAGCCGTCATCAACAATTTCCCAGTCGCTGTCATCATCAGACTCATAGATGTCTTCTTCTTCAAAATCATCATAGTTACCATCACCAATTTCAAAAGGATCATCTCCATGCGAGTTAAACCTGTAATTTTGACTGTTGTAGTCATCATCAAATGCTTCAGCAATCTCCTTCATGTCAACACCACCAAATGAACCATCATCGCATTTCTTCTTGACGGAAGCATCTCTTAAAGCAGCTTGACCAACAAGTTCCTTTAAAGACTTACGTAACTTGTCGCATATATAGTCAACTTCTCTCTGCCCGGTCACAAAAACAAGTATTCCTCCTATAACTTTTTGTGAATCGACATCACTTTCTATAAGCTTGACCAATATAATCAACAACCTCAGTCCTCTTGGAGAAATGTATAGTAACTGGATACTGTCGAGTGGGAACCTCTACAAGAGGAGGTATATTAGGGAATAACCTTTTCCCCGATACAAAATCTTCCACCCGCAAAGTCGCACTCATCAATATAAGTTTAAGTGGTGTGATAAATTGGTCTACTAATCCTCCAGATTGAAGACTCTTATGTTGTTCCTCGTAGTATTCCTGTCGGATTTTAATGACTCGAGTGAGCATCCCAATGAGAATGTCTGTGTTCAAGCTTCTTTCATGGACTTCATCGAGAATAATCATAGAGTAACGCCTCAATAAGAAATCCTTCTGCAGCAGAAGAACTTATACAATCATGTATCCATGATTCAAATGGAAAATAATCTACAAAACAAACCGTCTATTACCTGAATCTCACAGAGTAAAATCCCATCAGTCATAAACTTGAAATAGAGGAGTTTTTGCCAATCTTTTTGTCGTATCTAACTTGAAACCCGACTTCTTTACCGAGACGAAGTCCAAGCTCAAATGCCACTCTCTTGGCAGTGGCAAGGACAGCAACACGGCGTGGTTGAGTAATCCTGGTAATCCCACTTCGAGAAGTGAATTGCTTTAAACCTAAACCAGCTTCATAAAGAAACTGAAAGATTTCAGAAACTGGATTAAATCCTGATTTCAATTTCAACATTGTAATGAATTTGAGAAGCAAAACTGACAGATTCAAAACACTTCTCATTCATTAAGAGATATCTTAAATAATAAATACCATCTTCAACCAAGATCCATTAACTTCAAATCAAGACACAAACATTGAAGCACAAGTTCAAATGCACAAAGTCTTGGCACAATACATACTGATAATCGAGAAAATCAGGTTTCACCGACGTACACTATTATAACAGGAAAACAAAGTTCATCCCACTATGAGAGACAATAATATGTTACGTAAACTTCAATCATCAGATCTATCACTGACTGGAAACTACTGATAACGAAAGATATTAAAAATAAAGAAACCAGTGTTCAAATAGTCACCACCAATCAAGTACAAAGCACTACCTAGAAGTAGAACATAGACTTACCAATGTGCCAAACATCAATAAGAGGAAAAACGAAAAATGTGATTAATGAATACAAATAGAGAGAAATGCAGGTGCACACACATTCTTAAAGAAGTCCATGAAAAGCAATTGAAAAAGAAGAGTTGAGAATTTGTGATTACCTTCTGAAGAAAACAAATGATTTAGAGAGTCAGGAGAGACTAATTATGTCTCACTATTCTATTCACATCCTGTTTCAACAGCTTCATTCCTGTTGCTCTTCCTGGTTTTCAGAAGACAACGGATTTGTCTGCATTCCTTCTAAGTGCATATCCTCCAATATGACTGCAGGAAACACTTTCTTTGTTGAAGTCATAAATGGTGGCTGAAGGTGATGATCATTCATAAAGCCGTTTAGCAGCCCATGCTCCTAACTTTGACCAGCGGTATCTTTGGCAAGCATCATTTATCATTGTCAACATTTGCATAGGTGGATCAAAAGGCATCAAGAGGAGAAATTCTTCAAGCTGACGCAAGCATCCATACTTGCAGTAGAGTTCTACCATACAATCATAATGCTCAATCTGTGGTAATATAAGATATTTGGTGCTCATAGAACTGAAATACTGAAAACCGAGTTCGACATGACCTTCACGTATGCAAGCTTGTAAAATGGCCGAAAAGGTGACATGGTCAGGCTTAACTCCTTCATCTTCCAAAAGCATGAACAACTCAAAGACCTCCTTGCTTCTTCCATTACGACAACATCCACGGATAATAGAGTTCCATAGAATCAAGTCCCGTGTAGCTGCCTCTTTGAATACTTCAATAGCATAGTCGAAACATCGGCATTTGGAATACATGTCAACCATAGCACCCCGTATAACAACATCAATATTATAGCCATTTCTAATCAGGAACCCGTGGATTGCTTTGCCTAAATTTAATGCAGGAATGTTTGCACACCCTGCTAAGAGCGTTGCGAGTGTGTATTTGCTAGGTTTGGCCTCCATTTGCATCCCTTCAAAGAAAGATAAGGCTTGTTCACTCCTGCCAACTCGAGCTACACCAGTCAATAAAGCATTCCATGAAACCTCATCCCTTAGTTCACTCATTTGGCGGAACCATATATTGGCACTCTGCAAGGTACCGCATTTTCCGTACATATCAAGAAGTGCATTGGCTACAATTACATTCATATCATATCCATGTCGGTAGATAAAACCATGAGCTTGCTTTCCCATTTGAACATCTGATATACCTGAGCAGACATTTAGGATCCACACAAGAGTGACATTATCAATATCTTCAATCTCCTTGCGCATCAAAGTGAGAAAATCCAGTGCGTCATCCCATTCATGGGCACGTACATATCCGCCCAACATTGCGTTCCATGAGACTATATTCCGTTCAGGCATCAAATCAAAGAGCTCCCTTGCCTCTCTAGTTATACCACTCATTGCATATCCCGACATCGCCGAAGTCCAAGATTTCAAATCTTTAGATTTGGTTTGGTCAAATACTCTGCGAGCACTCTCCAATCTATCACATTTTACATACATATCAAATATAGAAGTAGAAACAACTGTATCTGCCACAACACTAATTTTGACAGCAATGGCGTGGATTACCTTTCCCACCTCAAGGGCCAGGGATCTTGAACAAGCTAACATTACACTAGAAACCGTGTGATTCAAAGGTCGAACATTCAACTCTAGCATCTTGAAAAACATTACCACTGCCTCGTCATTAAAACCCATCTCAAGATACCGCCGCACAATCACATTCCATGAAACATCACTAGGGTTTACAATCTCATCAAAAACTCTTCTCGCATCACTCATAACCTGACACTTCCCGTAAACATCAACAATCGAAGTTTCCAAATCTATATTTCCCGAATACCCATACTTCACCACAGCACAATGCAGCTGCATCAATAATCTCAGGTCCAAGACTAAACCACATGACTTTAAAACACCAGCAAAAGAAGTCTCCGTAGCTCGTACTCCATCTCTATTCATCCTATGAAACATACGAAATACCTCATCCGAGACGCCATTTTGCGCACAAGCAGTAATCACAGCGTTCCAAGAACCACCATCTCGTTCAGGCATTTGCTCGAACAGTTCCCGTGCATCATCAACACACCCACATTTCCCATAAGCCTCAATAGCTCTATTCAAGAGGAAACTCGGAGGCAACGGAGAGAAAGTTACTAAATGGGATTGGACTTTACGGGCTTGCACAACAAGAGATTTCGAGGAACAAGAACGGAAAAGACGCTCGTATAGCCAATACCCAACTGGCTCTGGAGAAGCAAAGAGAACAGAGACAGCTTTCGAAACATTACCGCCTTCAAGGTGCTCAAGAATCTGACGGGTCACTGTAAATTTGGGTCGTGTAGCGATAACACGCTTGTGGGTTTTATCATGTTTGAAAAGACGGCCAAAAGCAGAAGAAACTCCGGTCACTGACATGGTTCATAACCTGAAAGATTGAGACTTTAAAGGATCATTGTAAGCTCTTTATCTATGCATCAACAGCTCCTAGTGCGTTTTGGTTATCGTAATCCATTAACTCCATAAATCCTATAAATTGAAGCATATCTACAATAATTCTAACTGAAAATTGAGTCTTTATTACATTCTTACAAGTGTTTAAACTGAATAAAGTTGGAGACTTTGTGAACCTAAGAAAAACGTAATCAAAGTTAGCCTAAAATCACTCGGGAATTGCAGACTACAAACAAAGTATGGTATTGAATCAAAATAAGAAAGAGGCTGCAGCAACTATATCAGGAATTGAAAATTATGTACCTTCACATGTTACGGACATTGAAGAAGGGTAGATTCCAAATTCCGCATATAAGCTACTGTCTCCCGAAAACGGTGATTATACAAGAGCGAAAGGTTTAGGGAACGGAGAAGAAGAGAGCTACACAGGAAAAGACGGTGTCGTTTTAATAGAAGGTGTTTTCTAGAGGCGAACGAACATTCTCTCTGTTCGAAAACGGGCTTTGAGGTTTTTGTCTCGCACTCATTCTCTATCTCGACCACTCGAGTGTTTTGATCGATGCAGTTGTTTTAACTTTTTAGAACGAAACATTCTTGTCAAGAAACCTTACAAGTATTAATGGATGTGTTCGTATGAATGGTCCACATAGCGAACCTCGAGATACATCCAACGGTCTCCTTTTCCGCTCAGCCTGGTTCTCGCCCCAAAGCCATTAGCAAACGGAACAAATCACGGATGCGATAAGTGGTGTACCACCAAATATGCTACCAATCAAACACTACGATAAATATAAATTGCAAAAAGATTCATAATTGTTTGTACAGCATCTGTGAGTTGTTTGAATACAGTACAGAGATTACAACTTACAGCGGCGAATGCTCAAGACATATCCATATCTAGTAAACTAGTCACAAGTTTACCAAAACTTAAAGATCAAACTTCTTCTATGAGACTGAATAATAAACACAGACCTAAATGTCCTAGACAAAATTTATAATGACATTGGACTAGTACAAACAAAGATGAATAGTCATCAAATTTTCATACATGTCAACAAAAAAAAACGGATGATGCAGCTGTGTAATCTATTATGGCTCATCCATCACTTGTGTTAGCTTTTTTTAGCTTTCAATACATAAATAAAGGAGTACATTTGAAGATGGCAAAATAAACGAAAGGAAGAAGAATGGATTTACCAAAAGGAAAAGCTTGTCAAGCACGTCTTTTGCTGAGACGCCATGAGTTAGGCTCGTGGTAACGATCATACAAAGGCTCAATCCGTTCTTGGCGCTTACGCTTGCTCATTTTCGTTGGGTCAGACACTTTGAAGAACCTTGGAGCTAACTCAACAAGCCATTTTGGGTCAATCACAGTCACTTCCCTCATGTACTCTTTCGTAGTCATCACAAGATCATGATATATAACCCAGTCTGGTTGTCTCTGGAACAGCGCACTGCTCGGGTGTAAACATCAACAATGGAAGTCTCCAAATCTACATTACCCGAATACCCATACTTCACCACAGCACAATGCAGCTCAGGTCCAAGACTAAACCACATGACTTTAAAACACCAGCAAAAGAAGTCTCCATCTCTATTCATCCGAGACGCCATTTTGCGCACAAGCAGTAATCACAGCGTTCCAAGAACCACCATCTCGTTCAGGCATTTGCTCGAACAGTTCCCGTGCATCATCAACACACCCACATTTCCCATAAGCCTCAATAGCTCTGTTCAAGAGGAAACTCGGAGGCAACGGAGAGAAAGTTACTAAATGGGATTGGACTTTACGGGCTTGCACAAGAAGAGATTTCGAGGAACAAGGACGGAAAAGACGCTCGTATAGCCAATACCCAACTGGCTCTGGAGAAGCAAAGAGAGCAGAGACGGCTTTTGAGACATTACCGCCTTCAAGGTGCTCAAGAATCTGACCTGTGAATTTGGGTCGTGTAGCGATAACAAGCTTGTGGGTTATTTATAACTTGTTTGAAAAGACGGCCAAAAGCAGAAGAAACTCCGGTCACTGCCATGGTTCATGACCTCAAAGATTGAGACTTTAACAGATCAATGACTATAAGAAACAAAACGCATCAATATCTCTTCTACTGCGTTTAAATCTTCGTAATCACTTCTATGAATGGCATCTTTCTACGATAATTCTAACAAAAAATTGAGTCATTCTTCTATAAGTGTCGTTTTCAAGACCAAAGAACGAAAAGGCTCTTCAATTTCTCTTTAAATCAATATGGGCTTTTAGTGTCGGCCCATTAACTCAGTACGTGTTTTTCTTTCCAACAAGTACAGTCGGCGGTACTAGCGATCAAATGCTTAGCCTTAGCCATTCCATATTTGTTTCTTGTAAAACTATATATTAAAATTTAAGGACATGTAAATAAATTACATCAAAATATCAAAGAAAAAAAGACAAAGTTATACATCTCACAATGAAAATTACGAATAACAGAAGTGAAATGTCAGTATACTTCAAATTAATTCCAATTCTGTGATAGAGGAAAAAGGATTACTCGATGGATGATCAAACACCGTGTCGCCATATCCAATACAATCCCAAGAACAAAAGATTGTGTTGTAGCCTTTGAAAACTATTGGGAATGGACAACGGCGCATACATCCAGTGCAAATTGGTCGGGAAAGCGAACTGTTGAGAAAAACTCGAACATCTGTCCATTTTGTACCTTCAAATCCTAGTGAGTGCTTCGAAATGTAATCTTGTACACTATTACCAGGTTTCATGTACATGTCTCTCCCAAGTAAACATTCAACATGAAGAGTCGTGCAGCAGTCATTGCATTTATAAAATCGCATTTCTCTTCTTTCGTCCCACGGAGACTCTCTTTCTTTTACTTCTTCTATTTTGCGTTCGCAAACCTCACACCAGTCTGGTTCATCACTTGCCTTTTTTCCATCACAAATTCTAAGAAAATGACTGTCGTGCTTGTACCTTACCTTGTATGGGAAGGTAGCGCAACGAAAACATATAACATAATCGCATTCCATGCAATTTAATTTTGAATAGCTTCTCCCTTTGCATGTTTGACATCGTACCTTTTTCTCTAGCTCCGAAGCTAGGAATAAGGGATGTTTGTGGCATTGATATTCAAATGGTTCGCTAATTGAAGCACACCTCAAGTCTAGCCGGAATCTTTTTTCTCCTATATGATGTTCATAGAAGAAGCCAGTACCGCTACGACCACAAGCACTACAATGGTATATGCCTTCGTTATCACCAAACCCTTTGGTGGCAACATTTAGTGTAAGTGGGTGTGGATGTAAGGGATGTCGTTTCATGCGTGGAGCATTTGCACAACTTTCATGGAAGATGAAGTCACATTCCATGCATGAATAGAAGTGACCTTGGTAGATTGGAAAAGAACACCCTCGACAATACTTATTTTCATCATAAACTTTGCTGATCTCAAGTCGTAGATGGTGACTGTGATACGGATGGAGTATTATTCCATCAGCTATCCTCTCGAATGGCTCACCATCATCTATTATATCATTTTCTTCTGATACTCCTTTGAGTTCTTTTCCATCCCACACATTTCTATGAAATGCACATTTTGAATGAACAAAATATGCATCACATTTATTGCACGAGTATGCTCCATAATTGTTGTCAACACGTTGATGACAGACTCCACAAGACAAGTTTCCAGATGGTAGAGGAAAGGTAAAAGAGATACGGTGTTGGTGACGAGATATTCTTATGACATGTGGGTAACCCATACATCTTTATGGATGACGAAGACCCTTGTATACGAATGTTTGTGGGATCAAACTTCTTAATTAGGCCACCAATGTTGCCAGCCTAAGTAGCTTGTGTAGGGAAAACCGTAAGAGCGTGGGAATGGGTTTCAGGATGTCGACACC
>NW_003302551.1:2943804-3194613 GCF_000004255.2 Arabidopsis lyrata subsp. lyrata
TTTAGGATGGTCGACAACAAAGGGTATCGGTTCCATTGCACAGATCGGGTCCATACTCAAATCGCATGTCGCACAATGATAAAACATGTTGGACACAAGTCTTCCACAACAGATGCACACCATATGCGTTGGATGACTATAAAGTCGAAGAGAGTGAAAAGGGTGGGAAGGGTGTTTGATCTCAAGGGGAGACTCTACACATTCTTTGTGAAACTTTTTTCCACATTCAAGACATGCATAATAGCTTGTGCTGGCCATTGACTCTTCGCATGCACCGCACTCGAATTCGTTACTATCAGGTTTTTTATTGTTGCACCAAAACAGAGGGACTACAGGGAACTTACAGATACTATGGTGGTCGCAATCAAGCAAATATTCGCCTTGTTGATCACCACTTCCTGTGCTTGGGAAGTGAGGGTAAGAATTGAATGGATGAAACTTGAAAAAATTAACACCATCATAGTTCTTCTCTACTTTGAGCTGATGAGATCTGATACGTGCATAAGGACATGAAAAAAGAGGTTGGAGAGAGAGCTCATCACCACTAGAATCCACAACGGAAGAGGTTGGGTGGTCTGTTTGTGTTGATGTGTATACTAAATACGACTTTTCATCTATTTCCACCTTATGAAATGCACCCACGGAACTCATGGCTGCTACAATGGTGATTTGGATTTTTGTAATACTCTTCTTCTCCTTCTCTCCCTTTATATATATATATATATATATATATTTTTCTTATAAGCTCGTAGTTGGTCTTAAACCTTGTTTGAAAAATCGCTAGGCGCTAGTCGGTCGCTCGGTATGGGCCTAGCGATTAATCGGAAAATCGGATTAAAATCGGAGATTAATCGGGAATTAGTTTTAGGGTTATTTTAATATTTTTATTGCAGTAAATACATAAAACTATATTTTGAGATAAATTTTTATGAGTTTTATCACAAATATATGATTTTTATTAAAAATTTGAACATAACTTATTGTAAAACGTCATAAACTCCCAATTTAAATGATTGAATAACAAAAATAAAAAGTTTTTTTATACTTGCAATCCAAAAATAATCGAGATATGTAAAATTAGGCGGGAAGTAATCGGATTAGGCGGGAAGTAATCGGGTAACTAATTTCTTTAGGGAATTAGTCATTAATCGAGGTAGATAGGGTGGATCTAGTGATTAAACGGAGAATAATCGGAGTAGGAGGAGATTTTTAGAATAGGATCTTGAATATAAAACTTGGGAATACAGTTAAGCTTGGTATTTTTATATTCTTTGTTATGGAAAAGTTGGTATTAATTGATTTCGAGTGACTGGCAAACGAAATAAACAATCTTTTTTCTTATTTCTTAATTATTAAACGGTTAGTTTATAAACGAAGTGGGTTGGTGACCGTATCTTCCGGATCTTGTCCCTAAAGTTTAGTTTTATAGTATATTATTAGGGCTGCCGGTAGCAATCCACCTATAACAATTTATCTGTAGTATATTATTAGGGCTGCTGGTAGCAATCTTAGGTAATAAGCAATCTTAGGTTCATATAATTGATGTCTATCTTTTCTTTTATGCATTAGTTGGTACAAAAGAGTAAACCACAATACCTTTTTTTCATCAAAACAGTGTTTAGACACAAATACTTAAATTTAAAAAATCGGATACTTCAAGCTAGGTCGTTTGAGCTAGAGTTTTTCCTAAGCTCGACCGGATATGAGTCAATACGAAAGCCCCGAACATAACTAACATTGATTGTCAAAATCCATTTTGTTGTTATACACTATTTTGTTGTCTGAATCTAACAAAAAAAAAAAATTCGATTTGGCACTTCAATTATCTAAGATTTGTAAAAGAAAAAAAAATCTAAAATAATTTTGTAGCCTTGCCCGGATCGAATCGAGCTTTAAAATATGAGCCCGCAAGTTTTGGTTGCTCCTACCACTCTCGGCTTGAGCTCGCTCAGCAGTTTATAAAATTTCAACTATCTATCCCATTTCCACTAATACCAATCACACTCTTAATGTTGTACATAAATTAAACACAGGATGTTCTTCAAATTCATTCTTATTACAAGACAATGACATAAACATACAATCGCACGGATGCTCATGGTTGTTTGTACACATCTGCGTTTGTACGAATACAGGCACAACTTACAATTGCTTATCTCTGTTTAAAGGATTTTTTTTTTTTTTTGGGCAAATGCTAATTTCATTAAGATAGTACTTAGATTGAATACAAAGAGACAGAAGATAAAGCAGCTTTCACTATCTCATCAGCCCTACCATTTTTCTCTCAAAGGGATAAAGATGAAGCTAGCTTCTGCGAAAACAATTGATAGAAAAAAGATATCGTGGAGAATCCCACAGAGCTCCTTCGGTTGGGCTCCCAAATTAAATGCTTTGATCAGCTATTGCGAATTTGAAGCAAATGAAATTGTTGTGTATCCAAGTTCTAAGGCTCTTTGGATAGCTGGAAGGAGGGTCGTAGCTTCCGCCATTAGAGGGGATTCCACATTCTTAGCTGCAGATCTTCCTTGGCTTTCATTCTCCTGGAGATGATCGGTAAAGGATCCAACCGAAGCCAGCGTCGTAGCTGATGAATTAGTGTTCTGGGCTAGAAACCAGGCTGATAAAGGATTCATTTTCTATGTTACTAGAAAATAAGGAAAATTCTGGAAAGAAAAGAAGAAAATCAAAATTTGTCGTACAATCTTTGATAAAAGCAAATCCAGCACGTAAACATTCAACTGCTCTATTATCATAGTTCTGAACTTCTGATTTGACATATCTAATAACTAATCACAAAAATGCCAATACTCACATCATACTTCATCTATATCCCTCTATATGAGTAAATAAACATATACCTAAATGTCCTACACAGATTTATAATCAATTTGGAGTAGCACAAGGAAAGATGAATTTTCATACATGTCAAGAAAAAACGATGATGCAGCTGTATTCTATGGCTCATCCATCACTTCTGTTAGCTTTTAGCTTTCAATACATAAAAAGAGTACATTTGAAGATGGCAAAACAAACGCAAGGAAGAAGAATAGATTTACCGAAAGGAAAAGTCTCTCAAGCACGTCTTTTGCTGAGACGCCATGAGTTAGGCTCGTGGTAACGATCATACAAAGGCTCAATCCGTTCTTGGCGCTTACGCTTGCTCATTTTTGTTGGGTCAGAGACTTTAAAGAACCTTGGAGCTAACTCAACAAGCCACTTTGGGTCAATCACAGTCACTTCCCTCATGTACTCTTTCGTAGTCATCACAAGATCATGATATATAACCCAGTCTGGTTGTCTCTGGAACAGCGCGCTGCTCGGGTGTATATAAACCGGTTGATTCTCCACCAGCGTCCTGTAACCTTCCTGTGGATCTTTTCTTGCTCCGTGGAAGAAGAATCCTGCCGTGATTGCTTTCCTTATCTTCGTGAAATTCTTTCCAGCACTTACCACGTCTAGTTTATACCTGCAAACATAGGAATCAAACGTTGAGAAACTGGACTTCGATTGTCATACATCATCATTACAAGCTGAGCTCAATAATAGTTTAAATACTTACTTGTCCATGATGCTGAGAAGTTGTTTCCTCACGTCTTGAGCACGTCGTAACGATCGTGACTGAATGAAGTTTTCAAAACACCATGGACCTGAGAAGTTTTTAGCCTTCCAAGCTTCATATACAGCTAGCAAAGTCAAGTGATCACCTTCGGGCTGGAAAAACTTTGCCCTTTTTTGGTCTGCTTGAGCTTGCTTCTCCCTTGGTCTATAAAATATGTTACCCGTCTGGATCATAGCAATCATCGTTAAAATCTCATCGCTGCACCCGAGATCCACACTAGCTAGCAACATTTTAGAGAGCGGCGGTTCAAGAGGAAACTCCGCCATTTTTCTACCTAGCTTTGTCAACAATCCTTCCTCATCCAAAGCTCCCAGGCTGTACAACTGTTCCATTGCAGATATCAGTGCTTGCGGCTGGGGTGGATCCATGAAGTCAAACGATAACAGGTCATTAATGCCCATTGCTTTCATGGTCAGGGTTGTCATTCCAAGATTGATTCTTTGGATTTCAGGGATTGATGTAGGAGGCATCTCATTACGATATGCGCTCTCTGTGTACAGACGATAACATTTCCCTGGCCCAGTACGACCAGCACGTCCAGCCCTTTGCTTCGCCGATGCCTGGGAAATTGGAGTAATGACTAGCGATTCCAGCCCTTGCTTTGGATTGTACACGTTCTGCTTAGCAAACCCAGGATCAACAACATAGTATATCCCATCTATTGTTAAAGAAGCTTCTGCAATATTTGTAGCTACAACCACTTTCCGTTTACCAGGAGGGGGAGGATCAAAAATTCTAGACTGCATTTCACTAGGAAGGGCACTGTAAACTGGAAGTATGATGAGTTCAGGAACATTTTTACCTAGACCTTTCATCCTCTCGTACAGAGACTGGCACGCAGAATCAATTTCTTCCTGTCCCGTCAAAAAGACCAGAATGTCACCCTCAGGTTCAGTCAAGTGTATCTGAAGGACTGTGATCAGAGCTGCATCCAAGTAATCTGTTTCTGGCTGTTTGGTATATAGTATCTCAACAGGAAAGGTTCTTCCAGGAATGGTAAAAATGTTACAGTTGAAGAAATACCCAGAGAACTTCTCTGCATCCAATGTGGCAGATGTGACTATCAGGCGAAGGTCGAGTCTACGTTTCATCAGCTTCTTTAGAAGACCAAACAGCACATCAGTGTGGATTGTCCGCTCGTGAGCTTCGTCAAGCATGATTACGGAGTATTGAGAGAGGTTTTCATCTATCAGAATCTCCCTAAGAAGCATACCATCAGTCATGTACTTGATCACTGTATCCGGTCCAGTACAATCCTCAAACCGAATCGCATACCCTACCTCCTCTCCTAAACGACAACCAAACTCCTCAGCTACTCTCTTGGCAACCGACATTGCAGCAACCCTACGAGGCTGAGTACACCCAATCTTTCCTTTTGTTGTGTAACCTGCTTCAGCAAGGTACTGAGTCACCTGCGTTGTCTTCCCAGACCCAGTCTCACCAATGACCACCAAAACTTGATTATCGTGCACAGCCTGTATCAGCTCCTTTTTCAACTTGTATATCGGAAGGCTCTCCCTTTGCTCCTGAATAGAAAGCTTTGATCTCTGCCCAAAGGTCGGAGTTTTACCAAAGGCATCCTTCTTCCACTCAGGCATGTCATAAGCTGATAACCCAACACCCCTAAGCTCTTGAGCAAGATGCCTTTCACCAGTTTCAGGCATAGGGTCCTCCCAGGGACGATTCAGATCCTTGGGGATTGAGTCAAGCATTGTTCTTTGCTGCTGTTCCCTCATTTCTCTCCTTTCCTTAGTGAGAGCGGACTGAAGTGCAGCTGCACGACTCAAGGAACCTTCTGGATTTTTAAAGATCTTAACCGGAGACATGTCAACAGAGTACCTGGTCTGCCCTTGCAAGAAAGCAGGTTCGTCTTCATTCATCTCAATCTCAAGTTCTTCTTCAGCACCTTCCTCTTGATAAAGCATCCCATCTCCATCCTCATCATACATTGGAAACTCATCCACTCTCAAAACACCAGAGGCAATCAACTGCTTCGCTTCCCATCTCTCAGGAGAGCTCATCTTCTTCAATGGTCTACGTGAAGGCGCAACATCATTCTCCTCCACAATCCTGATCCCCGAAATCCCAGTCTTAGTCACATGACCATCCTTAGTTCTATACGACGGATTACTCCTGGATGAATCATCTTCATCTGACGGCTTCCTCAAAGGAATCAAATCTCTACCAGTATTCTGATCAACATCTCTCATAGAAAGACTATATTTATCATTCGAAATAGATATAACTTTCACATAAACCTCCATATCCCTCTTCACAAACTCCTTAGCCTTATCAACCCTTCTAGTAGCCATCTGAGAAACATGAACTAAACCTTCTTTTCCTCTAAACTTATCAAACTGAACAAAACAACCCGCATCCATAACCCTAGTAACCCTCCCTTTATATACCTGATACAACTCCGGCTCATTCGCACCGCCTCTATCCTCCTCCACATACTCATCCTTCGCACGCCTATCTCTACGCCTATCTTCACCTTCATCATCACCACCACGAGCTCTTTCTCTATGCCTCCTATCACTTCTTCTATCTTCACCTTCATCATCTCCACGATTCCTCTCTCTATCCCTATGTCGATCTCTTCTATCATCACGATTCCTATCTCTATCTCTATCCCTACCCGAATCCCTCCGATCTCTATCCCTATTTCGATCCTCCTCTCTCCGTCGCTCTTCAGCTTCTCTTTCAATCTCTTTCTCAAGCTCCTTAACTTTATCCTTAGTATCCTTAATCGCCAAACCTTTGAATTTCTGATCATCACCTTCCTCTTTCTTCTTCTCCGACTTCGGCTTCGGAGGATAAATCCCGTGGATTGTAGTTAACAACGACCGGACGAAGTAATCCGGCATCTCTGCACCTTCCTCCTTAAGCTTCTTATCGAATTCATCGACAGTCTCAGAGTGACGACCAAGATCGATAATGAATTCAGCCAAAACTTTTTCTGCAGATCCTAGATGCGTTTCCAGTTCGTTGCAGACATTGGAGACGAGAGAGAGATGATTCAATTTGTTAAGCTCTTCTTTTTCCATTGACGATACCAAGGAAGGCAACAATAAGAGAGAATGGAAGAAGAAGAAGACACTGGGTTTCTGGATAATCGATTTCTAGGGTTTGTTTCTGATAGACGCTCGCAGATTACTGCTTTTGCTTCATTTTTTCTGAAATAGCCGACTCTTGAAATGCTGCGTTTTATTTTTAAACACAAAAACTTTTTTCTTTAGGTTTTGTATTTGGGCCGATGCAAACAGCTTTAAAATTTAATGGGCTTTTACAGTTACCTTTCAATTTGTATAATTGTCAGGGCCGGTCCAACAATAAAAAAAAAACATCTAGCTATTACTTTTTAAAACAACAAATTATTTGAAAAAATTTAGGGAAAAACTACTTTTTATAATAAAGAATTTTGGTTTAAATTTCTTCTTATTCTCAAATGAATAAATTTCTAATGAACAATTTGTTATTGACGATAGGAAGTAGTTTTTTTTTTTTTGAGAAAATGACAAGAGAAATCTATAATTTTTAGGATTTTTTTATTTGGTAAAGTTTTATAATTAGATATAATTCTTCTTTTGCTTCGAATTTGTATTATTTTTAATATATTGATAAGTGATAAATGCTATAATCAAATAAAAAGGGGAATATATACAAAAACGAAAGAAAACAAAATGGAAAACATGAAAAGAGTACATAGAAAGATATACTCGAACTCAAAACTTTAAAGTAAATGTAAGAAAAGTATAATAAGGCTAATCTAAGAAGTTAATTAAGTGCTCCCAAAATCCTTATTATAATGTGTGTCCCTAATCTTTTGCTTAGGTGGCTTGCCCAGCGGACCGACCCTTAATTATTATTGATTAATATATCTTAAGCGTTATTACATATTACATTGTTTAGAGAATAAAAAGAGGGAAATAAACAGCTTATCCCCAATAACATACACACATTAATGACAAAGTTTCCTGATCAAATAAGAATCAGATCTAACCATATCCAAAATCGCAAATAAGTATATGCGTGAAAGAAAATAATACTTTGTTATTAATCTTACAATGTCTTTCCTGAACTTACTGAAGAAGGCATCACATGTTTGCATTGTTTGGTAGGAAATCTTTACCAACGTTAAATTTTTGTTTATAGAATAGAGATTTATAAACAAGAAAGCAACAAATTGTATAAAAAAGTCGAAATACTAATCAAAAATTTCCTCTCTTCAGATGTGATCATGTCGTCTGAATCATTTACATACTACAATCTATAATATGGATAACAGTTATGAATTTGCTCGTCTTTTATATTCACATCTCTAGTAACATTTTTTCCCACAATTTTTTTTTATCTATGTTTTGGTAGAGTTATATCTAACTTAATGGCTCATATTTCTCCTTCTATCTAGAAAGACCGCAGAAGCATTGATCAAATCACAATGACAAAATCCCAACATAAGGGATGACCTTTTTGATTCCTTATGTATCCGGCAACAAACATGAACATGGTCAAACCTATCCCGTTCATAAGGCAGCCAAATCATCAGATTTAGGCCACCAAACATAAAGAAAAGTTTAGGCCCATATGTTTAAGGGGTTTGCTTTGGTCAGTTGGTTATGTATTTCACTAGATTTTAACCCGCGGTACACCGTGGGTCGACTTTTTAACTAAAAAGTTTTGAATTTTAAGTTGTAATTATTTTGTTAATATTATTTGTTTTGTTTAGTGTTTAAGATTATATATTGAATTTTGATTATTATTTCTAGGATTTTAACCCGTGGTATATCTTCCGGTATTATTATCGATCTAAACCCGTTCCACCATATAACCCCGTCCCGTGAAATTAAACATCATTTTTTTTTTAATAACACATTTGTTTAGAAAACATATAATTCGAGTCAATTTAAAAGTTTGCTTTTAAGTGGTTCCATAGTATAAATATTTATAATTTTTATAGTGTTCAAATATTATTAATATTATAAACTTTTTATGGAATTAAATATTATAGATACTTTAAATATTATTAATTTATACTTCTTATAAGGTTAAAATATTTATAATATTTGAAACCTTATAAATAATAATAATCTAAAGCAACATATTATTCTTTAGACATAAATAATCTTTATATATTTGGTAATAATTTTTTGGGGGTTAATCTAATTTATAAATAAACATTATTTATTGCCAAAATGAGTTTGGTTTAAAATAAGTAATATAGCCAAATGAGTTTGTCAAATAACGAATAGTAACCATAATTTAACTAATCTACATTAAAATAAATATATTTAGAAAATGATTTACTCAAAAAATTGATAAATATAGATTAATCTATAAAGGTTATTTTATCACATGATTTTTTCATTTGATGGTAAACCACTAAATATTTTTTAGTAAACAAACCAAAGAAAATTTTCAAATCAATACTAAGAGCATCTCCAAATCAATATTAAGAAGCTACAACGGATTATGGTTAACCCTGCAAATATTTTCACACTCAAACATGAACCAATATACCAAAACAATAAAAATCAGAATCATTTCCTCATTTGTCCAAACACAAAAACATGTAGATTAAGGTAACGTAGAAGGACCAGTTTCCGAATACACTGGGAAGCTCCTCAATTCAACGTGAGGCTATCAAACATAAAGCCATAGAAAGATGAAAGTGAGTGATTTATCAAAAAAAAAAAAGAGATGTAAGTGATTCAAATCAAAGAAGAATAGGAAGAACCTTAGTCCAAGACATGTAGAAAATTAGGTCTGAATCTATTAGAAAGAGGGAAATGAGTAGACTGTGGCGCTTAAGTGAAATTTTTGGCCAAAGTATTAGCGGAATAAATGATTTTACATTTCCATTTGCTAATTTGGTATCTTAACGTTGTTTCAATGCTATAATATAGTAATCAAATAATTTTTTTAGTTTTTATAGCAGTTGCGGAAAATGAGCTATGCTCACGTGCTATCAATGTGGATATTTCTTGTAGTGTTCTGTAATTGTTTTAGGAAATTATTTATTTTGCAATACATTTGTCGTTAGAAAGTTTTTAAAATAAAAGGAAATTATTGTTTTTATTTATTATTGCAATTAATGATGGATCTTTAATTATGAGAAATCATACCAAATATATTTGAAGATTACAGTAAATCACGGAATAGTTATTATCGAGATTTTTAAAGTAATTAGTTGGAGGAGATTTGAGGAACGATCTTTAGAATAATATCTTTAATTAATTTTTTCAAATCTTAAGAATTAACTCCAATGGCATTGTTTGTAAATACATTCCAACTCCAGGATTTATTTGCTAAAAGTCATCCAAAAATGTATATATAGATTATTGAGTCAACATGTGCCGGAGTAGAGATAATGTTTTAAATTCATTTACTAATTTTTGGTTTAATTCCTTTTTATTTTAACATCAAAATCTCCAAATATTTGATTTACCTTGGCTACTAGGTATTATGATGTTTAACTTCTTAAACAAAACTAAATTTAGACAATATTTTTAACATTAGTTTTTTTTACGTAGAAAATCACATTATTTAACTTTGCTTTAGACTACCAAAATCCAGTGTTCAAGAAAGCGCTAGGCGCTAAGCGGGCGGTGACCCAGTGCCTAGCGCCTAGAACGCCTAATCGGGGCCTAGACGATTTTTTAGGCGGTTTAGACGTTTATAACATAAAACATTATAAATATGATATTATATATAAAGGTTATATAAAATATCTATATAAAACTAAAAATTATAAAATTATAAACAAAAACTAGATAAAACATTTATTTATATTTATATTAAACAATATAAGAATATTTATAACTATATATATAAATAAAACTCTAATTGAAATTTTAAAAAAATATTAAACAAGATGTATGTAGTTTTAGGCGGTCAAAGCGGTTATCTAGGCGTCGCATGAGAGCCTAGCGCCTAGTCGGGGCCTAGGCGACCGCCTAGACCGCTTTTTAGAACATTGCCAAAATCCAAGGACGGGCTATGTATGGTTGTAGTTTCCTTCTTTGAAAAAAAAATTGAAGACAATAACCCAATACATGTGCATTTTTCATTAGAATCAAGGAGCATCAACTTCTCATATCCTTATATCTTTCCAGCACAAAGTTGTATCTTTCTTCACCAAGACAAAGTCTTACATAATAACGGCTGACGAAGTTTTGTATAGTAACGGCTGACAGAGGTTGATCTATTTTTTTCTTTCTCTTTCTATAACAAGGACATAATCGATATGTTCAACAAATCAGTTTAGAAAAGAACAAGTTAAATACCAAAGGATTAACAAAGAGTTTGGATTAAAATTAAAATCAATATCGGTATCAAATTGAACTACATAAACCTCCGAAGTAAATACCTAAATCTTATTTTATGCATTGATTTTAAATTTCTTCATCTGTTTGCTGATGTCCTAGTGTTGATGTTAAAATAAATGGGGTTATTACTGATTTAGGGCTTTATTGGCCCAAAACTTAAGAAAAAGGAACAAGTATCGGGACTTATAGTTTTAGGTATTTGTGGGTTTGGTGTTATGATTGTTTTGTCCCTATCATCTGTAACTCTTCTTCCTTGTTTCCTCCATCTCCATCGTGGGCAGTTCTCCGACCACCACCTTCTTTTTTCCGACCATAACCTTTACTTCTCATTGTCATGCTTCATTAACGCTATCTCCGTCACCTCCATCAACTTCATCACTTTCAACGCCATCAACACCATCTCTTTCATCTCCGATGCAAAAAACGTTTTCGTCACCAACACCGATCTCCTCCGATGAACTCATTCAATTGATTTCGTTTTGAATAAAAGAAGCTAAACCCTAAGGGGGTCGTGTGGCTAGTAAACCCAAGGGCTCCAATCATAGAAATTGATTGAATCAAATTTTCTAATTTATTATCAAATCTAAACAAAAATTGAAAATCAAATTTATAGATATATGAAAGAGATGGGTTTGAAGCTTTAATCTCTTGATCTTAACTTTTTCATTCCCCTGCGCTTAAATCCACTTCGTCACCGTATCTTCATCTTCAACAATATCTCTCACATCTCTCTTTCACAGACATGAAAGTTTTTAGCAGCTCTGTGTAAGGGTAAAGGAGACATTTCACCTAGGTTGGAAATGCCTAAAATGAAAGGTTTGGCAGATATACCGGATGTCGTAAGTTTGGCTGAGAAAAAGCCCATTCCCGTAATTTATTCTAAAATAAATTCAAAGAGAGAGAAAATAATGCAATATCCAGTAGCTGATGAGGACTTTTCATCACTATAAAAGTCGAGGATGAATAATTTTTCAATTCATTATATATAGTTAACTAAATTCAAAGAGAGAGAGAGAATAATGCAATATCCAGTAGCTGCAATGAGGACTTTTCATCACTATACCCCCAAAAAGTCGAGGATGAATAATTTTTCAATTCATTATATATAGTTAACTAAATACCGAGCATGTTCTCAAACTAACACTTGAATTACTATAATTTCTAACTGATGTGAACCGAACATGTTAATTTTATCGAGTGTTTGTAGTTCTATTTATGTACTAGGGATCTTTCAAAACGAATTTAACTCAAGATTTAACTTAAGATTACTCGTTAAAATATCCATGATAGGAAGATGATTGAATTAAAATGATCTCTTCTCTTACTCAAGAAAATTTTGGGCCGAAAACTCGAAATATTTTGGTAAAATCATGAAGAGGTTAAATTAATCCCCGGTTTTATTTTGTGTAATTATAGTATGATGGTTTTCAAATGACAAATTATAGATAAGTCGTTGCTTTTTTTTGAAATATAAGTTTCAACTGAATTTGTTGATCAATATGTGTATGCGATCGGTCCATCCCAATCTTCCACAAACGATCTTATATACTTTGGTCTAAAAATAGTTCAAAACATTTCTAAGGCATGATCTTTGGACCGTGATAAGAACTGGACCGATTTGGTCGACATGCATTAGGTCGGCCAAACCATTTTTTTTAATAGAAACACCACAAGTTTTAGATAAACCAAACTGAATGAAACTAAACAGATTCGAATATTTAAAAACCAAGCTGGGTAAGTCTATTAAAGTTTTGATGGAAAATGTATTAAAGATTTTTGATAAAAAAAAAAAAAAAAAGAAGCCATAATGGTAAGAGAAGATGGTGTCACCTAACTACCCAGCCTCACCTACCTCATAAACCACATGAAGAAATAGAGTTACCCATTGACACACTCCTGCCTCAACTCCAACTTTTTTTTATAACTGAAAATTTTGGTTTGACAATTTGTATATGTAATTGATCCGATTGTGTAAAAATTGGAGATTGATTTACTTTGACATAAGAGATATAATATCATTTTTGTTAAATCTTATATATATATATATATATATATATATATATATATATATATATATATAAATTTATGAGTGTAACATCTCAAACCGAAAATTTGTGTTTGAAACAAATTCAATTGTTTTGACTGATTTATAGAAACCACAAAATAAATTTTACAAAAACGCAAGCTTTGTGAGTGTGACTTCAGTTTTGAAAATGAGAAATTGGCTAAAATACTATATTTTATGTTTTTAAGATATTCAAAAATACTAAACTGAAAGTTAAAAAAAAAAGCTGATTTGCTTTAGAATGTGACAACAATTTAAGAAGTGAATCTAATTCTCTTCTTTCACTTCTTTGACTACATCCAAACAAAGAACAAAATTCCCAAATATATTTTTTTCTTCTTTTTTCCAAGTGGGCATTTGTGAGGTTGTGAGGCCCAACCAAAAGAGCCTCTCACTACATTCCACAAGAACCACACAAATTCAAAAGTCTCACTCTAACACAAAGAAGCATCCAAACGCAATCCTCTCACCTCCACCTCACATTCCCCTGTGCCACCATCACTTACCCTTTTCTCGTCTCTCCTGAAATCAAAATCCATTATGCAAATCCATTTTCATCAATATCATCACCATCTTCATTCTCATCATCCATGGCCCATTTCTCATCTATGTAGATTCTCATCTCTCTACCTTCTTCTCATTTTCTCCTCTTGATTCCCTCATTTTTCTTCTCCTTTTCAGACATGACTCTTCCTTATCGTTTCTCTTCGGTTAGAAACCACTCGCTACTACTTAAGACTTCTCATCTCTACACACCAAGATCAGCTCTTGGTTGTTTCTCTCCCAAGGAATCTCCTTTCTTCAAGAAGAACACTGCCCAATTCCTTTCTCCTCAGAAACACACTTCTCTTCCTCTGAAACTTGTCTGCCCTTTAGCTAGTTTCTCTTCTTATGCGGATTCTGAGGAAGAAGAGCAACACCATGCTGATCAACCGATACAGAATTCTCACGAATCTTCAACCGTTTCGAGTGGATCAGATGGGAAAGGTAATGCAGAAGCTACTGGCGACTTTTCTGGAATGGCTCAAGCCTTTCACATTTCGTCCACCACAGCGAGGGCAATCTCCATAGTCATCGCCTTCTCTGCTCTCACCCTTCCAATCTTCATGAAGTCCCTGGGACAAGGACTGGCTCTCAAGACCAAGCTTCTCTCTTACGCCACACTACTCTTTGGTTTCTACATGGCCTGGAACATCGGAGCTAATGATGTCGCCAATGCTATGGGGACTTCTGTTGGATCTGGAGCACTAACTATAAGACAAGCTGTGATGACGGCTGCAGTTCTTGAATTCTCAGGTGCCCTTTTGATGGGAACTCACGTGACGAGCACGATGCAGAAAGGGATTCTCATGGCTAATGTGTTCCAAGGGAAAGATATGTTGCTCTTTGCTGGTCTCCTCTCTTCCTTGGCTGCAGCTGGAACTTGGTTACAGGTTCCAACTTATCTTTTGCTTCTTCATCACTAGCTTCAAGACAGGATTTTAGTAAAGTTATTACCTTTTTAGGTTCACAAATGATACAAGTAGAGAACCTAATTGTGAAATTGTGAATATAACAGGTGGCTTCTTACTATGGATGGCCAGTATCGACCACTCACTGTATCGTCGGATCAATGGTTGGGTTTGGGCTTGTTTACGGAGGAGCTGGTGCTGTTTTTTGGAGTTCTCTAGCTAAAGTAGCTTCATCTTGGGTTATCTCTCCTCTATTGGGAGCTCTTGTCTCCTTTCTTGTCTACAAATGCATTAGGAGAGTAAGTAAACAAAACCAAACCAAACCAAGGAACTAAATTTCAATTTATGACACTACAATTCATGATGCTCAAGCTACCTTATGCAACTTTTGCACACTCTTCTCTTGTTCTGTGCAGTTTGTTTACAGTGCACCAAACCCGGGACAAGCAGCAGCTGCGGCTGCTCCGGTCGCTGTGTTCGTAGGTGTGGCCAGTATCTCCTCAGCCGCATTGCCTCTAAGTAAGATCTTTCCAATAGCTCTATCACAAGCCTTAGCCTGTGGAGTAGCAGGAGCCATTGTCTTCGACAGAATCATCCGCAAACAGCTCGGTCACCTTCTAGCTAAAACCAAATCACCAGAAACATCTCAAAACCAGCCCAAAACCATTGGTTTCCTCTCCGATATCGCAGGACCAACAGGTACACAACTCGAAATAGTCTACGGAATCTTTGGCTATATGCAAGTCCTCTCCGCTTGCTTCATGTCATTCGCTCACGGAGGCAACGATGTATCCAACGCAATCGGACCATTAGCCGCCGCATTAAGCATCCTCCAAAACGGAGCAGCTGCAGGAGGAGCCGAAATCGTTATCCCCATGGATGTTCTCGCTTGGGGAGGATTCGGAATCGTTGCTGGTCTCACAATGTGGGGATACAGAGTCATTGCAACGATAGGGAAGAAAATCACTGAGCTAACACCAACAAGAGGATTCGCGGCGGAATTCGCCGCCGCGTCGGTGGTTTTGTTTGCTTCGAAATTAGGGCTTCCGATTTCTGCGACTCATACACTTGTTGGAGCTGTGATGGGTGTTGGTTTCGCTAGAGGGCTTAATAGTGTCAGAGCTGAGACTGTGAGAGAAATTGTTGCTTCGTGGCTCGTCACCATTCCCGTCGGAGCTACACTCTCCGTCATCTACACTTGGATTTTCACCAAGATCTTATCTTTTGTGTTGTGAGTTTCGTTTTTTTTGGTTTTGTGATACGAAGAACATGAAATTGATCTTCTTCTATGTTCGTTTGAATGATTCGAATTTGAAAAAACCATAAAGTTATGATCTTTGGATTCAAATCTGAGTTTTTCACCCATCGGTGAAGCTATGATCAAAGCTTGAAGCTTTCTTTCTTGTTCAATGTTACCAAGAGAAAGATTCCAAACCAGCATACGCAAAGCAAAGAGCGGAAAGGTGCTTTGTACCTCATTTCGTTAATTCGAATTAGAGTGGATGTTGTTTTTTTTCCTTTAAAAACGTCTTGTTGTTTGTTTCTTAAACGTAAAAACGTCATAACTTTTTAAACGACATCGTTTTGTTTTCGAGTAAACGTGAGACGCGCGCATCTCTTGCTTTTCGTACACGCGTCTCAAACAAAGACTGACATGATTATCTTGTCTAATGACGAAACTACCCTTGCACGACATCCACATTAGCGATAAAATCGGAGGGTATTTGAGTCAAATAAAGAAATAGAAATATCTCTCTTGCTTCTCTGGTTCTACTTGTTCCTCTGTTTGGATTGTGGTGGTGGTGGTTCTCATGGCGGCGGTTATTGGTAACGTGGCGTTGTTACTAGACGTTAACTCTCACCGTACGGTGGTAACTGATCGGAGAATTCGTTTAACGGTGGTTGACGTCGTTCTGAATTTACCAAAGAGAGATTCGCACAGTCACGTTTCTCACTACGCTGCTCTTTCCTCCAATAAGCCTCTTGAATCAGACGGAGAGGCTCGGATTCGCCGGTTTTTAACTCGAGGTAAGGCGAATTCCAGGGCTAACGCCGTCGATTTCGACGATGCGGGATCCAGCGACGAGGAAAGCAGTGACGGAGGCGGTGGTGGTGGTGACGAGGAGGAGGAGGAAGACTTTGATGTGGAGAAGGAGAGGAAGAGGAGAGCTAAGGAATTTCAGGATATGAAGGAGCTTGAGAGGAAAGCAGAGGAGTTGCAGTATAAGATTGATGAAGAAGGAGATGATTCAGAGGAGAAGAAGAGGATGAGAGTGAAACGAGAGCTCCAAAAGGTTCGTTTCACATTCGTATTAGTTTAAAGCCTCCTGAATATGAAGTTTTTTGGCCATAGGCTCATAGTAGCAGTCTTAGATTAGTGTAGTTTACCTTAGTGAAGGCCATTTTCAGGATTCGAAGTCGAATTGTTTAAGAAAGTGTAAGTTAGTGGTGAGGTTTTAAGAGTTGATATGCTTATGGAAGAGGTTGGTGAGAGCAGGTAGCTCAGGAGCAAGCAGAGAGGAGAAAAACAGCAGAATTGATGTTTGAATTGGGTCAAAAGGCTTATGGTAAAGGAATGTACGGACGCGCGATCGAGTTTTTAGAAGGAGCTCTTACGATTATCCCAAGGCCAACGCTCTTTGGTGGTGAGGTTGGTTGAAAACACCAGAGTTTAGGTACCTTTTTTTTTTGGTTTTTGAAAGAGTTTTGATTGCTAATGTTCTGTGGGGGGGTTGATTTGGCCAGATTCAAATTTGGTTAGCTATGGCATATGAGGCCAATAATCGCCACGCTGATTGCATTGATCTTTATCAGCAATTAGAGAAGAAACATCCGAGTCCTGGTATTCGTCGTCAAGCTTCTGAGCTTCGGTATATCTTGCAAGCTCCTAAGCTTAAGATATCTCAGGAGGAAATGGTTACTATTCCCATGATCGGTTCAAGTTACGACAGGTAACACAAAAAGTTTCCAAATCAGTCACAATTCACTTCTCATGGCTAATGCATATATCGACATAACTTGAAATGGTCTTTGTGGTGTGTTCACAGCTATGCAGTGACATGGAGTGACAAGGACAGGGATAAGGAGCGGCGAATGAATGAATCGACTACGAATCAGCTCAACTCGAGTGAAGACTTTCTTGGAAAGCTCTTGGTATGGCGACCAGCGGTTGGTATGGAGAAGAACCGAGTCTTTTGGCTTGCTTTGACACTATGGTTTGGTTTGGTTGGTGCAGCACTCATCTTACAAAGATAAGTAGAAAGACATGTAAAAAACGTTTTTCATCGCTTTCAATTATGGTTTGGTACTGTTTCTTCTACATGTCGTGAAATTATATTTGATTTCATGTATAAATTTGTAAGCAGATGAATTCGTTGTATATATATATATATATATAGTATTTGATGGAAATATATATATATATATATATATATATTTATGTATTTGATTATGTGTTCTCTTTTTATAGTTAAATTGATCTTTTTTATTTATTTATTTGCGTTTGACAAGTATTATGGATTAAAAAAATTCCTAGTATTAGGCTCCAGTTATATTAATCACGCATATTATTAAGAGCAAAAAAAGGTTTCAATTATTTATTTCTCTATGCGACTCCTCCGCCGGCGATTTCATTGAAATCACTCTGTAAGTTCTTTTCCGAAATATATTCTTTACTTTTCGTCTGATTTTTGTTTTCTGAAATCGATGATTTATAAGAAGTTAGTAATTTTCGTAGTTGCGTTTTCAGAGTTTCAAAATTGCGTTCGAGTTTAATCGAAGACTTTCTTCTTCATCGAATTGTCTTCTTAGGGTTTCTGAATCTCTATAATCATTTTTGTTTTGATCAACTCGATTTCCTGGAAAATTAATCGAAAAGATCAACTTGTTAGGGTTTCAAAACCCAAGTATTCGAGTTAATTTCTTTCTCTCGCTTTTTGTGTTTCATTTACACTTAATTAACGATTTCTGCTTTTTGTTGTTGTTGTTGTTGCAGTTGAAAGTGGTATTTTTGGATCACAGAGAATTTCTCGAGGATACTTCTACAACAACAGTCTCCATAATCTCTTTAGGTACACTCTCTAAATTATGGTTTCCAATCCCAAAAGATGAAGCATACGAAATTGGAATGATAGTACCCACGACTTAAACCATTTTTCGGTTCAAAGGCTTAAAGATATCCCACAGATGTTTCCTAAATAAACACACTTTCATGCTGTGCCTGATTGGAGTTGCTTGTAAAGCCCACGGGCTTAAATTAGAAAGATAGTACATCTCCAACCCTACTCTATCTATACTAGTATAATCGCAGCACTTTTTGTGACGGATGGGTAAAAAAGCTTTCGGGTATATCGGATATCCGACCTATTTTAAAAAAAATTTCACAAAAAATTTGTTGGGTCGGGTTATATTTAACCCAACTCATACACCGGATATTCCATATATAATAATTTAGATTTTTAGAAGATTTGATTAAGATTTATAATTATGATTCTCCTATTATCTTTGTTTGATTTGTTTTTAGGGAGACTCATAAAAATGCCCTTTTTTCAATACCCCTTTTCAAAAATGCCCCCTTTGGATGTCCATTTTTAAAAATACCCATTTTATGTACAAAATGACTAAATTACCCTTCTTTTAATAAAAGATATCATAAATATATAAGGAAATATAACAAAATTAGGTCCACAAAATACAAAATATTTTTTGGCGGGAAAAGTGATCCCCCAATTTTTCCCGCCAAAACACTTGTAAAAATTTGTAAAATCTTTAAAATACCTTGTAAAATTTTCCCGTAAAATTTTTTCCCGCCAAAAAATTTTTTTTGCGGGAAAAGTGATTCCGCAAATTTTTTGGCGTTAAATTTTTGGCGGGAAAAATTTTCCCGCCAAAAATTTACAAGGTATTTTAAAGGTTTTTTACAAGATATTTATAAGGTTTTACAATGTATTTTAAAAGGTTTTACAACGTATTTACAAGGTATTTATAAGATATTATAAGATTTTACAAGCTATTTTATAAGGTTTTTACAAGTTATAAGGTTTTACAAGTTTTTTATAAGGTTTTACAAGTTATAAATACCTTATAAAACCTTATAAGTACCTTGTAAAACCTTTTAAAATACATTGTAAAACCTTACAAAACACTTGTAAATACTCTGTAAAACTTTAAAATACCTTGTAAATTTTTCCCGCCAAAAATTTTCCCGCCAAAAAAATTTCGCAAAAAAAAAATTGCGGAATCACTTTTCCCGCAAAAAAAATTTTTTGGCGGGAAAATTTTTTGGCGGGAAAAATTTTTACGGGAAAATTTTACAAGGTTTTTTAAAGGTTTTTACAAGTGTTTTGGCGGGAAAATTGCGGGATCACTTTTCCCGCCAAAAAATATTTTGTATTTTGTGGACCTAATTTTGTTTCAAATAAGGGTAAAATGGTCATTAAAAATTAAAAGAGGGCAAACTTAAAAATGGACTCTCAAAAGGGGCATTTTTGAAAAGGGGTATTGAAAAAGGGGCATTTTTAACAATTTCTCTTGTTTTTAACTGTTTTGAATCATCATATAATACATAAAGTAAAAAAAAATCAATTTTTTTTTCTGCATTTACTGTGATCGAAATTTTAAAAACGGACATATATTATCTAATTGACGAAAATGTGTGTTCAACGTTCTACATCGATTAAAATATTTAGACAATGATTCAGAATCATATCATAAATAAGAACATTAATAAAATAAATGAGTTTTTTGGCGGGATGGGTTTGGCGGGACGGGTTTTTGAATCAACAATAATAAAAAGGATTAAAATATCATTAATCCGCCGCTTCAATACGGATTTAATCCTTATTTTTTTTAATACAAATCACAGAACGGGTTAAGAAATTATGGAACGGGTTATATTTCGGAAATGATTTATATGGCGGACGAATTTGAATCAATATTTATATACCGCTTTAATACGGGTTAAATCCTCAGTTTATTAATAATTATCTCGTGGACTCGTGGTATACCGTTACTTAATAAAAATTGTAAACTATAATATAAATAAATATGTTATAAGGAGATACACTTTACAAAATATTTTTATACTAACTTTAAAATTAAATCATCCCGCGGTGTACCGCGGGTTAAAATCTAGTTTTAGAGTAAAAATGTGAAATTCTTCTCCAACTCTACTCTATAATTGACTCTAAAATAGAGATTTCTGCAGATTGACTCTATATATAGAGCAACTCTATTCTCAACTCTATTTTTGAGTTCAACTTTTTTATTTATACTTTAGTCCCTCAAATTTAAACTTTTTTATTTAATACATATAATCATTTTATAAACAACAATTACAACACATAACTTTATAAACTTAACAAGCAAACAAGTACTAAATTTAAAATAAACAACATAAGAAAACTAAAACATAAAACTAGTAATTTAATAGTTCGGTAAATTGCTTGTAGATCCGCCAAGATAGTTAAAATATTGTCCAAATGAAGTGGATGGAGGAGGAGTTTTTTTATCTTGATCTTGTTGTTGGACATGTCGTTTTTGTAAAATCCGTGCTTGTTCACTCTCAAAATATGCCCGAACATTTGGGTTTTGAAAGGAATTCAAATCACATTTATTTTGTTTTCTTCCTTTATCTCATTCAAAGCATAATATCCGGTTTCAAGAGTTTCTTGGTAGATTTAAAAAAATCAAAGATAAAGAAGCTCATTTCTCACTACCAAATGCTTTAATTGATCGTATGTAGGAAAAATATTCTAATGGTGTTATTTAAAATAAAATTTGTAATGTTTATTATTGTTATATGATGTAATGTTTTTTTTTTTAATAAATAATTAGTGTTTAATTTAAATAATTTCATATTTTATGGGAATTTTGCAAATCTATAATATATGGGGTCAAATTGTAAATTATATAATTAAAAAGCATTAGTATATAAAATAGAAATAGAATATTTCTAAGAATATTTTTTTTTAGAGTAGAAAATAGAGATATACATTGGAGAGAAACCCTCCTCTAAAATAGAGTAAGATATAGAGCTCTACATTGGAGATGGTCTTAGTCCCTTTTTCGGTTCAAAATCAAAAGTGGGGTATGGAATTTTGCAAAAGCTCCCTAAGAGCATGTGCAGTGGGGAGAACCCCTCTTAGTCTCTCAAATATATTATTTTAATAATTTTTATGTAAAATTTTATTTTATTTAAAATTTAAACTATAAATAAAATTTATAATCAATTATGTTGAGACATGTGTTAAATGAGTCTCTCACAAGGTTTTCAAAGTCTCTCATTTGATTCTCTCTCTTACTTTTTGATTATTTTATATTGTTTTGAGTGTGAAAGATTCATTGAGAGACTCCTACTAAACATGCTTTAAATGTTGTCACACAAGTCGCTGTCCCATCTGAGTTGATATCACAAAACCATCGGCTTAAAGTCGGTTTTCCGGTTTGAAATCAAAAGGGGTATGGGAATAGCAAAATGCTCCCTAAAGCTTATCACACAAGTCGTAATGTGTGAGCTCTATAATTAGAGTTGTCCCATCAGTTTTGGTATCACAAAACCAACGGCTTAAAGTCGGTTTTTCAGTTCGAAATCAAAGGGGGTATGGGGAATAGCAAGATGCTCCCTAAAGCTTAATAGTGCGATAACACAAAGAGGAAATAAGAACAGCAAAAGCCCCCAAATGGGGAATAGCAAAAGCTTACTAACTCGTCTGATTTTTTTGGGAGCTCTTTAACTAGAACAGTCCCATGAGAGTTGCCTTATGGTAACATAAACCAACGGCTTCAACCGGGACACAATTGTCTTGAAACTAGAAAGAAAAAACTCACGGCTTAGACCGTTTTTCGGTTCAAAATCAAAGGGGGTATGGGAATTGCAAAAGACCCAAAAGCTTATCACAAGTCAGAAAGTGTGAGCTCTATCATTAGAGTTGTCCCATCGGAGTTGCCTATTTATATAAAGAACCTGCGGCTTAGAATCGATTTTTCGGTTCGAAAAAACAAAGGGGTTATGGGAATTGCAGAACGCTCCTTAAAGCTTAACAATGTGAGCTTCTGAAGTTAAAACATCCCCATATTAAGTTGCCTAACAATCATAAAGGATTGTCCTGAAATTGGAAAGATAGTACCCACGGCTTAAACACACTGGGGGAAATGGGAATAGAAAAAGCCCCTAACTGTTCAAGTTTCAGAGTTCAAACACACTAACTCGTCTGTTTTTGTGAGCACTTTAATGAGAACAGTCCCATGGAAATTGCCTTATGGTAACATAAACAAGCGGCAAAACGCTTGAATATGAGAACTCTTAGAGAGAATGAAGTGTTCTTATAAAAATACAAACCTGCGGCTTAAAGGTGCTTGGACTATACACTTTATTAACGCAAAGGTAGTCCTTAAGAGAAATGAGAATTGCTAAAGCCTAAAGCCAGCTTATACACACTGAGATCACAAAAGCTCTAATAAAAGCAGTCATGATGTGATGTTCCTCAATTGATAACACAAACTAAAGGGAAATGAGAATTTTGAAAGCCTCTAAGAAGCTTCATGGGAGATTCTTAAATTAATAACACAAACCAACGAGTTAAAGAACTCTTTGGTTCGAAAATCAAGAGGATATGGAAATTGCAAAAGCCTCAAGCTAGCTTCTGGTTTTTGAGGAACTAAAGCAGTCTTTTTTTTTTTTTTTTTTTTCAGATATTTTGGAGACTCCGGAGAGATTTCAAAGTGTCTATAGACTTCAAGATAAGTATGTGTGATCTCCTGAACTTGTATTTATTAGTTTATATAGTTACAAACTTAAATTATGGCAGATATTAAAAAGCATATATATACAACAAGATCGTTATCATAATTAGATAACAAGTTTGGTTCTCTTACATTCTTGGTGATGATTAGAAACTATTTGATATAAGAATATGAAACTAGTGTAGGATAAGTCTATGTTTGTATTTGATTAGTTGATATTGTTACTAATGATAGAAATCTGAAGTTGACAAGCTTCTGCTTTGGATACAGTTCTGAAGTGAGCAACCACTCTTCTTAGTGACTGGATCGATGAGTTACAGTTGAGACATGTGACTGATGTTTTAAACAAAATCACAAGTTAAAGTATAGAGACATGTACATAATGTAAATATATAATTTTTCATGGAGCTGCTTGATAAGGTGTACAAATTCTTGGCGACGGTAAAAAGATTTCAAGCATAGAAAACGTTTTTGACACATAAGTGCTTCAATGTTAGGAATGAAATGCAGGGTATAGAATGAAAACATCAACTAAGATACTACAAGATCAGAATCAAAACATGAATCTGATAAAAGTGAAGTTGTTGCATTAAATGTAACCCTCTCAGGTAAGTAAACGGTTTAGACGAAAGTTATCCCTTACTTGTTAAGTATTACTACACAACTTTAGATTTTATAGTATCATTTTTATATTGGCATATGCATTGATTTTATTGGTTTTATTGGTTTTTTATGGTCTATTTCATGGGGCATCATTTATGCTTTGAAGTCATGGCTTTTGGTTTCTGTATAACAGTATAAGCATATGTGCTTTGATTCCAAAAAATTCTTGAATATGTTGTTTGGAGATTGAATATACTGATTTATGCATAGTCTATGATCGGAACCCATGACTTGAATTCTTTTGGTTGTTCTATGGTCTATGCTTCCAAGTTATGGCTTGAATCTTTTGGTTGTTTCGTGCTTTTTTCCTTACTTGAATTTGTGTGTTGTGTGATCGAATGCTAACTTGAATACGTTGGTTGCTTGCGTGGATTATGCTTTGACGATATGGCTTGAATCTGTTGGTTTGTGTTATTAATATAAGAATCTCCCAGGAGGCTTTTTAGAGGCTTTCAAAATTCTCATTTCCCTAAAAAAACACTACAAAAAATTGATAGAGAATAATCTATAACTCGTTTGCTTTATTTGTTGTTACATTTAACATTGAGTAGAGGTACTAATATAATTGGTGTATTTCTATTGTATCTTGTTCTATTGTAGTTTACATATAAAATCAAATGCAAAAGGAAGGTTATGGTTTATATGAAAGGGAACAAAACATTCATAACAAAAAAAAAAAAAAAAAAAAAAACATTCATAACAATATAACATGTATGAACTTGTTTTGTCGGCACAATTAAAGAGAAAATAAATATCCGTATGTGTTAGATAGAAAATAGAGGTGTACCTAATTAAGGCTCAATAATACAGAGGATCAGTACGACTACGATTCGTTTTTCACAGCTACTTTCATGTCTCTATCAAGTACTTCATTGAATAACTATTAAATTGTCTACAAAATGAAATTGGAAACTATAAGTTATATAATTAGTGATAATGGACATGATTGGTAACAGCTGTAGCTTTATATTTTTTGCTGTAGAAATATGACTGTAGGTTTATTTGTTGTGGCTGTAGATTTTATTGCTGTAGTATTTTGACTGTAGAATTTAAAATTTTGGAAAGTTGAAAATTATTTGTTTTAGGAAAAAAGGTTTTCTACAGCCAAAAAAATGAATTAAGAAAATATTTTGGCTATGAAAAAAAAAAAGCCAAAACTTCTAAAGCTTGATTGGATGTATTTCAAATCTTTAGAAATTTTTTTGCTTTGTAAAGACTTTAAAGCACTTGCCAGTCAGGCCCAATGATTAGAAAGAAATCAACTTTGTGGTTTTTATCTTCTCTTGAGTTTCTTTAGCTTGATGGGCTTGTTTGAGGCCCACTTGTTGTTTATCACTTACAATTAGTAGTAGTATTAGCAAACAGAATAAAGCTTTTAGTATGTTTTGTGGAGAAATATCCTACCTTGAAAAGAAGGAAAGAGACTTGAGTAATATATTAAGGATATGAACTTAATATAATAGTTTTGGCTTTGAATCCATTGAAATACCGTAAGATTTTTGAATTACTGAAGATCTTATTTTAATGTTTGGTAGAATTTGAAGATAATTTGTCTATAAAAGGTATAATCTCTTATAGAATTTAAATTTACATTTTTTTTTGGTTTTAATTTAAATTACATTAAAACTAAATCTTTATAGAGATGTTTAAGCGCATTAAAAAGAAAAAGAAAAAAAGAAAAGAAAAAACAGAAGGTGCTAATAATGTAATTTAGAGAAACTCTATCAAAGAGTTAACCAAAACAAAATAAAGATCTATTGTGACCAAACTACAAAGAGTGGGATAGATTTTCTATGAATACTAATGTCTTTTAGTTTATGAGTTGCTTTATTTCGGATACTTCTCCTCCCCATTCTCTTATCCTATCCTCAGCCATTGAAGCCTACATGACCACACATATCGCTTACATTAAAACATCGAAGGCTCAAGTCGAGACAACATATTGATTGATTTTAATATAAAAAAATTACTGACCTCTGTGTCCCAATTTGTTTTGCAGATCATCCATGTTAAAACTATTGTCTGAACCACGGTTCCCGTCAACATTCCACACCAGATTCCCTATTTTCGCATATTATCGGTCTTTTAGTTATGCTTCTTTAATATTTTCAAAGATTTGCAATGATGAAGATTTAAGATTCATTACCATAAAAAAAAAAAAAAAAAAAAAAAAAAAAAAAGATTCATTACCATTACACCAAAGTTAAGCTTGTATCCCAATAATAGACCAAATGGTATTCCAAACACGTAATAACAGACGATGTTCACGTAGGCCACCACTGCTTGCCATCCAGCTCCGACAGCCACACCTAATATTCCAGTTTATTACCACAGTGCCATCGAATTCATTAAGTTTCTTACCTAACCAAAGTCGTTTTTGTCAAATTTTCCTATTTAGTTAAACCGTATCAAATCAAACGAAATGACATTTTTTCAAACCGATTTGATTTGTGAGTTAAATAGACTGATTACCTGATAAGACAGGTTGGACATTGTTGATGACAATGGAGAGTGCAAGTATTGGCGTGAGTTCTTTAACAAGATTGATGACTTCTTCGTCTTTCACAAAAAGCGATGGATATTGATCTCTAAAGATGAGTAGAATCATTGATACAGTGAATCCGATCAACGTCGATGTTATCACTGCCACTAGTAGTGAAAATTTCGCGGTTCTTGGATGGTTAGCTCCTAGTTCATTAGACACTCTCACGCTGCACCATTTTAAGATTATGTTTAAGTTGTTATAGTATAATACCAAAGAGAGGTTTAGACAAAAAGAGTTTTGACTTTTGCACGTGTTTACCTTACGGCTGTGTTCATCCCAATAGCAATCATAGCAGTCCATCCCAAAATATTCATGCTTCATTTTCCATATTGTTTACAAGACCCAAAAAAAAGAAAGATTAAGAGTTAGTCGTGGATCCAAAAACTTATTCTTATGTATATAAATTTTAATAAAAAATAGTTACTATGAATAAAAATGTGCTGTGCACGTAGTGGGGTCACATAAGGACAAACAATCAACTAGTAACTTTATTTTTTACATTTTTATACATTTAAAAAATTATAATGATTGAACCGTTGTCAAATTTATAAAGGACCTATATAAAGTTAATATAAACTAGTTGTTAAAAAAAAAAAAGAAGTTAATATCAACTGTCAAATGTGTCCTTCTCGTTTCAACATAATTATTTCATGGGAGTACACAATTATTTACTTTTCTTATAACTAAAGAAGAAGAAAAACTATGATGAACAAGAAAACACATTTGACAGTCGATTTTTAGCTTTATTTTGTTTCTTTTGGGTTTATATATTTGTATAACTATATATGTCTAAAATTATAATGTTGCAGACAAACGGAATAAAACAAAAAAAGGTTCACAATTATAAATACAGGAAATTGTTTCACTGCCCAAGAAACCAACGACTAATTTAGTTGACAACGATACGATATAAGTCTACTACACACGACGAGTTAGTGCTACTTCCTAGAGATTCTTTATTAGAAACTGAACCAATCAAACAACGAATCTTATTAGAAACCTTAAATTACTTTATCACAATGAATACGTATTATTAAAAAAATTAAATTTACCAGATGGAGAGGGCAGCTACGGAGATTTCAGCATTCTTCAAATATCCAGCAAATAATATGATTGCCATAAAATACCACACCTCCAAACTTAAAAAATAATCAAATTAACAAATACATTATTAAATAATTGTTATAAAAAATTATCAAAAAAAAGACTCACCAGAGCATAACAGCAGAAGCCAAAGACAATCTAACGAAACTCCACAAATTATGAAAAGCTTCCCATGATAAACCAGACCAAGCTTCACCACACGTACCACTAAATATGTACACGAGCTGAGCCATGTCAATGAACACCCACGACGCGTTAAGCACGATGGCTAGACCCGGCATACCCCAATGGAGCTTCACAATGACAAACCACGTGAGAGGCACGTGTATAACAAGTGCAACAGCCGAGATCGCGGCCATGACCATTATCTTGCTTTGTGATTGCAAGAATTTAGCGGTTGGGAAATTAATCGCGTATGCGAAAATCTGAGGGATCATGTAGATGGAAAATATTCCGGCGGCGCTAGAGATCGCCGCCGTTTGACCTATGGACGCGAGGATTGGGGCGGCGAAAATGTATAGGAGAGAGAGGATAAGAGCGGTCACGTTTAGTATCACCCATGAACGTTGCAAGTAAATGCCGAGCATTGACAATTTCCCTGCTCCAAACGCTTGTCCACATAGCGTTTCTAACGCACTTCCCATTCCAAGCTAGTTGCGTTCACAAACACACACATTACAACTCAAATAAAAACAAAAATTTATCAAAAAAAACAAAATTTTATAAAAATTACAAAAATAGTAATAATAAGAATGTGAAATTTTTACAAAAATATTTATTATTATTATTTATCTCTTAAACTGTATAAAAATAATCCATTTGATAAAAAAATTATACTTTTGACTACAAACTGAATAATCACGAATTCAATTCTTTTTTTTAGGCGTTTGTATTTACATTTGTTAATGTTTATATGTGAATTTAACAATGGTTATTTTTAGTTTTGTTATTTTTGTGTTTTTTATTCCCTTTTCGAAATGATCTTTTGAAATGTTCTCTCTTTCTTTCTCTCATTTTGACGAAAAAAACAAAATATGATATTTTTGATAAAAAAATAATAAAATTAGAGAATTTTGCTTATAAAAATGTAGAATAAAACATTTTGAATGATTTAGACATCTCCCAACTTTTGGATCTTTGTGTGTTTTTAAGTTATTATATGAAACTTAGTCAAAGAAAGAAAAAAATGAAACCCACATTTTGGATAATAAATGTAAACCACAAATGTTTAAAGTTGTGGATGTAATTTACCATGATGCCGAATGAGAAGCCGGCAACGACGGAGTTTTCGACGGAGACGGCCGCAAGAGCGATGGTGCTGATGTGACCGGCGAAGACCTGAGTAATAGCGCCGAGAGAATATTGGTTCACGGACGTGAAAATGGCGGGGCCGGCCAAGTACCATAGCTTTTTGGTTTCCACGTTGAACTCCCTAACGAAGCCACCGACGGTGGTGATCGGAGGAATATCGTCGACGGATAAGAAAGGAAGATCAGGACGTTCTTCCGCCGCAGTGAGAAGCGTCTCCGTTATATCTTTGTCTTTTACCATCTTGAGAGAGAGAGGGGGATGGAGAGATTAAAGGAGGTCAAAGACGAAGAACCAACGAGTGCGGATCTTATGAGTTATGATTAATCATTCATGAATTATATAGATTTTTTAAAATATTTTTTTTACAAAAAATGCTTTAAGAAAGCATAGTATATATAAAGGGAAATAAATTATGTACCAACTAGCATTCAATAGATATCAATCACCAAATGTAGAAAAATAATGTTGTACATGTTGATAAAATTATAATAAAAATTGGATGTATTCAAATGTGTTTTGGTAATATTATTAAATGATATGTGTCAGTACTGAGTTTTGGTTTTTGGTTAAAACTCTGGTCAAATAATACTAATAATAGTCTACTACTAGGAATCATTTTTCATATTTATATTTATGTTAAAATGTTTAACCATTTTGAATAAGAAAATGTTGATGTTGTTCTACAAAAATAGCAAGAAAACAAAAATTTTATTTGAATTAATAATTATTTATTTGAATAACAAATTTGACGACATTATTTGAATCTTTTTTTTTTTTTTTTTTGGACAAGACACGGTTAATCTATTATATCGAAATACAGTAAACTTTTTAGAGGCTGCTATATGCGCTAATTTATCAATTAATTAATTGCGAGACTTTGAGTAAAAAACCCTACAAGTGTTAACAGAAAGCCAATCAACGACTTTTGCCTTTTAACCAACTACATGTGTAAAACGAAGAAAACTTATGTTTCATCTTTCTTAAAAACTATAATATATATCCACTAACCAATGTCTTTCACTCTCAACATAACTTGTTGTGTTACAAGACTCTCCCTTATATAAAGGATTACAAGTGGTTTAGACTTAACTATAAGATTATGATGAAATGTAACCAATCCGGTTAAACTCTCTAGCTAGTCTAATAATTTAACTGTTGATGTTCTTGTTATATTTTTAAGAGACGTATCTTTTTCAAGGATCTGATATACCAGTGGGTCGGAACAATTTCAGGTAAGTCCTCCAGACAATATTAATGATGATAACGAGTACGTCCTCGTGGTGGGAGCATCGTTTTGGTGTGAAAGAAGAAAACTGCGACATGACCATATGATTATGGTGGTTTAGAGTTATTACCGGAAATCAAAATGCGATTTTTAAGAATATATCATGTGATGATGGTACTACTAACCATTGATTGAAAAATCGCTAGGGGCTAGTCGAGCGTTCGATATAGATCTAGCGATTAATCGGAAAATCGGATTAAAATCGTGGATTAATCAGAGGCTAGTTTTAAGATTATTTTAATATTTTAGTATTATATTAATCTAATATTATTTTCAAAATTACATTAAACACATAAAAATATATTTTATGTGTTTATTGCAAAAGTGGTGTTTATTGCAAAAGTGGTGAAACCAGAGAAGATAACACAGTTCCGACCAATCAGCTTGTGCAACGTTCTGTTTAAGATAGGCCTGGGCATTCGGAAATTTGGGTCGGGTTTTTCGGGTTCGGGTTTTTCGGGTTTAGAAGACTAAGATCCGTTCGGATATTTTAAAACTTCGGGTTCGGGTCGGGTTCGGATCAGATATATATTTCGGGTTCGGATTCGGGTTTACCCGAAGTATCTACATATATTTTTAACTATGTACTTATATTTCGGTTATGTTCGGATACTTGTTCGGATTAGGGTTCGGATCGGATTCGGGTTCCGGTTTTCGGGTTGTGAAGTTTAGAATCCGTTCGGGTATTTTATAACATCGGTTCGGATTCGGATCGGGTTTTTCGGGTCGGGTTCGGTTCGGTTCTTCGGGTTTGGGTAATATGTCCAGGCCTAGTTTAAGACTTCATTTAGATTGATAAAATCTGACATAAACCCAAAATCTCACAATGCAAAAGTAACGTGACTATATCTAGAATCGAATTCTCTAATAGAGGTCGCAGAAATGGTCTTTTTTTTTTTTTTTTTTTTTTTTTAATTTTAAATTTCCATTAAATAAACATTACAAGGCCTAAGCCCAACAAAGTCACATGACCCAAAATAAAAACACAAACTGCAGACAACCTGCACGACAACAACAAACAAACAAGTTAAAGCGAAGCACCCCTGGTTTGAAACACACCAAACCAGGAGGAAAGGAGAGACCCTAAAGAAGAGGAGGGACGTCGAGCCCTAGACAAAGGATCGAGCCTGGCTCGAATCGTGAGGTTGATTTCCTTGATGATGGACTGAGAGGATCGATTTGAATCCGAATGTATGCGAGAATTTCGCTCCCTCCAAATAGCATAAATGGAGGCCTGAAATAGGAGTTTAGGAATGTAAGAGACATTCCTTTCGCGAGAAGCAGTCTGAAGCCAAATTAGGCAGTCCATAAATTGACTTGGAGGAGTTAAATTCGCCTTGCGTGTGTAATAACTCCAGATTCCAGAGCTAAACGCACACCTAAAAAAGAGATGGTCGCGAGATTCATCATGTGAGGAGCACAAAACGCAGGCAGAAGGGACAACCATGTTCCAGCTGCGGAGCCTATCCCGAGTGGGAAGACGATTCCATGCCACCACCCAGCAAATGAAAGCGTGTTTCGGGATCCGATCCTTAAACCAGACAGATTTGTGCCAAGGAATGATTGGGCTAATCGGGTTAAGAGCTAACCAAGTTTTTGCCGTGGAGAACCGGTTAGACGGTGCGTTTTGATCAGGTTTCCACAAATAAGTGTCGTCCTGCTCACAATCAACCATATTCTCAGGAGAAGGTAACAAATTCCGTAAGAGAGTAATTACTGGATTCCTGCTTCTGGAAGAAGAGATCCACCAGCTGCGACCCCTCAGTGCATCCCGCACCACAGCATTCGTAGGCAGTCCAGTAACACGAGGACCAAGAGGCCCAACCAGATCGATTAAAGGCCCATAATCAGTCCAGTTATCGTGCCAGAAGCTCGCGGTAATTCCGGACCCAATATCACAGACCAAAAAAGGCCTAGCACACATTCTTAGCTTACATAAGCTCCTCCAAATCCAACTTCCAGAAGTAGCGGGGTTTAGTTCCCAAAAATTCCTATTTCTTATCAAGTTAAGCCTCATCCAAGAAACCCAAAGAGATCCAGCAGCTGAAAAAAGAAGCCAAATCAATTTGAGACCAAAAATCTTGTTCCACTGAGTTAGACATTTCAGTCCCAAACCACCATTCTCTTTAGGAGAGCAAACAGTTTCCCAAGATATCTTTGCACCCCTAGCAGAATTGGGAGCACCACTCCACAAAAAAAGCATTACACATTTGCTCGAGCTTAAGAAGGCACTGGTTAGGGAGGAGGAAAACAGAATTCCAGAAGTTTATAGTGGAATAGATGACAGACTTGAGAAGCTGAAGGCGACCTGCAAAAGACAAATGCCTAGCAGTCCAAGAGGAGAACCGGTGGTTAACCTTGTCCAAGAGAGGCTGATAATCTTGGCGTCTCATCTTTTGAGACATTAAAGGGACCCCTAGATACCTGACAGGGAGAGCACCCTGAGAAACCCCAAACGTGATAGCCAGCTCCCTGGTCCTCTCAAAATCCCCTCCATCAATTAACAGAGAAGATTTCAGGCGGTTGATACCTAAGCTAGAGCCCTGCTTAAACTCCTCAACTATGTTAAGAATACCATTGAGAGAAAAATCAGATCCATCAAAAAATACCAGAACATCATCCGCAAAGCTAAGGTGAGTGATCATAGGTGCAAGGCAGTTTGGATGAAGATTAAAAAACCCGTTGACCGCACCGGAATCCAGTGACTTGGCCAAGATATCCATGACAAGGACAAAAAGATGAGAAGACATAGGATCACCTTGTCGAATGCCCTTCTTGCCTTGAAAGAAGCCAATAAGCTCACCGTTGAAAGCAATGCTATAAGAAGGAGAGGAGATGCAAACCCAAATCCAATTGATAAACTTAGCAGGTAGTTCCATCGCCTTAAGAATGTTAATGAGGAATTCCCAATTAACATTGTCGTAAGCCTTTGTAAGATCAATCTGCAGACACCCTCTAGAGACGTTACCAAGCACATGAAAATCCTGAACCAACTCCGAGGCAAGCAATACGTTTTCGCATAAAAGACGCCCCTTAATGAAGCCAACCTGGTTTGCTTGAACCGCGTCATCAACAAAGAGCTTGAGCCTCCTGGAAATGAGACGAGTGATAACTTTGTAGATGGTGGTACAACAGGCCACATGCCTAAACTGAGAAAGATGATCAGCACCTGTGATCTTAGGAATGAGCGTTATGGCTGTGGCATTGAATTTCTTGAGCAAATGGCCTGTAAGGAAGAACTCTTGGACCGCAGCAATAACAGAATCTTTAGCCACATGCCAAGTTTCCCAAAAGAACTCAATAGGAAAACCGTCAGGGCCAGGAGCCTTGCTTCTAGGCATAGAGAAGACAGTCTGAATAATCTCCTCAGCAGAAGGGATATCAACTAGCTGAGCAGCCAAAGAAGAATTACACCTGAAGGGATGAAGGCTCTGGATTCTGTCAACAGAGTAAGGATGTTGGATCTCACTCTCGGTCCCAAGAAGGTGAGTGTAATAAGTAACAATCATCTCTTTAACCTGTCCAACATTCTCGACTCTCACATCATCCACCCCTCTGAGGTATTTAATCAAGTTTTTTGCCTGATGAGCTAGCACAGCACGATGAAAAAATTTGGTGTTAGCATCACCCTCTTTATACCATCTGATACGCGATTTTCTGCCTGAAAAAAGATTCCTGAGCAGCAGCAAAGAAATCCCATTTCTTTCTTGCAATATGTTCCTCTCTGAACAGGGCATCAGTGGGATTGGAGAGAAGGGAAACCTGAACAGTTTCAAGATGGGACAGAGCATCACTGGTCCTCTTCTGAATGTTGCTGAAACTCTGCCTGTTAAAAGATCTACAGCAAGACTTAGCCGCTTTGAGGCGCTCACCCAGGGAGAACATAGCAGAACCAACCAAAGTCTCTTCCTCCCAAGAAGCCAACACAGAGGGAAGGAAGTTTGGATGTGAAGACAAAAAGGAAAAATATCTGAAACACTTCCTTGACCTTTCTGGAAGATTTTCCAAGACAATGATACAAGGAGCATGGTCAGAATCTCCTGGAGGATCGAAGATAGCCATTGCACTCGGAAAGGAAGAAAACCACTCTCCATTAGCCAAAGCTCTATCCAACTTCCGGATAATTGGATTATCCTCTTGATGATTTGACCAAGTATAAAACACGCCACGGCTGGGCATATCGGATAAATCACTATCCCGGAGGCAAGTCTGCAGATCCTCCATTCCCCGCAGAGGTAAGGAGGACTGAATAATAGAAAAGTGTTCGTTAGTAGAGGCAATTTGATTAAAATCCCCTACAAGAACCCAAGGAGTAGCTTGAAGCAAGGAAGAAGAAGCAAGAAGAGAAATATCATCCCAAAGGAGTCTTCTCTCAAGCTCCGTATTCCTCCCATAAACAAAAGCAACAACAATGGTCTTCTCTATGGGCTGAACTAAAAATGCCCACTACTAGCAAAACTAAAGCCCACGAAATATATTCAAAGTTCCACACGTGTAAAGCATATTCGAAAATCTATAATCAAATTATGGCAAATAAAAAAACTCACTCCACACGTTATTCTAGATCTTTTGCACTAAACGCAAACATAAAATTAGGCCTGGACAAATGTACTGAACCGAAACCGAAGTAAAAAAAATCGAATCGAACCGAACCAAAAATTTGAAAATAACCAAATGGATACTAAATTCTATAACCGTAACCGAATCGGTACCGAAGCGAAATATTTCGGGTAACCGAAATACCCGAAATACAATTATATTTTCAAAATAATTAGTTATTTATAGACCAAATAATCAAAAATATTTGAAAAATATATAAAAAAATAGTAAAAATACTCGAAAATAACCGAAATATATCCAAAAATATCCGAAAATACTCAAAAATAACCAAAATATCCTAAGCAAAATAACCGAATGGTTACTAAATTTTAAAACCGAAAGAACCAGAACCGAACCGAAACCGAACCGAAATTTCAAAATATCCGAATGGATACTAAATTTTGAAACCGAAAGAACCGAATCCGAATGGACCCAACCGATAACCGAACGGTTAACCGAAAGCCCAGGCCTACATAAAATTACCCATTTCCTAAAAATGATAAGAATATTTATGATCCTAATTAACCTCATTAACGCTTCTTAATTTTTACTTAAATCTTTCCAACGCATTAATTGTTCAAAAAGCAAACACACGTAAACCGTGTAGTTCACGCGCCGGTCAAATCGAAACTGTAGAAAAATCAAAGAAAAGAAGAAAAAAAACGGACTTGACTTAAAGAGAAAGACTTAACAATGGCGAAGAAGACGATGAACAACAACAACAATACACTAGTAACAACAGTAGCATCACCTTGAAAGAGAGAACAAATCCCTAGAAATCGAGAGAGATTGGTGGAAGATTTTCACCAGATTTTAATGGGAGAAGAGAGTCGAATTGGAGACGAGCTTTCGATTTTGGTACTCACGGCAGAGCGACTCCGTGTAGCGGTGGATGAAGCTGAATCGTTCAAAACAGAGTGCGGCGAGGTTGGTAAACAAGTAGATCGGCTTGCTCAAATGCTTCGAACACTTGCTCGATTCGTCTCTAGTTCTTCTCAACAGGTTTATGATCGGCCGATTCGTAGAGTTATCGTCGATGTTAAGAAGAATCTAGAACGAGGTTTTTCTCTGGTTCGTAAGTGTAGGAGACACAATATTATCCGGCGAGTTTGTACTATCATCAACGCTGCTGATTTTCGTAAGGTGATTAATCTTCTCGAATCTTCTAATGGTGATGTGAAATGGATTCTGAGTGTGTTTGATTCCGATGGAGATGGAAGTTTTGGTGGTGGAATTGTGATTTCGCTTCCTCCGATTGCTACGAATGATCCGATTTTGCCTTGGGTTTGGTCTTTGGTTGCGTCGATACAGATGGGGAAATTGGTGGATAAGATTGATGCGGCGAATCAGCTTGGTTCTCTTGCCGGAGATAATGATCGGAATAAGAAGATTATTGTTGATGAAGGTGGTGTTGCTCCGTTGTTGAGGCTTTTAAAGGAGAGTTCATCGGCGGAGGGGCAAATCGCGGCGGCTACTGCGTTAGGGTTATTGGCTTGTGATGAAGATAAGGTTAGGTCTATTGTTAATGAACTCGGTGTTCCGATTATTGTTCAGGTTCTTGGGGATGCTTCGGTTAGAGTTCAGATTAAGGTAGCTACATTGGTTGCTAGAATGGCTGAACATGATCCTGTTGCTCAAGATGAGTTTGCTAGGCAGAGTGTGATTAAGCCGCTAGTTACGTTGCTTTCGCTTGATGTTTTCTTCGATGATATTCATTTGAGTAAGCATAATAGTATTCACTCTCTTGTTCAGATGAACAAAGAGGTTGAGAAAGATCCGTCTTCGAAATTTTATAGGCCGCTTAAGAGTTCTAAGTCGAATGTGTATCGTGAGATTGGTGGTAGTGGAAGTAGAACTGGGAATTTCAAGAAAGAGAGGGATAATGAGAATCCTGAGGTGAAACATGAGCTTAAGGTTAATTGCGCGGAAGCTTTGTGGATGCTTGCTAGAGGGAATGTAGCGAATAGTAGGAGGATAACGGAAACAAAAGGGCTGCTTTCTTTGGCGAAGATAGTGGAAAAAGAAGTTGGAGAGTTGCAATACAATTGTTTGATGACTCTGATGGAGATAACCGCTGCTGCGGAGTCGAACGCTGACCTTAGACGAGCAGCTTTCAAGACCAATTCCCCGGCTGCTAAAGCTGTTATTGACCAGATGTTATGGATAATCAAAGAAGTTGATAACCCAATTTTGAAAATCCCAGCGATTCAATCTATCGGATCATTGGCACGGACATTCCCAGCAAGAGAAACGAGAATGATCCAGCCGTTGGTCGAGAAACTCGGTAGCAGCAACCAAGAAGTGGCGATAACAGCTGTAATTTCATTGCAGAAATTCGTCTGTCCTGAGAACTTCCTCTGCGCAGAGCACTCGAAGAACATAATCGAATACGGGGCAATCCCGTTACTGATGAAACTGATAAGAAACTTCGAGCAGCAAATGCAGTTACAGTGTCTAGCTCTGCTCTGTTACCTTTCAATAAACGCTAGTAACCACGAGCAATTGGAACAGGCCAAGGTTTTGACTGTGCTCGAAGGTGCAGAACGCTTGGCGGGTTTGCAGAATATGGAGTTGAGAGAACTCGTGTCGAAAGCGATATATCAGCTAAGTCTATACAATGCAGGAAGTCACAGTCAAATGCTATCGTATGTTGGTCCTTAAAGCAAGATACAGTTTATAGTGTGTTGGATTCATATGGTATAGGCAGAGATTCTTCATTGTTAGATTTACAGAGAAAGAGCAAAAGCAGAATCTCTCATTTTGTGATCGTTGATTGATCAAATCCTTCATTGTAAATGAAATGGAACAAAGATAATTAGATGGAAGGGTAATAAAACTAGCTTTACTCTCTCTGGTTTGCTTGGTTATGATGATTCCGAATTTTCTGGTATAGTTTTTTCATGATCTAAATTTTTGGAAAATGGTTTTTGTTGTAAATGTGGGAATGTGGGCTTTATTTTATTTTCTCTCCATCTAGAGTGTCCACATAGGCGACACATCAGCGTACACGTCATCATACATTTTTAATAGGTATAAAATGTTACCAAAAAGATTCGAACCCCTTACCCAATACATTTAATAGGTGCATTTCAAACCAAATTGCCATTTAAATCGTTTTGATTGATATCAAAATTTAAATTATATATATGACTTTATAAAACTTCCACTCAATTTATTTATTAAACGAAGAAACATTAAAAAAAAATTCACATACTTTTATATTATCATCTTTTAATAAAAGAAAATATTTTTTCATAAACAATAACATTGTTTAATATAAATAAAAAGTAATATAATATAACACACAAAAATATGTGAATAGAAGTTAATATACAAATAGATAATTCAAAAATAGAAGTTAATGAATTAATAAAACACAGCACAAAAATATATAAGATAAAAATATGAATAAAAATTAGAAGCATATAGATAATTTTCAAATACATATAATTTATATATGAGAAGTAGAAAACAAAAAAATATGTTATCACGCTAGAAAGACATTAACCTTTTCAAGAGTTATAAAATATTTAGATTAAAAAAAGGGAGACTCACAAAAATGCCCCTTTTTCAATACCCCTTTTCAAAAATGCCCCCTTTGGCTGTCCATTTTTAAAAATATCCCTTTTTATGTACAAAATGACTAAATTACCCTTCTTTTAATAAAAGATATCACAAATATATAAGGAAATATAACAAAATTAGGTCCACAAAATACAAAATATTTTTTGGCGGGAAAAGTGATCCCTCAATTTTTCCCGCCAAAACACTTGTAAAAAACCTTTAAAATACCTTGTAAAATTTTCCCGTAAAATTTTTTCCCGCCAAAAATTTTTCCCGCCAAAAAATTTTTTTTGCGGGAAAAGTGATTCCGTAATTTTTTTGGCGTTAAATTTTTGGCGGGAAAATTTTTGGCGGGAAAAATTTACAAGGTATTTTAAAGGTTTTTTACAGGGTATTTATAAGGTTTTACAATGTATTTTAAAAGGTTTTACAACGTATTTATAAGGTATTTATAAGATATTATAAGATTTTACAAGCTATTTTATAAAGTTTTACAAGTTATAAGATTTTACAAGTTTTTTATAAGGTTTTACAAGTTTTTTACAAGTTATAAATTCCTTATAAAACTTTATAAGTACCTTGTAAAACCTATTAATATACATTGTAAAACCTTACAAAACACTTGTAAATACTTCGTAAAACCTTTAAAATACCTTGTAAATTTTTCCCGCCAAAAAAATTTCGCCAAAAAAATTGCGGAATCACTTTTCCCGCAAAAAAAATTTTTTGGCGGGAAAATTTTTTGGCGGGAAAAATTTTTACGGGAAAATTTTACAAGGTATTTTAAAGGTTTTTTACAAGTGTTTTGGCGGAAAAATTGCGGGATCACTTTTCCTGCCAAAAAGTATTTTGTATTTTGTAGACCTAATTTTGTTTCAAATAAGAGTAAAATGGTCATTAAAAATTAAAAGAGGGCAAACTTAAAAATGGACTCTCAAAGGGGGCATTTTTGAAAAGGGGTATTGAAAAAGGGGCATTTTTAACAATTTTTCTTAAAAAAAGTTTATATGATAGTAAACTATAGAATTTAGATTACACGAAATAATAATATCTATTTTTCAAGAAAAAGTATGTATCCAAAATCAAGATAAAATATATATATAATTGTATAATATATTTAAGGAAAGAATTGTGATTTAAAAGTACAATTAGATACAAGATTTCTTTAAACAATAACGTTAGAGTGCAATGTTTCATGGAAAATGCAATGTATGAGAATAGGAAGAATCCAAATATAAAATTTAATATGTAGGAAAAAGAACATTTTATAATAGACAAGAAAAAATAAAATATAAAAATGAAATAGATAAAGAGAATATAATTTTAATATAAGTTTATAATGAATCAAAAATTTAATCAATTATTTTAACGAAAAGAACGTGAAAAGAGATAAAATGTCGCGAGGTGGACGACTGCATATTAGAATATGACGAATAAAATGACAGCGAAATAATTTCAAGAGAAATTGACTAAATTCAAAAAGATGTATGAACATGACATGGTCGAGATTGTATTATATTTCTCTGAATTTTTTCAACTAATTTTTTACCACGTGTTACCTAAAAATTTGTTGTTTTTTTCAAGAGAAACATTATTCTCAATAAAATCTATGTTATATATCATTTCATAAATAGGTTTATGTCATTATAGATTTATCTTTTAAAATTCAATATATATATTTATATTCACGGCTTATATTGTTAATAGCTTATAAGTAAAATCCCGCGCATTGCGCGGGGTCACAAATCTAGTCATCATAACCAAGCAAACCAGAGAGAGAGCAAAGCTAGTTTTAGTGTTCGGGTTCATTACAAAATATCAAAAATAGAGGCGTGTTGTTTTAGCCGTCATAAAATTTAGCAACCAATGGGGATCTGTTACGACATAATCGCTTAATGACATAAATTGCAAAAATAAAAATTTACAGTATAATTTTTTGCTGAATGAAAAATTACATAATAAAATAAGGGTGAATTAAAAATATATACCTAGACGACCAAATAATTAAGAATTTATACATGAAGACCGTTTATTTAGGTGGCTTTTTTTTTGCAAAATTAATATGACGAAAATACCCCTACATTACTGAAAAATTGTTACTGTTAAATATTTATGATTTAGTGTATAACTGTTTGGTTAACATGCTAAAACATATGATATCGCAATAAGTTTATATATTATGTGTTAAATACATGTTTATCTATTTAAATTTGTGAATCAATGTTTTATATTTATGTAAATATTAGTTTAATAAAAAAGAATTAGTCTTTTTCTTACACGATTAACATGATAACAATTATAATAACATGTTATATAAAATGATAACGTGCTAACATATTAAATATTCGAATAACATTTGTTTGAACATAGTAATATTTATATTAATGTGTAACCAAGAGCTGACATTCTACTTGATCGCCTCATCCATGGCTTCTTCCACACCTCTCACAAAATACTTTGAAACAGTCTGCTGCGATTTCTCCTCTAAATTTGGTTCGAGAGGAATAAGCTCAGCAGAATCAAACCAACCATAACTACTACCTCCGAAAAACGCAACAAGAACATGATCAATCCTCCTCATACGACGAACATAAGGAGACACAAAATTTTTAGTAAATATATGACCAGGTCACCAAGGCGGAGACTTTACCTTACCCAAACCAAATCTCCAACTTCAAACCCATAACTCAATGCCCTTGAAACTCCATGACCCATTTTCTCACTCGCAACATAATCATCAAACTCATATAAGAGAGATTTGTAATTAGAAACTCCTCGTTTCTCTTCCTTCAACCCCAAATCCAATTCTTTCTCATCAGTTTCAGAACCAAGCTCACTAGATTGATCATCAGAGCAATCATCATCTTCTTCTTCTTCTTTAAGCTTAGAAGTCTCATCATCTTTATCAATTGAAATATCTTTGCTTTTAATCTCAGATTTCGTTTCACTCATTATCATCTTCTTCCTCACTCCCTACGACACCATTTTTCTCCGATTTCTCACTTTCATAAACTCTAGCAACGCCATCGTCATTTGTAACCGTCGAATCGAGCTCCATAGGTGAAGAACCTCCAGCGTCATCATTCATCTTCAGTAGCTTCAATAGAATTTTTGATTTTTCCCCAAATTTGTTTTCTCTGGTCATAAATTAGATTTGCTAAAGGAATAAGGGTAAAAGAGTCAACAACATAGCTACAATAATGGCAAACAGTAACAAATATGTGTCAGTTAATTTCATGATCTTCTGAGTATAGATCTTGTAAATACCCATAAAATAAACAATTTTAAATTTATTTATTTGCATAGTGAGTTTTTATTGTATTTTTAAGAGAAAACGTAAATTCTATGTTTTGGTCCTTATTGTTTTCATTCTTATGAATATAATAACATAAGAATTCTAATTGGTACAGTATTTTAATTTCTATAATTGGTGAGCATTGTTTGCAATTTTTAAATTTATATGACCTCAACTTTACAATTTAAATTTATTAAATACTCACTAAAGCTCATTAGAGAAGTAGTGATGTATTGTCAACTTAAGTTTGTCCTAAACTCATAACTTTATAAATTCACCAAACTTTGGTTTTTGTCTTCTTTTGGCAAATTAATACTATTCAACTTTTGGATTAAGATATAAAAGGTGACAATTATTATTTGTGTACTAGATAATTAAGTGTTTCTTTCTATAGTTCATGTTTGTCTCTCCATATATAAATACTAATAAATTATTGTTTCGGAAAGTTTTTGTTACTTTATTCATTATTCTTTGTCTACAATTGAATTAACATACTAATATATCACATAAATCATGGATTGATCCGCAGTAACACGAAAACAATGGTAGTGGAAAGTGGAAACAATTAGATTTTACATATTTTCTTGACTTAACCGTAATAACAGATGTAAATTAATTTTCGTATACCTACAAGATATAATTTTTAAAAATGTATTATTTTATTAAAATTTAGATTTAATATAATGTTTCTTGATTAATTAAGCTAATTAAGCACATTTGAATTAGTTGAACTAGTGAAGTACATTTAAGATATTTAAATAATATTTGGGACCAAGTACTATTATTAATTTTTGGATAAGGTCTTTTTAGTTTTAAAATGTACTGAAGTGTACATAACGGTTGCTTATGATTGAGGAACATCAATTGCTACAGATCATTCCCCCCATTAACTCATTTTTATAATTATTACTCAACAATTCACCACCTTTTCTATTATTATTATCCATAACATAATCTATTTCATATTATTAATTATCAGCTCTTGGTTTTCTTTTTCCTACTAATATGTAGCCACCTTTCTTTATATAAAGTTAATTAAAATTAGGAGGTTTCATGCATCTTTTCTTAAACATATAAAGAATACATAGACATACATAAATACGGCATTGCAGATTCCTGATCATTTCAACGCTTTTCAGTTGGCATTTGTGTTACCATTTTGGATTTTGTGTAGCAACACATTAAAAATTGGTTCTTATCGTTAATTTTATTAATTTGGAACTAATTCTAGCATAAAAAAGGCTTAAAAATATTGTTCATAAGAATTATCAATTAACAATGGACCGAAAGAATGTATTTTAAGCCTCTGAAAAAGTGTTGAAGAAAGAAATTAAGTGTGTGTTTACACTAATTAAGATGTGTACATTGTACCTAAGTGTGTGTTTTTTTGTCGAGGAAATAAATTTTGTTGATCTTTTCGTAGATAAATGAGAATGCCAAGTTCTGAGGAGTGCAGTATTAGAACTTTAGAAGTAGGAGGGCAACAAAATAAAACTTTGGTTGTTGTGAATTTGTAATTCATATATGTTTATGGTACATGTAGGCAAATTATATGAGGGAATTGGCGTGAAAAATCTCTAGTTTATATATAAGTTATAACAATTGGGAGTTAGGACAGAAGATAAAAAAAAATTGGGATTTAGGACTTTCATAACATAAACTTTTTCTTTTCTTTAAAGGGCATTTCTGAAAATAACACAAGAGAAAAGGTCTATTAGTAAAACTATTGCTATATAATACCATTCATGTAACCATTTCCTTTCACCATACACCAAACAAAAATAATCAAAACATAACAAAAGGTTATAAGAAAATATGAAGACAGTAAAGAGTTTACCTCTTTTAGCTATGCTACTCGGTGTCATAATTGTAGCCGCAGCCATCTCCACCATCTCCGTCGAGGGCCGTAAACATCACGTCAAGAAGATTAAACCCAAACACCGTCGTCATTCCAAAAACACCCCTACCGGCTCACCGGCACCAGCTCCTTACCCGTCCACCCACGAGGGCGTTTTCAACATTATCTCCTTTGGTGCCAAGGGTGATGGAGTCTCCGACGACTCAAAGGTACTTCCATATATTTCAAACATCAACTTGATGTCGTCAAAGAAAAAATAAATGTTAGTATCTCAATTAATGTTTATATACGTTTGCGTTTGATTTTTCGTTTATATTTAGTGTCTAAAGTTTTTTTCCAAGTGAACTAATAATTACATAAAATATAATCATATCAACCAAAACTGTTTTTGTAATTGTACAACAAAATTAATAATTGAGTGGGCAGGCATTGGTAAGAGCGTGGAAGGCGGCTTGTGAAGTTGTCGGAGGGAAGGTGGAGATTCCGGCAGGGAAACAGTTTTTGGTGAAGGCAGTGACACTGCAAGGGCCGTGCAAGGAGGAGACGGTGGTTCAAATAGAAGGAACCTTAGTGGCTCCAGAGAAGATAGGGTCATGGCCTAAGTCAAGCTTGTTTCAATGGCTTAACATCAAATGGGTCAGTCATGTGACCATCCAAGGCTCAGGGACTCTTAACGGTCGTGGCTCTAACTGGTGGAACTTAGACACTTATCAAATTCAGGTACGCTTTATTTTTATTTAAGCCGTATACTAGGGACTTGATTCAACATAGTAAAAATCACTATACTAAATTAAAATCTTTTACTATACTTTGAAAGAAAGAAAAAAATTAAATGTTTTGTTATATGTTTTCAAATTGTATTTTGAGAAATTTAATTTTGGTTTGTTTTCTTTTTGCAGACAAGAAATAAGTATATCCCACCAATGAAACCAACGGTAAGTCTAGGCACTTTCACTAAATCATTTTATTTTCAGGATTTGTAAAATGTTTATTGATGGCTTATGTGAATTATTTGTATAGGCACTTAGATTTTATGCAGCTCATAACGTGACAGTCCGTGATATAAGTATCGTGAACAGTCCACTGTGCCATTTGAAGTTCGATGATTCCGACGGAGTCAAAGTCAACAACATAACGATTTCTTCGCCGGAGAACAGCCCTAACACCGACGGCATCCACCTCCAGAACACACGTAACGTCGAGATTCAACACTCTAACATCGCTTGTGGTAATTCATATTTGCTTACTTTAAATTTCATTTATTTGCTATATTAAGTAACTATATATATAGTTCCATAGATCATTAAAGATTAAATAAGGATTTAACATTAAAACGATTTTCTTAAGATATAAACCAGAACTTATAACTAAAAAAAGAAGATATTGTTATTACATTCATCATACAGTTATGAAATGATTTTTTTCTACCATAAATCATTCCATTGTCCTAGTATAATGCGACTCTTATCATTCTGAAATTTGAAATACATATATAGAAAAATACATGTATATATAATTGCACATAGTGGTTGTCACGTTGTAGACGCCAAAGTGAAAAAAATGTTAGGACGAAAAGATAATGTAATTTTTTCGTAAAGTATTGTAGAATAAAGAAAGGCATAAAACAGGAGAAGACATCATCTCTATACTATTAAAAGAAAAGTACAAATGAAAATGAATCAGGTTAAAATCAGAAAATTGACATGAAATTCTGAAATCGGATCTTTGAAATTTTTTTGGAATATAAATTCGAATTAATAATGAAAAATCGAAATAAAATCAAATATTTATGGAAATCAAATAAAATCTGATTGTACTTATGATAACTAATAATAAAAGCATATTCCAAACAATCTCTATACTATTAAAAGAGAAGTACAAATGAAAATGGGTCGGGTTAAAATCAGAAAATTGACCCGAAATTCTGAAATCGGATCTTTGAAATTTTTTTGGAATATAAATTTGAATTAATAATGAAAAATCGAAATAAAATCAAATATTTATGGAAATCAAATAAAATTTGATTGTACTTATGGTAACTAATAATAAAAGCATATTTCAAACAATATTATACATTAATTACGTATAATAAATTTGTTCATATATTTTTGGAACTAATTCCATAACAATCAACGTTTTTGTCATTAATTTCGCTCATTTTAGTCAATTATCATTAATTGAAAGATATTTTACTTGCTTCTAAAGATTTCTAGAAAATTTATCACAAATAATCCATCTGTTTTATAAATTAAATTAATATTTTTATTTTGGTCGTGTAAATTAAATAGATATTTTTATTTTAGTCGTGTAAATTAAATAGATATGAAATCCATGTAACTAATTTTAATTTAATTAGATTAAATCGAAATTATGATATTTTCATACCTATAGCTTACCAAAGAAGTTTAATTTTCAATTTATAAAGATTTCTTGAATATGATTTTAGAATTATTCAACAAGATGATAAGTATTTATTAAATTTTGTGAATAATGAAAAATAATAATTAATTTTTAATCATTATACTTCATCTTTCAATCTCTCATCTAACAAATAAGATACATATTCTATTATTAATATGTCCAAACTTCATTTTGTTGTATGACTAAATAATATTCCCATTATAACTGTCAAAACGAGTTGATTCGTCCCATTAAGTCCGTTTTGCGATAGACAAAAAATATTTTGACTTGTAGTTAGTCGGTCCGCACGACCCGCGGGTAGCATATATGAAATACAAACCCGTCCCGCGAATGTATGCGGATTTGCGGGATTATCCATGGATTTTGTTTAAATAATTTTAAAGTAACCAAAATTTAAAATACTACTAAAATAAATAAATAAATCAAAATACTATTAAAAGTTTGTTTAAATTACCACATGTTGAATAAATTATAATTTTACCAATAAATACTAATATGCGGGCTGATCCGCCAACCCGCGGATGAAAACTGATTAAACCTATGACCCACTGCGAATTAATCCATGTGGCCCGCTTATTTGCGGGTTTAATATATTTTCCCAAATCTGCCCCATAGTGAGATGATGTGGGCTGGACCCGCGGTTTTTGACCTATTTTGACTGCTCTAATTCCCTTACAATTTTAAAACACAAAATTCTATTTTGTAAATCATAATTATTACGATGGGTATATTTATAAACAATTTTACATTTTCTCTACAATTCGTTATTATGAATATTTATAAGTATACTACACGATTCGTTCTACTAAAAAACACACACAATATTAAACGCAACATATGTAAACCAATATTTTCCCGCGGTGGACCGCGGATCCGATCCTAGTTGGCTTAATTAAAAAAACAACATTTAATAACGGTATAACTGCCCCAAACTAACTTTTTATGCAAACAAGCAAGCATGCAGAGTGAAAAAGCTCACTTTTCTTTAATTTATTGCTAATAAATTAAGAAAGGTTACATGGTGGAGAGATTCTAAATGTTTAAATACAAAACACAAATCATATTATAATAACTTTAATAATCAACAATATGTTATATACATTCATCTATTTTGGGCAGGATTTAATTCTAAATTTCTATTTCAATCTTTTTAATAAGCATATTTTTATATACAGGAGATGACTGTGTATCCATTCAAACTGGTTCCTCCAATGTACATATTCACCACATCAATTGTGGCCCTGGCCATGGCATTAGGTATGTATACATATTAATAAATCTACAATTAACTTTCAATATATTATACCTTTTTCATTTTTTACTGATTTTTTGTTTGTTTGGTATATATTTGTTTTGGTTTGTGATCACAGCATAGGTGGACTAGGGAAAGATAAGAGTGTGGCATGTGTTTCTGATATCATTGTAGAGGATATCTCTATACAAAACACTCTTGCTGGTGTTCGAATCAAGACTTGGCAGGTACATATATATTCTAAATATAGAGACCACATTATAGCTTATAAAAAATGATATTATGATCCACAAGTAAATATATATGGTTCTAAAATTTGATATTATTGAAATATACAAAATAAAATAAAAAACTAAAACTAAAAGATATAAATGAGAGTATGAGACATTTGATGAAAATTTGTGTTTCTGAGAAAACGCATTAATCAACGCAAGCCTTTCAACAAAAATTTGTGTTCAATTTTTATGTTTTAATTTGCAGTTTTTTTTATATACATGAATCACGTTTATGTATGGTTTAATTCAGTTATTTTTTTATTAGATTGTAAAAAATGTTTGGTGAATGACGTGTATATTATGTTATATGTATTCGCAGGGAGGATTAGGAGTCGTCAAGAACCTAACATTTTCGAACATTCAAGTAACGGACGTGAAGGTACCGATAGTAATAGACCAATATTACTGCGACAAGTCCAAGTGTAAGAATCAGACCCGTGCTGTGTCGATTTCCGGTATTAAATACAACAACATTGTCGGTAGTTTCACGGTGCAACCAGTACGTATCGCATGCAGCAACAACGTGCCATGCATGGACGTGGATCTTATGGATATAAGGCTAAGACCTTCCGGAGGAATCAGAGGGTTACAAACTCATCAGCAACAACAAGCTTTGTGTTGGAACTCGTACGGCAAAACACAAGGGCCTTTGGTTCCTTCAAGTATTGGCTATTGCTTGAGGAAGAGTAATATTGGTGGTTATTATTCACAAAAAGTTTCTCGGTCCTATGACAAGATTTGCCCTTCATAAAAGTATAAAACCTTAAATCGAAATTCAATATTTAGGTTTTCGGCTAGAGGTCATCAGATAAATTCTAGATCAGTAATGCCATGCATCGATTCTAGGTATCTATGTTTTACTATATTTGCTATTTAATTTGTGTTTATTTTGGGAGGTCATGATGTATCCTTTTGCTTCCCTTCTGCAACTTTTTGTGGATGTGAGTGTAAGTGCACTCTATACCAGGAGCTCAGATAAGTGCACAAGTTGCCGGAACAGGATTGAAGCTGTTCTTGGATACAGGAGTAATGACTAAGTAATTGTCGCTGACGTGGAATAGGCGCCAAATGAATGAATGACGTGGTGATCACAACAGAATAAGTTCAGTTTGGCAAGAAGATATTCGATGGAGATTTGGAGAGATCCAAGATCGAGAAGACTAAACCTAGAAGATCTGAAGACCTCGTGAATATAAAAGGGGTGCTAAGGCTCTTGCTAGGGTTAGCCGTTTCTGAAGCAAAAAAGTATCGCAAGCTTTTTTGTTCTGTTAGAGAGTAAGTTTTACTCTGTTTGAGTTGCAAGAGAGATTAGAGAGTGTGTTCTTGTAATTCTCTTGTGAGTCTTAGAAATCTCAGGTGACAAGCTAAAAGTAGTTTTAGGTCTTGTGTAAAACCAGTTAAGAGAGTTGTAACTTCTTAACCAGATTTCTAATAAAGTAATACTCAGTGTTTCTGAGTTTGGGAAATACGGTTCTGAGTTCATCCAAATTTCACTTGGTATCAGAGCAGGCATCTGAACTAAGTTGTACTTGACAACAGGTGAGGATCCTGCGGAGAGGATGGACTACCCCAAGGAGTTTATTGCTATCGGTAAGTCAATCATGCTGGAAAAAGGAAACTACGGTCATTGGAAGGTGAAGATGAGAGCACTCATCCGTGGACTTGGAAAGGAAGCTTGGATTGCTACTAGCGTTGGATGGAAGCCCCCAGTCACTAAAGGTGAAGATGAAAAGGATGTGATTAAGTCAGAAGATCAGTGGACTGACGCAGAAGAAAAAACAGCTACAACAAACTCAAAAGCTTTGTCTCTGATTTTCAACTCTGTGAATCAGAATCAGTTTAAACGAATCCAAAACTGTGAATCTGCTAAGGAGGCTTGGGATAAACTTGCTAAAGCGTATGAAGGAACAAGCAGTGTAAAGCGATCTCGGATAGATATGTTGGCATCGCAGTTTGAAAATCTGACCATGGATGAGATGGAGACCATTGAGGAGTTTAGCGGCAAGATCAGTGCTATAGCTAGTGAAGCACACAACCTTGGTAAGCAGTATAAGGACAAGAAACTGGTTAAAAAACTACTGAGGTGTCTTCCTTCAAGGTTTGAGAGCAAGAGAACTGCTATGGGAACTTCACTGGACACGGATACAATTGAGTTTGAAGAAGTGGTTGGCATGCTTCAGGCATATGAGCTAGAAATCACTACTGGTAAAGGTGGTTCCTCTAAGGGCTTGGCCCTAACTGCGTCTGGTGAAAGGAATGAGATTCAAGAACTGAAGGATGAAATGAGCTTGATGGCTAAAAACTTTAATCGAGCAATCAGACGAGTCGAGAAGAGAGGATTTGTAAGAGGTCAGGGAGCTGATAGAGACAGAGATCGGAGTGGAAAGAGAAATGAGGTTCAATGCCATGAATGTCAGGGCTACGGACACATTAAAGCTGAGTGTCCATCTCTGAAGAGAAAAGAGCTGAAATGCTCAGAGTGTAAGGGAACTGGACACTCGAAATTTGACTGTGTTGGATCAAAATCCAAGCCGGAGAGATCATACATTGTTGAGAGCGATAGTGAATCTGAAGATGACGATTCAGATGATGATGTGAAAGGTTTCGTTTCATTTGTAGGAATCATAGAAAAAAACTCTGACAGTGATGTAGAAGACAGAGATAGTATTGTCCAAGCTGATGATGAATCAGAAATGGAAAAGGATCTTGATATTGATGGACAGTTCAGGAAAATGTATGACAACTGGTGTCTTCTGAGTAAAGAGAAGATTGCTTGGATGGAAGAGAAGCTAGCAATTTTGGAACTAAATGAAAAACTGAAAGCTGACTTGGCTCTGGAGAATCAGAAGAATAGTGAACTCGTTCAGAAACTCGGGTTGGAAGAGGAGAATGTCAGAGTGCTTTCTCAAGAACTCAGCGATACCCGCAAGAAGATACACATGTTGAACAGTGGAACAAAGAACTTGGATAGCATCTTAGCTTCTGGAAGAACAGGAAAATCCAACTTTGGATTGGGGTATCAAGGAGGAGAAACAAGTGGTAAGACGAATTTTGTTCCAAGCAAAGCTGTACCTGGTGTTCGAAGTCAGACAGGATTCAGAAACCAGACCAGAGCTGTTCCAGCAAGACAACAGTATCAGAACTACAATTATCGTCAGACAGGGTTTCAAAACCAGGCTGGAGCTGTTCCAGCAAGACGACAGTACCAGAACTTCAATCACAGGTCAGTGACAGGTTACGAATGCTACTACTGTGGACGACATGGTCACATTCAGAGATTCTGCTACAGATATGCAGCTAAGGTAAACCAGTTGAAACGACAAGGTAAGCTCTATCCACATCAACACAGAGCTTCAAAGATGTATGTTAAAAGGGACGATCTGTACTGTCATGTAGCATACACTTCAGCTGAAGCAGGTGGGTCAAGGCCGTGGTACTTTGACAGTGGAGCATCTCGACACATGACGGGAAGTCAGTCTAATCTTAACAACTACACTACTGTTAAGGAGAGTAAAGTCACATTCGGTGGTGGAGCTAAAGGAAGAATTAGAGGAAAAGGAGACTTGACTGAAGCTGAGAAACTGCAACTCACAAATGTTTACTTTGTGGAGGGACTTACTGCAAACTTGATAAGTGTAAGTCAGCTATGTGATGAAGGATTAACAGTGAGCTTCAACAGAGTCAAGTGTTGGGCTACAGATGAGAAGAATCAGAATGCTCTTTCAGGTGTTAGAACCGGTAACGACTGCTACATGTGGGAAGAACCAAAAGTTTGTCTTAGAGCTGAAAAAGATGACCCTGTCTTGTGGCATCAACGTCTTGGCCACATGAATGTCAGAAGCAAGTCCAAGCTGGTCAATAAGGAAATGGTTAGAGGTGTACCGGAGTTAAAGCATCTTGACAAGATCGTGTGTAGTGCTTGCAACCAAGGAAAACAGATTAGAGTTCAACACAAGAAGGTGGAGGGAGTGCAGACCACTCAAGTTTTAGATCTCATTCACATGGACCTAATGGGACCAATGCAGACAGAAAGCATTGCCGGAAAGAGATATGTTTTTGTCTTGGTTGATGATTTCTCACGTTATACTTGGGTAAGATTTATCAGGGAAAAATCTGAGACTGCCAACAGCTTCAAGATCTTAGCTCTTCAGCTGAAAAATGAGAAGAAGATGGGAATAAAACAAATCAGAAGTGATCGCGGAGGTGAGTTTCTAAGTGAAGCCTTTAACAGCTTCTGTGAGTCTCAAGGAATTTTCCACCAATACTCAGCACCTAGAACTCCACAGTCTAATGGTGTTGTTGAAAGGAAAAATCGAACTCTTCAAGAAATGGCCAGAGCCATGATTCATGGGAATGGAGTCCCTGAGAAGTTTTGGGCTGATGCCATTAGTACTGCATGCTATGTCATAAACCGAGTGTATGTCAGGATAGGGTCTGATAAAACTCCCTATGAGATCTGGAAGGGGAAGAAGCCAAATCTAAGTTACTTCTGAGTATTTGGATGTGTCTGTTACATCATGAATGATAAGGATCAGCTGGGAAAATTTGATTCTCGCAGTGAAGAAGGTTTCTTTCTTGGTTATGCTACCAACAGTTTGGCATATCGAGTTTGGAACAAGAGGAGGGGAAAGATAGAAGAGTCAATGAACGTTGTCTTTGATGATGGAAGTATGCCCACTTTGCAAATAATTGCAAGTAATAGTGGTGAAGCTCACAACTCAACTCCAAGGATCCAAGAAGTGGAAGGAAATGAGAATCAAAATGTCAGTGAAGCAAATGAATCAGAAGAAGAATCTGATGAGGAAGTTCACTCAATCCAAGTACACCGTAATCATTCTGCTGGGGATGTAATCGGAGATCTGAATGGTGAAAGAGTAACTGTGGAAGTCGAAACTAACACAATCGAGATTTGTCTAGGGTTTTCATTTAGGGATACGATTTGCGAGAATTCTCAAAGAACGACAGAATCAATTGATACCAAAGATGGTGTTCTTGATATTATTAAGAAAAAGATGACTTTGATCGTACAAGAGTTTGATCGTAAAAGAAAAAGGTGTTTGTGCTGTGAGAGCTTTGCGTAGTGTAAATTCTAGAGCGATATCCCTTGCCCCTTCGTTTGAGCCTTGAGTCTCTTTATATAGGGATGATAAACCGCCTCTCCAGCGATATTCTCGGAAGATTTCCATTTATCTTGAAGTCGGCCAGAATATCGCGGATTAGGACAATTTCCTTATTCTTCGGAGTTTTCGGAAGATTTCCTAATTTGAGTTGATCTTTCGCGATTCTTCCTTATCATTTCCGAGTTTATCGGAAATGATCCTTCTTTTTCGGAAATGATAACTTGCTTGGAAATGATACCTTTAGAGAAGAATATTTACTAAGTCTTTGCTTCGGGCGATGATGAAGACTTCGCCTCGGGGAACTTGTGCAACCGGCTCGGGGACAGGAGAGGCATGGCCCAGGTTCCCGAGGGAAACCGGCTCGGGTTTACAGAAAGAGCCAGCTCGGGGGTCTCGACACGAACCGGCTCGGTTTCTCGGAGTGAACTGGCTCGGGCACTTGAAGGGAGCCGGCTCGGGTTCACAAGCTTGCTGACGGACCCGAACAGACCACGGGTGTTCCCCAAGGCAACCAATGCAGTCTGACCCGAGGTGAATGGCAGTCTGACCCGAGGTGAATGGCAGTTTGACCCGAGGTGAATGACTGTTTGACCCGAGGTGAATGACAGTTTACACCGAGGTGTCTTCAGAAGTTCCCTGAGGCGTTCGAAGTTCGGCTCGGTGCTATGGGATGAAATCCGACCCCAACAGTTAGCCCCCCAGCTCGTTGGTTCGAAGAGCAACCGATGAGCTTCACGACTGTTAGTCCGAGCCGTTTTAAACTTTGTTCCGAGCCCATCCTTTGAAAATTTCGCGAAGCGTCCTTCGGTGATTAGTGTTCTTGACGACTCAAATCTCTTTGACGCTTCATCTTCTCCTAGCGCGTGTGACGGTTGAGATTCTACCTCGAGAAGTGGAAAAGTCTTCTGCTGATTCCCGAGACCCGTGCGGATGCGAAGTAGTTTAGTGTTGGTTACGCGCACCCGACGCGCCCGAGACTTGGGCGGATGCGAAATATTATTAAACTCGTGTGTACCCGACGCGCTGAAGCATTCTATAAATATCCGACTTCTGCTTCATTTTCTCATTTCGCAATCTGCAAGGAAAATTTCTAAGGTTCGCTTCTTTTCTCTCTGATCTTGATCTCTTTAATTTCCTCTGCTTTGCTTTATTTTCCGTCGTCCCTCCGCCGTGCCAGATCTTAGATTTGGTTTTTCCGATTTCGAATCTTCTTTTTCCGATTTCGAATCTTGTTTTTCCGATTCTTTTTGATTCACCCGAGCCGAAGATATCACTCTCTGATTCAAGTGATTCGTCCCGAGGCAGAAACATTCCTGTTCACGAAAGGAAAATGGTCTGGAGCAGTCCCTCGGAAGGAGCCGAGGCTAGTTTTTCAGATTGCTCCGAGCGGAACGGCGATAGTGAATCAAGGTCGTCACCTGTGGACCAAGATCCGAGCCGATTCATGGCTCGGGAAGATACAGTTGCGAATGTGGCTCGGGATTAGGATCTTCCTGATGATCCCGAGGCAACTTTAATTACGGGGAGAACGCATCCTCCGTCTAAGGACGAAGCTGGGGGCTCTTGTTGGCAAAAGGCGCCCGAGCCGTCTTCGCTCCCTGTAAAGGCCGAGGCGGTTTCCTATGATTCCGATGCAGAGGCGAGAATGCTTCAGGCCAGGATGCAGGCAGCTAAGGCTCTGCAGCTGAAGACGAAGCGAGCCAGAAAAGTAAAAAGGCCCGACCCCCCTGGTTCTACGCTATCCACCGAGGACTCCCTCAGAGAATTAAGAGCTCGGTTTGGTTTCAGCGAAGGAGTAACGATGAGGCTTCCGACTCCGAGTGAACGAGCCGATAATCCTCCCGAGGGGTTCTTCACGCTGTACGAGGGATTTTTCAGTTTTTGTTTCCTGTGGTTCCCTCTCCCGAGGCTGATCGTTGAGTATTTGTGGTCGTACAAGATTGCGTTGGCTCAGATCTCAACCCGCGGACTGCGGCATCTCATCGGGATTTTAGTTAGGAGTTTCGAGGCGGATAAAGTTTTGTCCCTCGGGCATCTAAGGAATTTCCTGGAGGTTCGTCGTAGCCCGGGTCCTCTGGAAAGATACTACATCTCGCCGAGCAAAAATAAAAAGATCATTGGCGGGTTCCCGAACAAGGACGAGAAATACACCGATCATTTCTTCTTCGTCGCGATTGACGAGGACTCCGTCCCCGAGGGATGCCTTGATAAAATTGTTGCGAAATGGGGCACAATCGGTAGTTTACCCGAAGCGTTTGAGTTTTTTTTTTTTTTTTTTTTTTTTTTTTTTTTTTTTTGTCGCGATTTGATCGATTTATTCTAACCGGTTTTGTTTTCGTTTTCAGATCGTAATCCGGCGTTCCTCGAGCTTATCCCCGAAGATCTTCTAGAAATTCACGAGGAGTTAGCTTCGCGGAAGTGTAACTGGACCAAACATTTCACGCTCAAAAGAGTTGAGAAAGCGTTGAGATTACTCCGAGGCGTGTCCTGTTCATCCTCGTCATCTTCTTCGGATCACCGACTAAGCGGCTACATGGAGATGCAAAAGGCGAAGATGACACTAAGGGAGAAAAAGGCTGCCGAGAAGGAAGCGGCCGAGCAGAAAAGAGCTCTCGAGGCGGCCTTCAAACCTTTGAGCAAGGGGTCTAGAAGGCCCGAGGCGGCCGATCTTCCCGAGGCATCTCGCAGGCCCGAAGCGGTTAAGAGCCCCGAACGATCTGGGGTTGACCGAGCGGTTAATTCGGTTCCTCCCGAAGCGGTTGACGATGTCCCAGCTGGGGACAGTGGAGTTCAAGCTCCCAAGGTCGAACACACCGAGGTTGTGGTTGGCTTGGCTGCTGGTAGACAGGCCAAGTCTAAAGGAAAGCGTCCTCGGGGCGAACACTCTACTGATAGGAGGAAAAGGTCGAAGAGCGACCACGGCAGCTCTCGACCGATTTACAAGGACAAGGTGGCTTCGGCCAATCTTGTCGCTTCGTGTGCATGGCCGTTGTTGACGGCCCTTGAGAATCTGGCCGAGGCGGAGAGATACGCCGAGACTTCGGCTAACTTTCTGAAGGTAATGATTTTTTGTTGAACCTCTTGTTTCGAAGTTCTTTTCCGTTCCTAACATGTCATTTTATCCCCAGGCTTTCTCCTCAATGAACACGCTGGTTCGTTCTTACGAATCCGTGAACCGTCAGCATGAAGCTGCCAACGAGCGGCTTGAAATAGCCCGTGCGGAATCGGAGAGGAGAATAGCCGAGGCGGCTACGGCGAGAGAAAATGCGGAGGCCCTTGTCGCAGCTGAGCAAGAGGCGAGGCAGAAAGAGGCCAAGGAGAATGCTCGAATTCGGCAAAAAACCGAAGCAGAGGTCGAGCGCCTCAAACGCCTGCTCGCCGAGGAGAAGTCTCTTCGGGAGGTCGAGGTAGCCCGAGCCAGGAAAGCTGCGAAAAGGGCGGTTACTGAGGAGTTCGCCAAGCAGATCGGGACGATCGAGGCGAAACTGGAACAGTTTGACCAAGTTACCGATCGTTACATGTACTTCTCCCAGGCCAAAGCAAACGCCGAGCTGATCGCCGAGCTCGAAGGGGGAAAGTCGATCGAGGATGAGAAGAAGGAGGTAGAGGCATGGAAAGAAGAGTTCGGGGATGCCGAAGCGGAGTATTCCTGGCTTGCGGTTGAATTGCTCGGAACCTTGAAGGTTCCTCCGGTTTCACCCGACTCCGCTCATGATAGCCTCGGAAATAGGTCGGTGGAAGGCGACACGACCGAAATCGGAGTTACCGATCAAGCAGGAACGTTCCTGGATCCTACGGCGACGCATGCCGAAGAGCGAGACGAATAAGCCCGAGGCGTCTCTAAAACTCCTTTTTCTTCTGTTTTGTTTTTTTTTTTTTTTTGTAAAACTTACGTCTGGACGGCTTTATCCATCCGAATGCAGTGTTGAGTAACTGGGTTTATGACATGCCCGTCGAGCCGTTTTAACTTCCCAATAGTATTAACTTCCGAACCGAATTATACACCAATGTCAACGTAATTGGGTTTTGGTAAAAATGAGTTTCGTCTCAGTAGAAGTTATCTTTCGGAATAGCGAACCAGTGTTAAGATAACTGGGTGATGTGAAAAAGCTAATTCTCCCGAACCGTTTCCACTTCCGAACTGAAAGCGAAATGGATCGTTCACCAATGTTAAGATAACTGGGTTTTGGTTATATAGGACTAATCTCTATCGGTTGCGACCCGAGCTGATATAGTCGAAGCCAGTGCTTAGAAGCGAACTGGGGTACCAGTGTCGAAGTCAACTGGGTTTTCTGAAGACAATTTCTTTATGGCAGGATATCTCCGACCGAATCGTCTCGATTGTTTATATAGCGCGCTGTAACCGAGGCGGTGAAAAGAGCTTTTTCTGTCCGAGGACGTGGCCATCGTCCGAACGAACTTTTAGCTTTATAGATCGATAAGATGACCGTTAAAATCTCCGAGGTGGATAAGATTGGTAACCCGAAGGGTAAAAACTTAGAGAATTTGAAAAATTTAGTGGGAGTATATAAGTATACGGACCCACTCCCCCCTTTTTTAATTAGGGGGGTAGCTGAACTCGTCCGAGGACGAGCTGCCTACGTACCCTTTTCAGGGATCAAGCCACCCCGTAGTTCAAGTACATGCGTACCTTAGGTTTTTAGCGGTAGTATTTCCTTAGATGCATTGCATTCCAGGATCTAGGTACCGCTTTGCCGTTCATGTTGATGAGTTCGTAGACACCGGGACGGATTACCTTTGCGATCGTGTAAGGTCCCTCCCAATTCGCGCCGAGTTTGCCTGCGTTCTGCTCGGCGGTATTCTGGAAAACTTTGCGCAGTACGAGATCTCCTTCGTGGAAACGGCGATGTTTAACGTGAGAGTTGTAATACCGAGCCGTTGCATTCTGATAGTTCTGCATTCGGACCAAAGCCGAATCTCTTCTTTCGTCAATTAAGTCCAGCTCGTCCAGCATCATCTGAGTGTTGGAATTTTCCTGCTCGGGGAGAAAACGTCTTCTCAGTCCCGGGATCTCGGCTTCGGTGGGAATCACACACTCCGTGCCGTAGACAAGGGCGAAAGGTGTTTCTCCCGTGGCTCGCCGTGGCGTGGTTCTGTGTGACCAGAGTACTCCTTCTAATTCGTCGGCCCAGCGGCCTTTCTTTGCGTCGAGGCGCTTTTTTATTCCGTCGAGAATCGTCTTGTTTGCCGCTTCGGCCTGTCCGTTCCCCTGAGGATACCGAGGCGTAGATTTGCTGAGGCGAATTCCCCATTTCTCACAGAATCCTTCGAACCGAGCCGAAATAAACTGCGATCCGTTGTCTGTAACGATCTCATAAGGTATCCCGTGGCGGCATATGATGTTCTTCCAGACGAAGTTTTCGACCTGCGCGTCTTTGATGCTGGCGTAGGAGTCTGCCTCGATCCACTTGGAGAAGTAGTCTGTTAGTACGAGGACCATCGCATGAACGGATAAGGCGAAGTGATGGAAGAGAGGAGCTCGGCGGGTTGATGAATGGTTGGTGCGTGCCTCTGGCATTTATCACACCGTTGAGAAAATTTCTCGCAGTCTTTGACCATCGTCGGCCAAAAATATCCGTGGCGTTTGATCTTTATGGCTAGGGCTCTCCCGCCGGAATGGTTTCCACAAGATCCGCCGTGTACTTCTTCCATGACTCTCCGAGCTTCGTTTCCTTCGACACAGATAAGGAGAGGACCAGAAAATCGCCATTTAAAGAGCTCTCCGTCGATCAGAGTATACCGAGCCGCTTTGGCCTTAAGCTTCCGAGCTGACATTACTACAACGAGGGCGAGCTTTTCAGTTTGCGGGTAGCGTGTTTCCGCGTTGGTGAAAGTTTGCGAGACATAAAATATCGGCTTCTGCTCTCCTCTGTCTTCCCTGACTATGACTCCACTTATAGCCGTATCAGAGACTGCGATGTACAGGAATAACGGCTCGCCCGGGACTGGTTTCGCTAAAACCGGTGGATTGGCCAAATACTTCTTTAGTTCCTGGAAAGCTTCTTCGCAGCGATCGGTCCATTCGAATTTCTTGTTCCCGCGCAGAGTATCGTAGAAAGCCAGGCATTTGTCAGTGGATCGCGAGATGAATCGGTTCAAGGCTGCAACTCTCCCGGTGAGACGTTGGACTTCGCGCTTGTTCTGCGGTGAGGGCATGTTTAGTAGAGCATCGATCTGCTTCGGGTTTGCCTCGATGCCTCGGTGAGTTACAAGATATCCCAAGAATTCTCCAGACTTTACCGCGAAACGACATTTTGCCGGGTTAAGCTTCATGTTGTGCTTATTGAGCTGACGGAAACAGTCGCGTAGATGGCCTATGTGATCGCTTTCTTGAAGGGATTTGACTAACATGTCGTCGATATAAACTTCCATCATCTTCCCGAGCTGTTCGGAGAACATCCTGTTGACGAGTCGCTGATACGTCGCGCCGGCGTTCTTGAGTCCGAAGGGCATGACTTTGTAACAGTAGATACCTCGGTCTGTGATGAATGCTGTCTTCTCGCGATCGTCGGGGTGCATGAGAATCTGATTGTATCCTGCGAAAGCATCCATGAATGATAGCAACTTATTTCCCGCGGTTGCTTCCACTAAACGATCGATATGTGGGAGCGGAAAACTATCTTTAGGGCAAGCTTTATTCAGATCGGTGAAATCGACGCAGACTCTCCACTTGCCGTTTTTCTTTTTAACCACGACAGGATTTGCTAACCAGTCCGGATATCTTGCTTCAGAGATCGAGCCGATCTTTAGGAGCTTTTCTACTTCAGCGTTCACTGCATCTGCGCGATCCCGACCCAATTTTCTTCGCTTCTGCTTGATGGGCTTGAAAGATGGGTCAACATTCAGCTCGTGGCAGATTACGTCGATGTTTACCCCAGGTAGATCTTCAGCCGAGCAGGCGAAGGTGTCGATGTTCTCTTTGAGGAATGAGATGAGCTCGGTCTTGATCTCCTCGGTTAAGTCGCTGCCAATTTCCACACATCAATCAGGCCGTTCGTCGTCAAGGCTAATGGAGATTACAGGTTCCGAGGTAGGCTTCTTCTCCTCGCGCGCCTCCTCGATCTGTAATTGCTATAACTGTTTTGATATAGCCTTCTCTTCACTCCGGCCAAGTTTTGATTTCTTGTGATCCGTTTCAGCCTTCACTTCAGTGACAGGGTTTCGGAGTTTGTGTGCTGCCATGAAACACATCCGAGAATTTTTCTGACTGCCCCATATCGTTTTCACGCCATTAGGGGTCGGGAACTTGACACACAGATGGTATGTTGATGCGACAGCTCGCATTAGGTTTAACCACGGGGTTCCCATTATGACGTTGTAGATGGTAGGTCGATCGGTGACTGAGAAGTTGACTATCTTTGTTACCCCGCCGGCTCGGACTGGTAGTTGGATGGTTCCAAGCGTCATCAAAGTTTCCCCTGAAAATCCGAGGACAGGCCTCGGGGTCGGAACCACCTGTGACATGTCGATGTTCATTCGTTGGAGCGTTTCGCGAAAGATCACGTCAATGGTGCTGCCGGTGTCAATTAATACTCGGTAAATATCGTGGTCTCCTATTGCTAAAGTGACGACGATTGGATCGTTATGAGGCATATCGAGCCCGTTTGTCTCGTTTTCTTCGAATGTGATCACGTCGTTAGGTCGATCAAAGCGTCTTGTCCAGTTGCTAGGTGTGTCGGCTCGGCGTTGATAAGCTTTGATTGCCGCTACAGTGTCAGGACAGTATGGCGATCCACCCATTATGGTAAGAACCTTCTTCCGCGTACCATCTCGGTCTTCGTCTTCCGACCCCCGGGTTCTTTTCTGAGACTCCTGGTTCCTTGGTTCGGGGTCTCTTCCTGGGTTGGTCTGCTCGGGCTCTGGTTCTGGCTCGAGGTCCTTAAGGGTTACGTTTGTCCCGAGCTCTCCAGCTAGGAATTTGGTTGCTAACTTGGCTCCGAGGCTTCGGCATCTCGAGGTATGATGGCCGAAAATTTTGTGGTGTTCGCAATATTCTTGATCATTGCTCGGTGGCTGATCCCTCGTCCAAGTGAAGGACTCTCTTCCACGCCCACGGCCTCGGCCTCTGCCGCGACCACGGCCTCGGGGCGTGTCAATCTGGTAGCTATGGTATCCTGAGAAATTGCGCCCTTCGTGATGCGTATACGTACCGCTCTCACGAGTTTTCTTCTGGACCGGAGGTATCGCTTGGGCTTTCTCGGTTTTCTCGGTTCGGGGCGCCTGTTTTGTTGGCTCGTGCCTCTTTGCTAATAGCGCCATTTCTTCTTCGTGGGCAACGAAATCCGAGGCTCGATGCAGCGCGTCGCGAATTGGTGTTGGTTTAGACAGGTTTAACTCTTTCCTGAATTCTGACTTGTACCAGAGAGCTTTCTTCAAAGCTGAGAGAGCTGCTACATCTGTAATTCCTTCGACCTTAGCTAGCGTCGATTTGAAGGTCTTGAGGAAATCCCTTAATGGCTCGGTGGGCTGCTGAGACAAGGACCACAGATCCGCGTCGGAAGTTCCAGGCTGGCTCTTTCTGATTCCTCGGCCCACCTTATGTTCTCCTCAGTTTCTTCATCGTCAGTGAGATCTGTTCGCTCGGCGGAGTTAGCTCCGGCTCGGGTACGCTCATCTTGCAGATCGTCTGGCTCGTCCGTTAAATCCACTGCGTCTGGCTCGGTGTGGTCATCTTGGTTCTCGCGTCTGGCAGGGTCGGCTCGGGTCGCGACTCTTGTGTTGCCGGTTAGTGTCGCGAACGTAAGTCTTGTCGGGTTGATGCCAGGTAAATCCCTCCGAGCTCGTGACGGCCGAGTCTGGAAACGCGTCGTTTTTGGTTGCCCACGCGTTGCGATTTCGTCGACTCGCTGCGCCAAGGTTTTGTTAGCTTTCTCTTGATCGTCAGCTTTCTTCTGGAATTTAACCATCAGGTCTTTCAGTTCGGCTAGAGTCGCTAGGATCGTTGGATCGGCTTGAGGATTCTGAGGGTTCGGAGGGTTTGGGATCCCTCCTCCAGCTGGTGGCGTCTGACGACCGTCTTCGTTCATCATCCTTTTCAGTAATCGAGTTCTGCGTCTTAGGGTAAGAGAATTCTAAAGTATCCCCACAGACGGCGCCAAACTGTGGAAGTCGAAACTAACACAATCGAGATTTGTCTAGGGTTTTCATTTAGGGATACGATTTGCGAGAATTCTCAAAGAACGACAGAATCAATTGATACCAAAGATGGTGTTCTTGATATTATTAAGAAAAAGATGACTTTGATCGTACAAGAGTTTGATCGTAAAAGAAAAAGGTGTTTGTGCTGTGAGAGCTTTGCGTAGTGTAAATTCTAGAGCGATATCCCTTGCCCCTTCGTTTGAGCCTTGAGTCTCTTTATATAGGGATGATAAACCGCCTCTCCAGCGATATTCTCGGAAGATTTCCATTTATCTTGAAGTCGGCCAGAATATCGCGGATTAGGACAATTTCCTTATTCTTCGGAGTTTTCGGAAGATTTCCTGATTTGAGTTGATCCTTCGCGATTCTTCCTTATCATTTCCGAGTTTATCGGAAATGATCCTTCTTTTTCGGAAATGATAACTTGCTTGGAAATGATACCTTTGGAGAAGAATATTTACTAAGTCTTTGCTTCGGGCGATGATGAAGACTTCGCCTCGGGGAACTTGTGCAACCGGCTCGGGGACAGGAGAGGCATGGCCCAGGTTCCCGAGGGAAACCGGCTCGGGTTTACAGAAAGAGCCAGCTCGGGGGTCTCGACACGAACCGGCTCGGTTTCTCGGAGTGAACCGGCTCGGGCACTTGAAGGGAGCCGGCTCGGGTTCACAAGCTTGCTGACGGACCCGAACAGACCACGGGTGTTCCCCGAGGCAACCAATGCAGTCTGACCCGAGGTGAATGGCAGTCTGACCCGAGGTGAATGGCAGTTTGACCCGAGGTGAATGACTGTTTGACCCGAGGTGAATGACAGTTTACACCGAGGTGTCTTCAGAAGTTCCCTGAGGCGTTCGAAGTTCGGCTCGGTGCTATGGGATGAAATCCGACCCCAACAGTAACAAGAGGGATAAAACAGAACTACAGACAAATGGCTTCGTTTGCAGGCTTTGAAGAGATCATGTTTTCATGTTTTGTTTCCATGACAGAACCTAAGAATGTCAAAGAAGCTTTGGATGATCATTTCTGGACTCTTGCAATGGAGGATGAATTAGAAGAATTCTCAAGAAATCAAGTTTGGTATTTGGTTCCACGGCCTCCAAAAGTGAATGTTATTGGAACTAAGTGGATCTTCAAAAACAAAAGTGATGAAGAAGGAAATATCATCAGAAACAAAGCTAGGCTTGTGGCACAAGGATACACTCAAGTTGAGGGACTAGACTACGATGAAACCTTTGCTCCGGTTGCAAGGCTCGAATGCATAAGGTTTCTTCTTGGCACAGCATGTGGTATGGGGTTTAAACTGCAGCAGATGGATGTCAAGAGCGCCTTTTTGAATGGCATCATACAGGAGGAAGTGTATGTAGAGCAGCCCAAAGGATTTGAGAGTCTTGAGTTTCCGGATCATGTGTTTAAATTGGAAAAAGCTCTGTACGGTTTGAAACAAGCACCTCGCGCATGGTATGAGAGACTTACTACTTTTCTGACTGTGGAAGGATACGTACGTGGGAGCGTTGATAAGACACTGTTTGTCAAAAGGGATAGTCATGGGATGATCATCATACAAATTTATGTAGATGATATCGTTTTTGGAGGAACATCCGACAAACTTGTCAAATCATTTGTAAAGGCAATGACAACTGAGTTCAAGATGAGTATGGTAGGAGAACTCAAGTATTTTTTGGGGTTGCAAGTGAACCAGACGGATGAAGGCATTACCATCTCACAGAGCACATATGCTCAAAATCTTGTAAAACGGTTTGGAATGTGTTCTAGCAAGTCCGCCAGAACTCCCATGAGTACTACGATGAAACTCTCCAAGGATGAGGCTGGTGAAAAGGTGGATGAAAAGGCATACAGAGGTATGATTGGAAGTCTCCTCTATCTCACTGCAAGTAGGCCGGACTTATGTCTCAGCGTAGGACTGTGTGCAAGATATCAAGCCAATCCCAAGGCTTCTCACTTAGCAGCTGTGAAGAGAATTGTCAAATATGTGAAAGGAACAGTGAACTACGGGCTTAGTTACACCAGGGATACTAGTCTGGCACTAGTTGGCTACTGTGACGCTGACTGGGCAGGGAATCTTGATGATCGTCGGAGTACTACTGGTGGTTTTTTTTTTCTAGGAAACAATCTCATCTCATGGCACAGTAAGAAGCAGAATTCTGTAGCACTGTCTACAGCCGAGTCTGAATATATTGCCCTTGGCAGCTGCTGCACTCAATCCTCTGGATGAAACAAATGGGCCTGGACTATGGTATGTCATTTCCTGAACCTTTACTTGTTAAATGTGATAATCAAAGTGCAATTGACATCTCTAAGAATCCTGTGCAGCATTCTAGAACTAAACACATTGAGATAAGGCATCATTTTGTTAGAGAATTAGTTGAAGAGAAACAAGTTATCATAGAACATGTACCCACTGGAATCCAACTTGCTGATATTTTCACTAAGCCTTTAGACTTTGACACGTTTGTGAACTTGCAAAAGTCCCTGGGTGTTTGTGAACTCTGACTATCTTCTCGTTGAGTGTTTGTGCTGAAACAGGGTTGGTTGTACAGTGAGAAGTGTGTTTTTCCAAGTGTTTCTGTGATTCACAAGTGTTTTGTTTAAAATTTTTTGCTGAAAAGTTCATCAAGAGAAAGAGCTACCTATCATGTGTTGGAGCTGCAAAGTCAGTAAATTGTGAGATGGACAATGTGTGTAGAGCATTCAGGAAGGCGTGAAATGCAGAAAGGAGCAGAAAGAGCATTTCATGTCATAAGATGAAACATGAGCTTATCTAAGTCACGGGGGACAAAGGAGAAATCTTGTCACTAACCCGAGGGAACAAAGGAGAAATCTTGTTTACCTAACAATATGTGAGAGGAGCAAACATCAATCAAAATAAAAGAGGTTCAGAAGCAGTCTTGTCATAATAAAAAGAAAAAAAAAAAAAAAAAAAAAGGAACTGCTGTCCTCTGGTTGCAATCTTCTCTCACTGCAGAAAGGAGCAGTATGATGCACATTCACAAGGTCTGAAACGCATTCTCAGCCTTGTGGTTACATAGAGCCTGAATGCTGCTGCACAGTCTATCACATTCCTTGTCAAAGGACTCGCTAGCTCTCTGATCCATGACAGTGTGAAGACTACTCTTGAAGAATCAACATTCTCATATGTGTTGGAACAGCAGATTATGTGTTTTTTTTTTAAAAAAAGGGGAAGCTTAGCACTGTACAATTAGCTTTGGGACTGCACAGATGTCAACATGTGGAAGAGACGGTTGCTGTTCTGAGTACACTGATAGGGACTTGTTCTATGTCAATCACTGTCTTGCATCAGAAAATTGAGTTGGATCTTCAGAGATACCGTGTTTAAAATTTTTTTAAAAAAAAAAAACTAAGAACTCTGTGTTTTCTTTTAGTGCTTACTCTGATTGATTCTTGATTAAACCGGTTTTATACCCGGTTAGCACTAATTTTTGGTTTTGAGTTTTTTGTTTGTCTAAAAGGAGAACACGCGGGATATCACAAGTTTTTGTGTTTCTTTCTTTTTGAGAGTCGTTCCCAATTCCTCTCTCAAACCCTAGCCATGGCGAGAACTCGCGCTGCTACTAAGCGCTCTCATCCCGATCGATTGGAGCTCAATGATTCTGATAGTTCAATTGAGGAAGTTCCCCCGAAAGCAGCTCGTCGATCCTCGAGTTCTGCTCCGCCACCAGATGCTGCGACTGACTCCGGCTCTGCTCCGCCAGACAAATCGATGCCATCTTCTTCGAAAGCGGCTGGCCACAAATCTGCACCGTCCTCCTCGCATCCCCCAATCAACGATCCGGTGCCAGATCTGCTGAAGAACTTCATGAAGACCCGCGGGAACGTTCCGTACAACTCATCAGACCGCTGCAGCATGCATCGCTATCATCAGGCAAAGAGGGATGCGGCTGACCCTTCGATTTGGAAGCCGCCCTATGCTCCGATGAACATTCGCTTCCTCACATCTCAGGGAATTGAAAGGTACAAAGATTTCACACACCGTGAATTTCATGACCAAAGGTATGTTCCGCGTGGTCCTGCTAGTACTACTGAGATGATGAAATTGATAGAGGAGAATCACTTGTCTGATACTGTTAGTGAGATTGATCCGTATGTCAAAGAAGTTGTGCTAGAATTTTACTCAAATTTCCACATATTCAATGAGGTAACCAAGAAGTCGCCTGTGTTTGTTCGAGGGAAAATGTACGAATTCTCACCACAGATGATCAACAAAGCGTTTCGTACTCCTGCTATCAAGTGGCATGCCAAGGCTGAGTATGAAAGAGCTGCATTGTCGAAGCATGCCTTTGCTAAGTATCTGTCAGAAGGTAAAGTTGTTACCTGGAAGGACCTGCGTACTCCTGTGATGCCTACACATCTAGCTGGCCTGTACTTGATTTGCTGCATTAATTGGCTTCCATCAAAGAACAATTCAAATGTGACGATTGATCGGGCTAAGCTTCTGTATCTTATCAATGAGAAAATCCCTTTCAATTATGGGAAGCTGGTATATGATCAAGTGGAAAGAGCTGCTCGCTTTCCAGGTCAGATTCTAAACATTCTGCCATTCCCGAACTTGATCTATCGGGTACTTATGTTTCAGAGGGAGATTACCTTGGAGAACTTTGAAAAACCTGATCCACCTCCAAAGAAGTTCAATCCAGAAGTGAGAGGTGGTATAGATCACCCAAGACGTCGAGGAGAGTATGTGTTTGGAACCTCATTGGCAGGAGACCTGAGACACGCATCCACTCTCCTGCTGAACATGGCTGTCCGGTTGGAAGGTACGTTTTCAAGTTTCTTTACTAGAGTCTTGAGTGCATAGGTGTAATCCTGGTAGAAGTTTTGTTTTTGACTCAATTGTGTCATACAAGCAGGGGGAGATTATGGGTTAGTACATCCTTCTTCTGATCAGTCTCAGGGTGTGAATGCTGATGCCGAGGCTCAAGGTTCTGAACCTGAAGCTGATGACTCTTATGCTGAGCCCGTTGATGAAGGCTGGCCTTCAGAGAACTCTAATTCGGATTCATTTGTGGATTCATTGGATGTTGACAATGAAGAAGGGTTTGAAGACACTCAGTCAGGATAATATAGACTAGTTTTGGAGACTGAGTGGTCTAGGATTTAGGGGGAGTCTTAACTTTTGGCATTACTTCGGATTGTTTTTTGTATGTATGCCATGTTTTCTCTGTTTTTTAGTATTTTGCGAACAAGGATCCTGTGTCTGAATATTTTTCGGAGTTAAGACTTAATTTTAATAATTCCGCTGTGCCTTGTTTTTCGTTGATATGATGTGTGCTTGTGAATCTTGAGAGAATCATTGCAGGATGGCTTGAATTGACAAATTGAATCAAAAAGGGGGAGATTGTAAGTGCACTCTATACCAGGAGCTCAGATAAGTGCACAAGTTGCCGGAACAGGATTGAAGCTGTTCTTGGATACAGGAGTAATGACTAAGTAATTGTCGCTGACGTGGAATAGGCGCCAAATGAATGAATGACGTGGTGATCACAACAGAATAAGTTCAGTTTGGCAAGAAGATATTCGATGGAGATTTGGAGAGATCCAAGATCGAGAAGACTAAACCTAGAAGATCTGAAGACCTCGTGAATATAAAAGGGGTGCTAAGGCTCTTGCTAGGGTTAGCCGTTTCTGAAGCAAAAAAGTATCGGAAGCTTTTTTGTTCTGTTAGAGAGTAAGCTTTACTCTGTTTGAGTTGCAAGAGAGATTAGAGAGTGTGTTCTTGTAATTTTCTTGTGAGTCTTAGAAATCTCAGGTGACAAGCTAAAAGTAGTTTTAGGTCTTGTGTAAAACCAGTTAAGAGAGTTGTAACTTCTTAACTAGATTTCTAATAAAGTAATACTCAGTGTTTCTGAGTTTGGGAAATACGGTTCTGAGTTCATCCAAATTTCAGTGAGAAGGTGATGGCTATTGCATCAGCTTTTTATTTTATTCCATAGACAATGCATAGTGTTATAATGTATGATTCCAATTTCAGAGGTTTAATATTGTTTTACATATGGCTTGTTATGTTTATTTAATATTAATGTTTTTTGAGTTTCTTATCTAATAGTTATCACTAATTATATAGGTACTATATATATTTCACCATCTAATTAGTCCAATGGAGTGTGGTATGTAAATTAACCGGAAATTGTTCATTTAGTTTCAAATATTGTTCAAGATTTATAACATCTTGGTTAAGCTATTTTTAATAGTTTATTAATATGCTAGTTGATATCTAAAAAGAAACAACACTGTAAAGTAAATGTGCAAGCTTTTCTTTTTATAAAAATTAAATTAGCAAGTTGACCATATTTATGTACGAAGAAAAGAAAACTAGAAAATGCTTCAACAAAAAACGTGGAAATTTGGGAAAGAAAATAGAAAAGAAAAAAAAAAGGCTTCATAAGTCAGAATTGAGAGAATATTATATACTCATTCACAAAAATATGAACGTAAGAACTTTTAATTTCATAAAAAGCTTCAAACAAAAAAGAGTCTTATAAATGATTTCTTAGTGGAGTTCAAACCAACTGATGATAATACTTTGCCTTTGGTGGAAAGGCCACATTCTCTTGTATAATAATGCTACTAACTAGGAAACCTAACTTCTAATATATATATATATTTTTTTGTTAATTACCTAACTTCTAATATAACGATAATCATCCATCAATCACAATATAGATTTGTTGTTCGAAAACTAAAATACATACTTATGTGTGAGCAAATCTCTCTGACGTTTTTTAGTGTCGAGTTGTAAAAAAAAATGAATTGTTATATACTAATTCGAATGATATTTTTGATATTCTGAAGTTCAAATTAGACAGAAGTTTTTAACTAAGAAAATCACATTTGAATGTAAAACACATACCCCGACTCGAATAATGTGGAAAGAAATTTGAGCAATTGAAGGTGGATTAAATCTACATATTTATGAATACAAAAGTCATGAGTATTGAGTAATGTGAGAGTCATATAGTGTCTTCACCGTCCATTTAGGCTCTCTCTTTAATCAAAATCTATGTCGCACGCGTATGTGATATGTATATCTTTTTTATTAGTTTCTACTTTAATTTCTACCAATATCTTTTACCTTTTTTCCTTTCTTTTTCCTTAATCTTTTTTCCAATTATATATTCCAACAAACATTATATTTTGTCTTCTATTAATTAGTTAAAGACTTGTGATACATTGTTTATATATATGTTAGGAGTTCACTTTCTAAATGCAACTTCTTGTAACATGGATGATTGATTGGGTTAGAGACTTTTTTTATTTTTTGGGTAGAGAATATTATTTATAGTTTAAGTTGCTGAGAGCATAAGATTTTACTGGTCTTAGGAATGTATGTATGGTAGTGTATAATCATCTGCCTTTGGTTTAGACTGTTAGCTAGATAAGGACTCGGTTACATAGTTCATCTCTTATATTATAAAGCACAAGTCACTTGTGCAATCAAATGTGGACATGTGAAAAAGAAACTAAATTTTTAAAAAATTACAAAAGAAAAAAAAACATGTTTTATTTCTTATTATCACATATGTAAACAACATTCCCAAGAAATAACTCTTTTGAGCGTTAATTGATTTTGGATGACAAAAAAAAAAAAAATTGAACTCTCCCTTTGAACTCCCCACTAACACTATGATCAAAATAACTTCTCCACGACTCCACCTCTTTTCTAAAAATAGTTACTCCTTTTCAGCAAATATTTCCATGTTACAAAAATCAACAAAAATTTATGCTAAGCAATAAATGTCGTCCATTATAATAAATGTTAAATGTTTTATCAAATAAATGTTTCAATATTGCTCAAAAAGCAAATTCTTTAAAATAATTTAAAAAAAAATTTACGATCCAAAATTTGTGATAAACATATTTAGTTTAATATTGTGTCAATCAATTTATTTTCCCAGGGGGAGAACAGGGGCGGAAGGAGAGAAGATTCATAGGGGTCAATTGACCCCGGTAAAATTTTTAAAAATAGTTGAACTTTTATATAAAAAAAATTATTGACCCCAATCCAATAAAAATATTGACCCCTATAAAAAAAATTTATGTTACAAACCCAATAATTACAAGAAAACATCTTTCACATCTTTTAGTATATCGACTTATAAAGCTACTTTTTATGCATCTTTTAGAAAGAAAAAAAAATTTGACCCCGATGAATAGATTTTCTGGCTCCGCCACTGGGGGAGAATACTAGTATAATCATATGTTAGGAGTTCATATTTGAAATGCAACTTCTTATAACATGGATGGAACATGATTACATGTATTCATCATCAATGAAGAACTTTTTACTTTCAACACATATTTGAAAGGAAAGAAAACATGAGAGATTCTCGGAAGTTCATGTTCGAGCATACCAATTTGAGCCATACCAATCGATCTACGCGCTTTTTTGTAGGGATGGGCACGGTAATTCGCGGGTAAACAAATATCATATCCTTTATTCGACTCAAAGCTGAATCGAATAATGAAATCAAGGATAGACGACGGGGTATAAATTCCAAGTCCTAATTGATATCAACATATCATATACCAAATAGGAATCATTCTTTTCGCAAGAAAATTACAAAAAATCAGTTCAAGAAAATACATTGTCCGTTTATAATGGGCTTTTCACGTTAAAGACAAGCCCATACATGATACATGACAGCCTATCCAATTTAGTACTGTAATTTTGGATTTAGGAAAGAATAATCCGTCCCGCGTTAAAAAAACAGAATCGAAATTACTTTAGATTTTCACGTGACAGTCACGTGTTCGGTACCAGGGGAAAAAAAACCCTAAAGGAGTCTCATTTCTGGATAGAGAAGAGAGATAGACTCACACAGGTACGTAAATCTCCACGCTTTCGATCTCTCTGTGTATCAAATCAATCTGTTCTTGTTAAAGTTTTGATTTTTTCTTCCAATTTCAATCTGGGTCTACTTAAATCAATCGAAATCGTTTCCTCCGTTTACTTAATTTCAAGCTGATGCTTACTTCTTCTAGAAAGTTTCGATTTTTGTTGTTGTTGTAGTTTTGATTCGCGTGCTCTGTCTTAAGCTTGAAGGGGGGAGAACATGGCGGACCAAGAATCAGATAAGAACATTGAGATTTGGAAGATTAAGAAGCTAATCAAAGGACTTGAAACCGCTAGAGGTAATGGAACAAGTATGATCTCTCTTATTATGCCTCCTAGAGATCAAGTAGCTCGTGTTACTAAGATGCTTGCTGATGAATACGGAACCGCCTCAAACATTAAGAGTCGAGTGAATCGTCAATCTGTTTTATCTGCCATTACTTCAGCTCAACAAAGATTGAAGCTTTACAACAAAGTTCCTCCCAATGGTCTTGTTCTGTATACTGGAACCATTGTTACTGATGATGGTAAAGAGAAGAAAGTGACGATTGATTTCGAGCCTTTTAAACCGATTAATGCTTCGTTGTATCTGTGTGACAATAAGTTTCATACCGAGCCTTTGAATGAGCTTTTGGAGTCTGATGATAAGTTTGGTTTCATTGTTATGGATGGAAATGGAACTCTGTTTGGTACTTTGAGTGGGAATACTAGAGAGGTTCTTCACAAGTTCACTGTCGATCTTCCTAAAAAGCACGGAAGAGGAGGACAATCTGCGTTGCGTTTTGCTCGTCTTAGGATGGAGAAGAGACATAACTATGTGAGGAAAACCGCGGAGCTTGCCACTCAGTTTTACATTAATCCAGCTACAAGTCAGCCTAATGTCTCTGGTCTTATACTTGCTGGTTCAGCGGATTTCAAGACTGAGCTAAGTCAATCAGAACTGTTTGATCCTCGTCTTCAGGCTAAGATATTGAATGTGGTTGATGTTTCTTACGGAGGAGAGAATGGTTTCAACCAAGCAATTGAGCTGTCTGCTGAGATTCTATCTAATGTGAAGTTCATACAGGAAAAGAAATTGATTGGGAAGTACTTTGAGGAGATCAGTCAAGACACTGGGAAATATGTTTTCGGTGTTGAGGATACTTTAAAGGCTCTAGAAATGGGTGCTGTTGAAACTCTTATAGTGTGGGAGAATCTAGATATCAATAGGTATGAGTTAAAGAACAACACGACCGGAGAAATTGTGATTAAGCATTTGGGAAAAGATCAAGAGAACAACCAAAGCAATTTCCATGAAGCAGAGACCAATGCGGAGTTAGAGGTTCAGGAGAAGATACCTCTGCTTGAATGGTTTGCTAATGAGTATAAACGTTTCGGTTGTACACTTGAGTTTGTGACTAACAAGTCCCAAGAAGGATCACAATTTTGCAGAGGCTTTGGCGGAATCGGTGGATTGTTGCGATACCAGCTTGATATGAGGACGTTCGACGAATTATCAGATGGTGATGTTTATGAAGATTCCGATTAAGTAAGAGAAAATGTGGTTTAAGATCTGAAGAAGGATTTGAAGTTTGGGGAAAAAAGAAAGACTCAGAACTTTTGTTTGTTTTACTTTGTCTCTCTCTATTATCTTCCATTTTCATGTTGCCTCTTCTTAAGTTTTTCTGAAACACTTTTGTTAAAATGTATGAAAAATTTGAGCTTCTATTTTGAAGACATTTCTTATTGGCTAATTGAGAATTACACAGCATTAATATTGCCTCAACGGTAATATTAGTCTAATCAGTCTCAATGAGAATCAACATAAATAGTGTTACCATAAGTAAATGTTCTCAGAATTCAGAAACTGGAAAGTAGCCGTTGGATTAATTGGAAAAGAAAGGAAACGAAAAGGGATACAAATAGCAAAATCTTTGGTATAAGATTTCACAATCTTTTGTGTTCTTTCTTTATATTTGTTTTCTGAGAAAATCTTGAGATGAATCCAAAAAGATGTGCAGCTTGCAAATATCTGAGAAGAAGATGTCCAAAAGATTGCATTTTCTCACCATATTTCCCCCCAAACGATCCTGCAAAATTTGCATGCATCCACAGAATCTATGGTGCTGGTAATGTTTCCAAAATGCTTCAGGTATTATATCTACACATCTTTTAGTGTATCATCTATTCTAAAATCCTACATAAGATCACGTTTATGCATATATTAAAGCATTTCATGGTTGGATTTTGGTGATCCTTTTTTGACAGCAACTTCCTGATCAGACAAGAGCAGAAGCAGTGGAATCTTTGTGCTTTGAAGCAAAATGCAGAGTAGATGATCCTGTTTATGGTTGTGTTGGCATTATTCATTTACTTCAAACTCAAATTCAGCAAACTCAGAATCAGTTGGCCAAAACTCAAGCTGAGATTGCTGTTGCTCAAACCAAATTTAGCCAAACCCATAATTCTGATTTTATGTAATATCTCTCTGTTTCATCAACACTTTCTTAATAGAATAATCGCGTTTTCTGTTTCTGATTGCGTCTACTAAAAAGATAATTATCCTCTTAGAATTCCACTAACTTTGATCAAGAGGCCATTAGCTACACTATAAACACAAAATGTAAACAAGTTTGAATCGAGTTTATTATTATCAAAAATCCATAACTCAGCTACAATTATACATTCTTGACCGATATTTTGAGAATCATAATGTAAAAAGATAAATGAAGATCTGTTTACAAAATACATGACATTATTACAAATCGAATTTACTATTTTCACTGCTTAAGCATATCTAAACTCCATTCCCTTTACAAGTACATGGGATTACACTACTTTTGCAGGAGATTTTCTTTTATAGTTACAAAGATGATCAATGAATTTGTTTAACGGACGAAAAAATATATGTCAAGAGACGCTGAACCTTCAAAATCGGCCTGTATCCCACTTGGAGAACATAATTTGATGCTGGCTCGGAGTTTCGTGCCTTTCATTCACTCGATCCGTGTATTCATTACCAAATGAAGAATTGAAGTTTGGATCAGAATCCATGGAATCAGAAGCTTTTTCCATTTCGAGCGCTTGCTCCAACAATTGGATCATACAAGCATTATGTTCCCGAATCGGAGAGATACCGTAAACTTGGATCATCCGTGTGAAGTACCTCAAACCATCCTTTACATTCCCGGTATTTGCACAAGCCGATAAGACACCAACAAACGTGATAGCATCTGGTTCTACACTTGCTTCTTCTTCCATCTCTTCAAACAGATACAAAGCTTCTTCTCCACATCCATGTACTCCCAAACTAGTGATCATCGAATTCCAAGTTGCTAAACTCTTACTCTGCATTACATCAAAGACTTTCCTTGCATCCTGCAAGCTTCCACATTTGCTATACATATCGATCAAAGCGGTTCCAAGATAACAATCAAGCACAAAACCATTTTTATGAGCATAGTCATGAACCCATCTTCCCATAGACAAGCTTCCTAATTGAGTAGAAGCTTGCAACAAATTAACAATCGTAAACTCATTAGGCTTAACATCATCAACCTGCATTCTCCTAAAGAGCTGAAACGCCTCATCGGGTCTACGGTTCTTGACATAAGCAGTGATCATCGCAGTCCACGAAACAACGTTTCTCGTTGGCATTTGATTGAATACAATCTCTGCAGAATCTAACTGAGAATTAGATACAAGACCATAAAGCATAGTAGTCCATGAAACAATACTTCTCCCAGGCATTTTATCAAACACCTTACGTCCACAATCTGGTTTCCCACACTTAAAGTAAAGATCCATAAGAGTGTTTTGGAAGAACACATCATTAAAAAACCCAGCTTTAATAGCTAAACCATGAACTTGAGTTCCTAAACGAAGAGAAGAAGAAGCGAGACAAGCTTTGATAACAAAAGGGAAAGTGAATTTATCAAACTGAGGTTGATGAGAGAGCATAAGAATAAAGAGAAGAAGAGCTTCACGAGGCTTGTGATTGAGTGAGAGAGATCGTATCATAAGGTTCCAAGTAAACGTAGAAGGAGATTGAAGTTGATTAAAGACGAGAGAAGCGTACTGGGTTTCTCCGAAGGAAGAAGAAACACTTATGAGCTGACGAACTAGTAATTGATCGTTGGTGAGATTGTGTTTGATGATTTTGGTGTGAATTTGTTTCAATTGAGAGAAATTTGAACAAGTTCGGAGAAAGTAAGAAGCTTCGGGAGATCGGAATGGTGGAGGAGAGAGAAGGTTTGGTGGCGAAGACGGCGACGGAGCCGCCATTGATTAACGATAATCTCTCTCCCCTCGATTGATCGTCTGTGGATGGATGACGATGAAGCTAGGCGTCGACTTATAAACCGAACCGAACCATAACTTAATTTGACTATTTCGGTTTAGTGTTAAACCAATCGGCCAGAGTAATGAAATGCTTCGATAACCGGTTCGGTTCAGAACCAAATTATCGAAATTTCACGTAAGTTTAAGGAAATTAAATGGATATTACCAAAATTAAATCGAAGTTTTGAAATTTATGTTAATATTAACCGAAATTGAATCAATTACCGAACTAAACCGAAATGTACCAAAGTTAACCGAAATATCTTCGCACTTAAACGTCGTCGTTTAGTCGAATATATCCATTAGAAGAAGACGAAGCAGAGGAATCTAGGGTTTATGCTTTCATTAAAGCAAAGATGGTAACGAGCAGCGATCAAATCCAAAATGGTTCCGATGAGCAATCAAAAAGATCAGAGATTTACACATACGAAGCACCATGGCAGATCTACGCAATGAACTGGAGCATTCGTCGAGACAAGAAGTATCGACTCGCAATCACAAGCCTCATCGAGCAATATCCGAATCGAGTCGAAATTGTTCAGCTTGACGAATCAAATGGTGAGATTCAATCAGATCCAAATCTTTGCTTCGAGCATCCTTACCCACCAACGAAAACCAGTTTCATTCCCGATAAAGAATGTCAAAGTCCCGATCTTTTAGCTACTTCTAGTGATTTTCTTCGTTTATGGCGAATCTCTGATGATGAATCTCGTGTTGAGCTTAGGTCTTGTCTTAGTAGTGATAAGAATAATGAGTTTAGTGGTCCAATTACTTCATTTGATTGGAATGAAGCTGAGCCTAGACGAATTGGGACTTCTAGTATTGATACGACTTGTACTATTTGGGATATAGAGCGTGAAGTTGTTGATACTCAGCTTATTGCTCATGATAAAGAGGTTTATGACATTGCTTGGGGTGGAGTTGGTGTTTTCGCCTCTGTTTCAGAAGATGGTTCCGTTAGAGTGTTCGATCTCCGTGATAAGGAGCATTCGACGATTATCTATGAGAGTGGCGAGCCGAGTACTCCTTTGGTGCGGCTTAGTTGGAACAAGCAGGATCCGAGGTATATGGCTACTGTTATCATGGGCAGTGCTAAAATTGTGGTGTTGGATATTCGGTTTCCGGCTCTTCCTGTTGTGGAGCTTCAGCGACATCAGGCTAGTGTCAATGCTATAGCTTGGGCTCCTCATAGCTCTTCCCACATCTGCACTGCTGGAGATGATTCTCAGGCGTTGATTTGGGATATTTCTTCAATGGGACAGCATGTTGAAGGTGGTTTGGATCCGATTCTGGCTTACACAGCCGGCGCTGAGGTTGAGCAGCTGCAATGGTCTTCTTCCCAGCCTGATTGGGTTGCCATTGCCTTCTCTAACAAGCTGCAGATTCTCAGGGTCTGATTATGGTTTCCAGATTTCTGTCAAATGTAAAAGACTCTTCGCTGTTGTTGATCCTTTGATCTTTGACTTTAAGCCTCAATCCTCATTGAGTTTCTTCTCATAGTATGATCTGTACATGGACTATGTACCTTCAAAATTGTGAATAACTAGCTTTAGCTTTGGGTTTGATTACATAACGGAGAACATGAAAACATCAGCATTTATGTTTCTATGCCCTCGAGCTGTTGGAGTTGCAGGATTCTGAAGGCGTGTATGAAGGTAGTTTTTAACAGAGTAATTTGTCTGTCTCATCATTGTATGAAATGTGTAGATTTCTTTGTTAGTTGTTGTAAGCTTTGTCTCTGATGTCCATGCCATATTTGCAAAGATACTTAAACACTTTACGGGTGTGTAGAACTGCGAAATCAGGCATTAGCAACAGTAAGTACAGATGATGTTCATTACTTGACATCAACAAAGGGCTAAAGACTCTCTGTCCAACTGAAAAATGACTAGGAGAGCTTCTATCGGCATCTTTAGACTATGGCAAACAAGTTCTTTGTGATTACCAAAGCCCGCTTTCTTTAATCCTTTGGCGGAGTTTGGCCAGTAGAGACTTATAAGAACCTCTTCTCCAAAAGTCTGAACTTTGAAAGGCAGACAAATGAAGACCAGCCTTATCCTCCTTATATAACCGTGACCACACACACAAATGAAGAAGCCCAAATGAAAGGCCCAAAAATCTAAAAAGAGGTGAAGGAGAGACTTTGTGAATGTGTGATCATAGAAAGTTAGAAACATGAAGAGACAAGAGAGTGATAAAACCACAACCATAGAAACAAGTAAGAAAGCTATCCAGAATCTAATCTTATTTGCCTCCAAGTCATCAATTCTTTATCCTATATTACCAATCTCTGCTTCACCAATCCTTTTTGCTCTCTGTCTGCTACAACCTTAACTTGGATTCTTTCTGGTCACCATGGCTTCGCTTACTTTCTCTGTGCCCAAGGTACCTCCCTTCTTCTCCTTTATGGTTTCTCTAACACAAGCTAAGTAAATGTTGTGTTTTGTTTTCAGGGTTTCACTGAATTCTCAGGATTGCGAAGCTCCTCTGCTTCTCTTCCCTTTGGCAAGAAACTTTCTTCCGATGAGTTTGTTTCCATCGTATCCTTCCAGACTTCTGCAGTGAGTACTCTGTTTTCCTCCAACATTGTCTATAGCTTGCGTGTTGTGCCTTATGATGATCATCAACTGTATGAAATGTTTGCACCTATAAGCATGTCTATCGATAAATTCTGTGATCAGACTTTGATCGTTTGCATCTGTTTCTCGCGGTTTTTTAAACTATTTGGATGGTTGTTTTGTTCGTGTGCCAGATGGGAAGCAGTGGTGGATACAGGAAAGGTGTGACTGAGGCCAAGCTTAAGGTGGCCATCAATGGATTCGGTAGGATTGGGAGGAACTTCTTGAGATGTTGGCATGGTCGCAAAGACTCTCCTCTTGATATCATTGCCATTAATGACACTGGTGGCGTCAAGCAGGCTTCCCATCTCCTTAAATACGACTCTACTCTCGGAATCTTTGATGCTGATGTCAAACCTTCTGGAGAGACTGCAATCTCTGTTGATGGAAAGATCATCCAAGTTGTTTCTAACCGAAACCCGTCTCTTCTCCCCTGGAAGTAAGTTGAAAAAGTACTTATGTGATCAGTCTTTATCTTATGTCCTAGATAAGCATTTGAATTTGGATATGGTTGATATCTTAGGGAGTTAGGAATTGACATTGTCATCGAAGGAACCGGAGTGTTTGTTGATAGAGAAGGTGCAGGGAAACACATTGAAGCTGGAGCCAAGAAGGTTATCATTACCGCTCCAGGGAAAGGAGATATTCCAACTTACGTCGTTGGTGTCAATGCAGATGCTTACAGTCATGATGAACCAATCATCAGCAATGCATCTTGCACTACTAACTGTCTTGCTCCCTTTGTCAAAGTTCTTGACCAGAAATTTGGTATGCAACAGTTCCGCTTTCGCTTTTCGTGTTCTCTCACGGGATCAATAAAACGATTTTTAATGTGTTTGTTTGTAACACTTGCAGGTATCATAAAGGGTACAATGACGACTACTCACTCTTACACCGGTGACCAGAGGTTGCTAGACGCAAGTCACCGTGATCTAAGGAGAGCAAGAGCAGCTGCTTTGAACATTGTTCCTACATCTACAGGAGCAGCTAAAGCCGTGGCTCTTGTGCTCCCTAACCTCAAGGGAAAACTCAACGGAATCGCTCTCCGTGTACCTACACCAAATGTATCAGTCGTTGATCTCGTTGTGCAGGTCTCAAAGAAAACTTTTGCTGAGGAAGTTAACGCTGCTTTCAGAGATTCTGCTGAGAAAGAGCTTAAAGGTATACTCGATGTCTGCGATGAGCCACTAGTGTCAGTTGATTTCAGATGCTCAGATTATTCAACGACCATTGATTCATCACTCACTATGGTTATGGGAGATGATATGGTTAAGGTGATTGCTTGGTATGATAATGAATGGGGTTACTCACAGAGAGTTGTTGACTTGGCTGACATTGTTGCCAACAACTGGAAGTGAATGTAACTTTTGAAATCAACTTTGTTTCATGTTTTTCCATTTTTTCTCTTTTCTCTTTTTTTTTTTTACATTATGATTCTCAAAATATCGGTGAAGACTGTATAATTGTAGTCCTGAGTTATGGATTTGTAATAATAATAAACTATTCAAACTTGTTTACATTTTGTGTTTTATGAAACACTTTTATAGTGTAGCTTATGGCTTCTTGATTAGTTTGATATATTAAAGTTGGAAATTAAAGAGGGTCATTATATTTTAATTAGACGCAATCAGAAACAGAAATTTTATTGAGAAAGTGTTGATGAAACTGAGAGATATTACATAAAATCAGAATTATGGGTTTGGCTAAGTTTGGTTTGAGCAACAGCAATCTCAGCTTGAGTTTTGGCCAACTGATTCTGAGTTTGCTGAATTTGAGTTTGAAGTAAATGAATAATGCCAACACAACCATAAACAGGATCATCTACTCTGCATTTTGCTTCAAAGCACAAAGATTCCGCTGCTTCAGCTCTTGTCTGATCAGGAAGTTGCTGTCAAAAAAGGATCACCAAAATCCAACCATGAATACTTACTTATATATATGCATAAACGTGATCTTATATAGGATTTTAGAATAGATGATACACTAAAAGATGTGTAGATATAAATACCTGAAGCATTTTGGAAACATTACCAGCACCATAGATTCTGTGGATGCATGCAAATTTTGCAGGATCGTTTGGAGGGAAATATGGTGAGAAAATGCAATCTTTTGGACATCTTCTTCTCAGATATTTGCAAGCTGCACATCTTTTTGGATTCATCTCAGATTTTCTCAGAAAACAAATATAAAGAAAGAACACAAAAGATTGTGAAATCTTAGACAAAGATTTGGCTATTTGTATCCCTTTTCGTTTCCTTTCTTTTCCAATTAATCCAACGGCTACTTTCCAGTTTCAGAATTCTGAGAACATTTACTTAAGGTAACACTATTTATGTTGATTCTCATTGAGACTAATTACACTAATATTACCGTTAGTATTACTGTTATGGCAATATTCATGTTGTGTAATTCTCTTTAGAGAAAATAAATTGCAGTGGGACAGAGTGGAGGAATTTGGCTTTTATGGAGGTCTGGTTTCGGCGACGGTGAGGTTGTGTCGAGTTCCACACAGTTCATACATGCCAAAGTGAAGACAGATACTGAGTGTATCCGATTAATTGTTGTTTACGCTGCCCCGTCTGTGACCCGAAGATGTGGTTTGTGGGACGAGCTGCGGAACACGTTGCAAAATGTAACAGATCCAGTGATAATTGGAGGAGATTTTAACACAATTGTCCGCCTGGATGAGAGAACAGGGGGCAATGGATGTTTGTCGCCGGATTCAATTGCTTTTGGTGATTGGATAAATGATTTATCCTTGATTGATATGGGGTATAAAGGGAACAAGTTCACTTGGAAGAGAGGGAGAGAGGAAAGAAATTTTGTTGCTAAGAGATTGGATAGGGTACTCTGTTGTGCGAGTACAAGACTGAGATGGCAAGAAGCTATTGTGACGCATCTCCCATTTCTATCTTCTGATCACACACCATTATTTATTCAGTTAGCCCCCGAAGCGAAAGGAAACCCAAGTAGAAGACCGTTTCGCTTCGAAGCCGCATGGCTGCAGCATGAGAGTTTTAAGGAATTGCTAGTAGCTTCTTGGAGTAATGACTTGTCAACTCCGGTTGCTTTAAGCAGGTTGAAAGAACAGCTCAAAAGGTGGAATAAGGAAGTGTTTGGAGATGTTCAAAAGAAGAAGGAGAAGCTGATGCATGAGATCAAGTGCATTCAAGATCAGTTAGACATCCACCAGACAGACGCCTTACTTGCTACGGAGGGAGAGCTGATTAAGGAGTTTGATGTGGTACTAGAGCAAGAAGAGATGATATGGTATCAGAAATCACGGGAAAAGTGGATAGCTTTTGGAGATCGAAATACAACATATTTTCACACATCCACAATAATCCGACGACGGCGAAATCGGATTGAAATGCTGAGAGCGGATGATGGGAGATGGGTTTCAGATGCTCACGAATTAGAGACATTAGCAGTAGATTATTACAAAAGGCTGTACTCGATGGTTGATGTAGATCAAGATGTCCCGCAGCTCCCGCAGGCAGGATTTGCGCAGATTACAGAATCTGACTTGACTGAGCTAAATAAGTCGTTTACACCAATGGAAGTAGAACGGTCTATACGAAGCATGGGAAAGTATAAGGCGCCAGGCCCGGATGGCTTTCAACCAGTCTTTTATCAGGAGTGTTGGGATGTGGTTGGGTCTTCAGTGGTGCAGTTTGTTCTGAACTTTTTTGAAACAGGAGAAATGCCGGCTGGAATGAATGATGCATTGGTAGTACTGATTGCTAAGGTGACAAAGCCGGAGAGAATAATGCAATTTAGACCAATAAGCTTGTGTAATGTCTTATTTAAGACAGTTACCAAAGCCATGGTTCTGCGTTTAAAGCGTGTGATGCCTTTGTTAATTGGACCGGCTCAAGCTAGTTTTATCCCGGGAAGACTTAGTACGGATAATATACTGATTGTCCAAGAAGCGGTTCATTCGATGAAAAGGAAGAAAGGTATGCAGGGTCGGATGTTACTTAAGCTGGATTTGGAGAAAGCTTATGATAGAATACGGTGGGATTTTCTTAAAGAAACTCTACAAGCAGCCAGGCTTCCGGATAATTGGATTGAATGGATTATGAAATGTGTAACTGGTCCGTCTATGAGTCTTCTATGGAATGGGGAAAAGACTGAAGAATTTAAGCCATCGAGAGGGCTTCGTCAAGGTGACCCATTGTCACCCTACCTCTTTGTTCTATGTCTTGAGAGACTTTGTCATCTAATTACGGAAGCTGTTGGTTTGAAGAAGTGGAAACCAATTAGCTTATCGAGGGGAGGGCCGAAGTTGTCTCACATATGTTTTGCGGATGATCTCATTTTGTTTGCGGAGGCTTCGGTAACATAAATAAGAGTCATTCGGCGGGTCTTGGAGCGATTTTGTGTAGCTTCCGGCCAAAAGGTGAGTCTTGAAAAGTCAAAAGTTTTCTTTTCTGACAATGTGAGTCGAGACCTATCGAAGCTTATTGTTGATGAAAGCGGAATCAAGTCCACAAGAGATCTTGGTAAGTATTTGGGTATGCCGGTTTTGCAGAAGCGATTGAACAAGGATACGTTTGGAGATGTGGTTGAAAGAGTGTCAACACGGTTATCAGGTTGGAAGGGACGGGTTTTGAGCCTTGCGGGTAGAATTACTTTGGCTAAAGCTGTCATACAAGCCATACCAATCCACTCTATGAGCACGATTTGTATGCCTAAGTCCACATTGGCAAGACTGGACAAGGTCTCTAGGAATTTTGTTTGGGGAAGCACAAGAGAAAAAAAGAAACAACATCTTATGTCCTGGAAGAGGCTGTGTAAGCCAAAAGCTGAAGGTGGTCTGGGGTTTAGAGCGGCGGAAGCTATGAACAAAGCTTTGGTAGCTAAAATTGGTTGGCGGATTATCAAGGAGAATACGGGGCTGTGGGCACGGGTGCTGCGAAGTAAATATAAAGTCGGGGATGTTTTTGATACTTCGTGGACCGCGGTGAAAAGTAATTGGTCCTCGACTTGGAGAAGTGTGGGAAGTGGTTTACGGGATGTGGTGTTGCCAGGAATGAGCTGGGTTCTTGGAGATGGGAGATGCATAAAGTTTTGGAAGGATAATTGGTTATTAAAAGATTCACTCAGGGATTGGTCTACGAGTGATGTGCCTCCGGAGTTGGTGGATCTAACAGTGCGAGACTTATGGATTGATGGCATTGGCTGGGATTGGGTACGAATCACACCGTGGGTCTCGCAATATGTCAGGTTGAATTTATCGGCGGTGGTCGTGGATACAGTGACTGGTGCAAAGGATAGGGTCGCATGGGGGTGGTCTCCGGAGGGCAAATTCTCAGTCAAGTCAGCTTATTCATTCTTGACTAGGGATACGTCTCCGAGACCAAACATGGAGACACTGTTTAAAAAGGTTTGGGGACTAATGGTTCCGGAAAGGGTGCGTGTCTTCTTCTGGTTAGCAGTAAACCAAGTGATCATGACCGATGAGGAGAGGAGACGGCGGCACTTGTGTGCATCTGGTATTTGTCAGGTTTGCAAGGGTGGTGTAGAAACAATATTACATGTCCTACGTGATTGCCCCGCGATGTCGGGTATTTGGGACCGCATTGTTCCAGCGAGTAAGAGGCGGGTTTTCTTTGATCAGTCCTTACTTGAATGGATTAATGGTAATATCATTGATGTTACAATGAGGGATGGCACACCGTGGGCTATACTCTTTGGTATGGCAGCTTGGTGGGGGTGGAAGTGGAGGTGTGGGAATGTTTTTGGTGAAAATGGGAAGTGCCGGGATAGAGTTCGATTTGTGAGGGATCTAGCCAAAGAGGTTTATCAAGCGTGGTGCTTTAGTGATGGCGGGACAGAGCAAAGTACACGGGTTGATAGGATGATTGGTTGGTTTCCTCCGTCGGTTGGCTGGGTCAAACTGAACACGGATGGTGCCTCACGCGGTAATCCAGGTTTGGCAACAGCGGGTGGAGTTATCAGGGATGGAGAGGGCCAATGGATTCAGGGATTCACCTTGAATATTGGTTTCTGCTCGGCACCGTTAGCGGAGCTATGGGGAGTATATTATGGGCTTTACTTAGCTTGGGACAAGCGGATTGCAAGGTTGGAGTTGGAAGTGGATTCGGAGACGGTGGTAGGGTTCCTAACGACGGGGATAAGTGATACTCATCCTTTGTCCTTCCTAGTACGACTGTGCTATGGCTTTCTTCAAAAGGACTGGTTAGTCCGTATATCACATGTGTATAGGGAGGCTAATCATCTTGCTGATGGGTTAGCGAACTATGCATTTGATCGACCTTTGGGCTTGCAGCTGTTGGACTCATGCCCGGAGAGTGTTTCTTCTGTTTTGTTAGACGATGCTCGTGGGTCTTCCTGGCCGCGGAGTGTTCGATTGTAATTTCTTTTTTCTTATGTTTTTAATAAATTAGGGGAGGCATTGCCTCCCCCATTCCTACCAAAAAAAAAAACTGTCTCGCTCCCTTTATCAAAGTTCTGGATCAGAAAATTTGGTATTCCCTTCCATAGTTCCGCTTCCACTTTCGTCCTCTCGGATCAATGAAACGGTATTTAATGTGGTTGTAATATTTGCAGGTATCATAAAGGGTTCAATGACGAATACTCGTCTTTAGATCGGTGACCAGAGGTTGTTAGACGTTTATTATCGAGCTCTAAGGAGAGCAAGCACAGCTGTTTACATTATGATTTTCAAAATATTGGCCGAGACTGTATAATTATATACCTGAGGTATGGATTTGTAATAACAATAAACTCGATTCAAACTTGGTTACATTTTGTGCATTATGAAACACTTTTCACAGGTCTCAAACAAAAAAATGAATATACAGAGATGTTATGTAATACAATTTGGTTCTTACAAGAATACACAATCGTGGGATGGTTTCCTAAGAACAGATTTTGCTACTAAAGCCATATATGATAAGAGAAGAATGTACATGAGATTCTGTCTCATGCTATCCGTTTTAACTACCTACTTAAGCCTTTGAAGACATGGTCTTTTCAAGCATTCTTGTTCCTTCTTCTTCCATGGCTAGTTTGCTCCATCCTGACCCTCTCATGGACAAAATCTTAGCCCGTTCGAGTCCATTTCCTCTAAACCCTGTAATCTTCGAAGATACCATTGGCATCACGAGAATCGCAGATGCATTTATAGAGTCTTCGCCAAAGCCCAATGCTGCTAAACAAGCAGCCTGCAACACAATGAAGTAAAGAGTTTTAACTAGTACTTTTGAATAAGCTCACAAATGAAGATGCTTTTGCTAGTGGGTACCTTTGTCTTGGCAATTAAATCAGCTGCTTTCATATACATTCCTTGTACAACTACTCTTGTGTCTTTGCTGTGTCCATCTTCAGATGATTGTGGCATCAACCTGTTTTTAAAGATCAAAATGGTTATAGTAGCTAATTCATGAAAAATTTCTGAATTTCTAATGAGAACACGTTTTTTACCTGTCCTCCTCAGTTGGCACACTCGAGGACACGATGGAGTCAAGAGATGATGAATTATCTCTTGTCTCATTGCCTCTTGTATCATCAGGTGCTAGTAAAGAAATGCCTATGAATACACACATCATTCCTAATATGAACATTGTTGTTCTCAGTGCATCGAAAACCTGTTTAAGGAAGAAGAAAATTATCTAAGCCTAAACCCACACCATTCTGTGACAAAATGATCAAACTAATCATCTAGATCCGTTTTAGCCCGAAGATAAAGAATGAGAGGAAAAACATCACGATGTAGTTAATAGATGAACCTGAAACTCTTGAAAGTAGATGAATCCTGTACAAATGGAGAAGAAAGTCCAAGCAATCTGAAACATCGGAACTATGAGAATTGCATCATATAGAGACAATCCTTCATTCAATCTTGTCATCTGCAACAGAAGCACATGAAAGACCTTTTTACTTCAGTAACTTTATCGTCTCAACGGCACAACGAAGCACCAAAAATTTCAGTAGCTTTACGGTTTTTACCCAGAATCCGGCTGTACTAAGAAATAAAAGAAGCATAGAGTATGTGAACCAGCTGTGCAATTGATAGCTACTAGACATGGCCAACCTCAGCAAGTTTGAGCTGCAAAATGAAACTCAAATTTAGCACCTGAAACTCTCTGATTTTCAAGTAAAGCCACTAGATTTGCAAACTCACAGTGACTTGGCAAATAATACCGAACATGATCCTATAGCACCCGAGACCACAGCATATGAGAAAGGAAGCAGCATTTTCCAATAGGAGCTGATTTCTTGTCCAGGTATAGATATCAAAACTTCTCCCTTCCTGAATATTTCGATTAAACTGATCACAAAAGAGGTCCGATAGTTGAAAAATAGTCGAGGAACAATTTCAAATGCAGGACTCACCTATAGAGGAAATGGTGCACGGCTACTATTAAAATCAAAATACCACAGTAGACCAAGAATGTTACATTGCTATATTTCTCTGCCAACTGTTCGGGTGTGAAAACTGAGGACAGAAGACTTCCATTAGGTCACGCTTCGTGAAAAAAAAGATAGACCAATCTGTTCAAGAACAGTTACCTGGTGACTGGTGATTACCAAAAGCAACAAGGAAAACGTTTCCAAGAACTATAAAGGCTGTAGCAACGAGTACTCTGTGACCAAGGCATACCAAATATATTAGAGGAGCAGAGACTTAGTAAATCGGTAATGCATGTTAAAGATTGCAGCGAGGTTGTTTGCATACTTGACAGTCACCATTTTGTTCAATACAACATAGGCAAATGCTATGTTAGATACAAATTGAATAGATCCAAGAGCTGCTAGAAGGGACTGCAAAGAGAGTGCGTAAAGGTAAGAAAACCAAAGAGAAACCAAAGAAATCTGAAAAATCGCGCAAGTAGGCAGTGTCGAGCAGATCATTTTACCTGAGCAGCATAACCAAAAGAAATGAAATTGAGGCAATTCCCAAGAAGAAAGACAAGAATCCCTGTAAAGATTCAAACAACATTGGACACAGAACTAGCTTCATAAAAACTTGCTAAGGGGAAAAAGTTTAAGACCAGAGCATACCAACTCTCCAAGTCTGAAAATGTATAATTGGCTTCAATGGCATCTTTCCTCCGCCATCTTGTAGAGCTAACCTTTCTCTCTGATAATACACAAAGTAAGAAAATACGCTTCACGTGACGAGATTAAATGTAATCAAACAGTAGTGGGGCTGAGGCAAATGCAGACCTCATTATGTCCCAATTTGAGAAGGTTTGTGCCAAAATTAATAGCAACACTTCCAAAAATGTTGATGAAAGCTCCGATGACCCACTCTCCCATTGGTAATTAAAGAATGAAGATGGCTTAGTTAAAGGATCATCTAAAGCTGCAAACTTGAAGCAATCAACTAGCTCAGGCCCTCATTTAAAATCTTAGCCTTCAAAATCTACAAGAGAAGAAGCATAAAACCTAAGAATGGCTATTTCATGGTTATTGCAAACACAAGCTTGTAGCTTTAACAAGGCAATAAAGAGAAACCCCTTCCCAAAATTGAATCCAATTGAAACAGAGATCAAATGGACAAAATTGAAACAAGGGTTTTCGGAGATTACCTGCGAAGAGACGATAGAGGAGCTTCAGATCCAGATCGACTCTAACAAAAGATGCAGATTGATTACAAGTCCTCTCCCAAACAAAGAAAACAAACAAAAAAAAAAAAACAATTTTTTTCCTTTATGAGATTTAAGCTTTACCAAACAAAATGGCGTCGAATAAAAGGAAGAAGAATAAAAATTGGATCTTTCCCCAAAAAATTGAAAATTCTAAAAGTTTTGATTTTTCGTAAGGAAGACCCAATCGCCGATAAAGCTTCAAGACGACGGTGACGGGAGACGACGACGATGGCGATTTTGGATGATAAAAATGACGTAGTGGTTGGGCCCTTTTGTGTTGTTAAATCTGTCTTCTTGCTGCTCCTCACGTTTTGTTTTGGGCTTTTTACCATTTTTACTCTCTTCTCTATTCTCTCTCTCGTTGAGAGACACTCAATGGCCAAATAGCAACCTTTGGTGGGCGGGTAAAAGTTGACTCTTTTGACCTTTCATTTTCATTGAATCTCTCTGGAGAAAAAATGGATTTTTCTGATGAAGAAGACGAAGACTGGTTTGGTTCTCGTTTCAACGACGGTGTTAATGAAGAAGAAGAAGAGGGTTTTGTGTTTTACGACGATGTTGGAGAAAATGAAGAAGAGGAGGGTTTTGCGTCTGATTTCTATAAGGCTGGTTCTGATTGGTCTTGTTTGGTGGAAGATGAAGAGACTGTTTGTTCTTCTGAGAAGAATAAGAAGATGAAACAAGCGAACTTGTTTCAGATTTGGGGTTTACAGGAGAATTCTCCTGATACAACGAAGAAGATGAAACAAACTGATTTGTTTCAGAGTTGGGGTTTGCAAAAGCCTTCTCCCTTCACTTCCCCTGCTTCGAATTCGTCGAAAAAGACGACGAGTGCTCTTGGAAAGAGACGTAGAGACTCTTCGTTTGGCAATGACTCACCACGACCATGTCCTTTTTACAAGAAACTTCCAGGTCTCTCTCTCTTTTTCATTGCATTCATATACATAAATGTGCTTCTCTCTTTGCCAATTTCATGAAGTTTATTTGATTATGTGTAGGAACACCGTTTACTGTGGATGCTTTTCGTTATGGTTGTGTTCAAGGATGTTCTGCTTATTTCCTTACTCATTTTCACGCTGATCATTACATTGGTCTCACTAAAGCTTGGTCTCATGGTCCTATTTACTGCTCCTCTCTCACTAGTCGTCTTCTTAGACTTAGTCTCTCTGTCGATCCCTCGTAAGCTTTATGTTAATGCTATCTATGTCTAAGGACTTGCTTCTTCAAATTGGTGTATTGAGTGTCTGTGTGGTGAATTCTGTGTGTAGGTTTATTCATCCATTGGAGCTAGATGTTGAATACACTATTAATGGGATTAAAGTCACTTTAATTGAAGCTAATCATTGCCCTGGTGCTGCTCTTATTCACTTTCGGCTCTTAGATGGAACGTGTTATCTGCATACTGGAGATTTCAGGGCTTCTAAAAAGATGCAAACGCATCCTCTCCTCTTTAACCAACGAGTTCATGTTCTGTATTTGGATACAACATATTGCAATCCGAGATACAAGTGAGAGCAAGAATTTTTCAAATAGAACTTATGATGGATTTGATGGAGCGTGCTCGTAATGTTTGTTCCAACGTTTTTCATGGTTTTGTTTAGATTCCCCTCTAAAGAAGATGTGTTAAGTTATGTTGTGAGAATCACAAAGGATTTCCTCAGGAAGCAACCGAAGACTCTGATTGTGGTTGGTTCTTATAGCATCGGAAAAGAATGTGTTTATCTTGCTATTGCCAAAGCTCTTGGGGTAAAAAAAATTGCTGGCATTCTCTTTCCGTTTTAGCCATCTTTTCTGGAATTGTATTTTCTAACTTTGTGGGTTTTTCAGGTTAAGATATTTGCAAATGCTTCAAGAAGACGGATACTGCAATCTTTTGGTTGGGATGATATTTCGAAGAATCTTTCTACAGATGGGAAAGCAACATGTCTTCACGTTCTGCCTATGTCATCACTGAAAGTTGAAGTATTTCTCTAAAACCTTAAGTATTCTTACATAGCTTCTCCATGTCAGCCTCTCATAATCTTATCTATGTGCTGATAACTTCTCTGAAGAGACTCGACGAACACTTGAAAGTTTATAGAGAACAGTATGGAGCAGTTTTGGCATTTAGGCCCACAGGTGAATTGTTTGCCTTGCTGTTCTATTTAAAGGTTTTTTAAAAAACTATTGGTAAGAAAAGTAAAGTTCATTTTCAGGTTGGACTTACTCCGAGAAGATAGGTGAACACCTTGATCTGATAAAACCAACTTGTAAGGGGAAAATCACCATTTATGGTAAGTTTGATTTTTGTAATGCACATTCTCTAGCAGCTTCAATGATATAATAAGCCCATTGCTCTAAGTATCATCGTGATATTATGATGACTCGTGGAGGCCGATTTGTCTGACTGTCGGTGATTATGTATCTTTCTAGGGGTTCCATATAGTGAGCATTCAAGCTTCACAGAACTTCGTGAGTTTGTTCAAGTATGTACTAGGAATGTTGATCATTTTATCTGTCCTGGATAAGTTTTACACTTCTTTTAGCATTAACTGATTTTGTGACGACGCAGTTTTTAAGGCCAGATAAGATTATTCCTACGGTGAACAATGCAAATGCTGGAACTCGTGAGAAAATGCAATCATGTTTCAGAGAATGGCTCAGACGCTGAGATTCAACTCTAGGTTGATGGATGATATTGCTTCCTATTAGTAAGAAAATCAATGGTTTGGGCCGTTCTATTTCTAATACTTTTTCCTTTCTCTGCAGTTTCTGAATCCCAATATGTTGATCATTGAAGCTTTTAAGGGAGGCTTGGTGCTTCTGTAAGATTTTGATATTGCAGTTGGTGAATACAGTAGAACTGAAGCACTTGAAGGATTCATAATATTCTTTGATCCAGAGGTTTTATTCTTCTCTTATACTAATCAAGTATATCTTCAAGTGGCTAATTCGATTAGTTATGAGGGTTGGGAAAGAGAAGAGTTCAAAGAGTAGACAATGCAAAGAGAGAATAAGGTAACCAAATCAGATACAAGAAGAGGGAGATTCAGAATCTGAAGATAAAGGATTGCCATTAACTTCATTGCAAAACTTGAATAGAGAACTCCGAAGATGGTTTCTATTGTAGTCATATTCAAAGCAATTAGCTTCATCTTACTTATCTCAGAAAGTTGCAAACGCCATAGCCGATAAGGCAATTTCCTTCCCCTATTTATGAGGTTATTCTTGAGAAGGATAAACATTGAACTTTGTACAGCTGAGATAAGCAGAGATGGGGTTGTTTGGATTCAGGGGATCCTTTAGCTTCCTACAAAACGTGAATGCAGTTAGTTTTTTTTTGTGTATTGTTTACTAACAAACATTAACTCTCAGCACTTTAATGGATTCAATTACAGTTACTATTAGTCAGTTTGCAGCCTTTATCTATCTATCATCTTAAGATTCTTAACTGTTATTCTACAACATGAAAGAATCTACAAATCTCACATGGAGTGAATTAGATAGTTGACAAATTCTATAGACAAGCCACTTTTCTCCCATTTTTTCTGGTGTAGAGCTGCGATCATTGGGGGATTCTTCATTATTAAAGCAGATTAAAATGTAATGTGGGTGCAGCTTGGAAGAATGATTTGAATACAAGTGGCATAGGTTGGGTTTTGAGAGTTGAGATAGGAGATATATGATGCTTTGGTGCTAAAAAGCCTTCCCTCATCGAGAACTTATTCAAGCAGTATCACAACCATAGGAATGAACGAGATTGCGAAGCTTTACACAAGAGATTGGTACTCAAGTGAGCAGGAATCTAAGCATCTTTACTTTCATCGGGAGATTAGCATTGGTCTATGAGTCCTAAAATCTGTTGGTTGTTTCAGAGAGCATCTAAAACAATGGATCCTCTGAATTATCTTTTTACTTTTGAGAAACCAATTAATCACAAGGTCTGAAATCATTTGCTTCTCAACTTTGTTTACAGAAGAAGTCTTTCAAGATGAATATATAACAATTGACAAGTTTGATATGCCTAGAGAAACCAAACTAGTTAGACTACAAAGCAGTACCAAGGATCAATTTGACGCTCTCCTCGATTTGAAATGCTGGAAATGGAAAGAGAGTCTTCCTTTGTGGTTCCTTCTTCTGCCATTACTCTTAGAAACTCTTCAAGAGCGCTCTGCATCCACTCATACCGACACAGTTCCAAAGCTTCTTTAACATTCAGCTGTGGCATTTACACAAACCCTTATCAGTCATTCATTCATATAACATATCTACTTTCCTCGCGGTTATCAAAAGCAAAGATTTGCGGTTTTACCCATCTCCTCTCGCGGTTATCTTGCTCTGGCCATGTAGCAAGTTCTTCCTTAACCTCTAACGCAAACATATAACCTTTGCATCCACCACCTAAGCAGCAATCAGCTTCCAAACTACTACTCTTGCTTCTAAATTCCCAAACTCCTAATGGATCTTCCTACATAACACACCAAAATACAATCCAATCTTAAAATCTATACAAGAACTTTCGAATAACGAATGACCGTGGAAACTTACTCTTAGTATTCCTTTAACTCCTGCTTCTTCCATAGCTTCACGAGAAGCAGCTTCAAGAACAGTTTCATCATCTTCCCATCCTCCCTAAACAAAACACACAAGTAAAAGATTTCATACAATAGCACTTTGCATTATAGTTTCAAGAATTTAAAGGAAAAGAAATACCTTAGGGAAGACAAGATCGTGTCGATTGGGAGATGAAATCATAAGAACTTGAAGCTTGTTTTCAAAGTCAACACTTGTTGAGTCCTCTTCTTCATCTTTCACCAGCCTATACGGAATGCATCTGTCATATCCCAATAATGGTTTGGATTAAAAAAGAACCAAACCAATAAAATATCAAATCAAGAAAGATTCAAGCTTTAAGGTCAACGACATGAAAGTGAAAGGAGATGTAAAAAAATGATGAAAAGGATTTAGTACCCAGAAACAAGACGGAAGTTGTTGTCATAACGTTGATGGTCTCGTCCTGTTCTTGCTGAAAGATTCGACATTTTTCTGTAAGATTGAATAAATCGAGAGAAAAAAAACAGAGAGGGAGTTACGGTGAAAATGCAGGTCCTAAGCTTTGAAAAAATCGTGTCTTTGTTTGTTGGTGTCAGCAAGAAACATCATCAAAGCTTGCATCCATGGCGAATCATCTTCTTGTTTCAAAAAAAAAAAATTATAATTTACCCAGAAGAACTAAAGAACCGATAACAGGTGAAACACAACCAAAAGCAAAACAAGAAAAATGGAAAAAGAAAGGAACGGTTTTGGTTTGTTGGCCCATACAGAGGAAGAAGGCAAAAGATGAGGTTTTTCCGGGGACAAAGTTAAGAGAGTCAGCTGACGAAGCAGAGCTTTTTTTATTTATTAGAAAAAAATGAATTGTTTACATTTTCGAAAACAGTGTTACCAACATTTTATTAGGAAAAATATTTTAAATTATGATATAATGAAACATTTTGGATTGTTTAATTTAGATTAAATCGAACAGAAAAAATAATATCAATCAGAAGGCGGGTTATAGCAGTAATTGTTTTTTTTTTTTTTTTTTTTGATATTTCTGGATCGACAAAGTTCGATCCATAGCCAAAATGCTACTATGCGGGGTAACGAGATTTAGTGGAATCGAACTCTGGTGAGAAAGACGGAGTCAAATGGACTTAACCACTTGACTAAAGGCACATCTCCAACGACATTAGTTACATATTAAAGATTGGCGAAATGAAAACTTTGAACAATGAGTTAGTTGGATCGATCTTATATGTTTATGGTACGTGACGAAAGAATAAGATTTACATTACTAAAAAAAAAATTGAACCAAAATCTGAATTGAATACCTCTACTTCTCTAGCTACGAATTCAAAAACTTAAGCAACAAGTAGGGATGAAAGAGACCAAGCACCAAACTAAACCAGGTTGACCCGGTTTGATTTGTTGATATCTTGGTTTTTTAGTAGCTTACCATAAAGGTTAAACCACAAACAAATCCAAAGATACTGAATAAGCCCAATAAATTGGCTAGATAGCCCATTAAGTTTCATTGTATGTAGAACGAATGTCCCATTTGATCAACAAAAAAAAAAACAACTTACTGGGCCTAAAATGGGCCTTTAAAATCGAGCTAGACGGTTGGTGCAGAAGACTATGATTGATTTGATTTTTTGAGTCACTTTTTCAATCATTTCCGATTTGTATGATTTATTCATGATGATGACCACGACCGCCGTTTCAATCATTGGTCTAATATTCCGAAATTCTCTAATTTTAAAAATGAAATAAAAAAAAAGTTTGAAAAAAAAGAAGAGAATAAAAAAAAAGTCAAGAGAAACGTTAAAACGCAGATTGAAACAAAACATAGAAAAACGCGACGCAGATCGTGGAAATGTGAGTTTTTGAAAAGTTAGCGTCAGAGAGAAGAAGCAAATGTATGTCGATACAGCTGGATTACGACCCCACCATTTTTACACTGTCGATGTGAGAAGAATTGTGGTCCTATATAATTATTTAATTTTGTTAAAAGTGAGTTTGTTGAATATTTTATGAATGTTTGTTCGCTGGATAATCTATTTGTCATTAATAACCACAAAAGGGTAATTATTTAATTTGCTTTCTAATAGTACTAGTTAAAACTACAGTTCTTTTTGCTATTATTGTTGGTGTATTTATGTTTTAATTAGTAGCAGTCTAAGATGTCCAAAAACTAAAATAAAAAAAAAATTAATAGCAGCAGATGTGAGTCATGTGACATCTAAACTATAAGAAACATGAACACTAGTATGAAAGATAATTAAATATTCTGCTTTGATTTATAACATTTTTAAATTATAATTTTGTATCAAAACGGTGAAATTATAAAATAATAATTTTTGATTGAACTAAAAAATTGTATTAATATAAACGCTCGATTTAGTAAAAAGAAGTATGATTAATAAATTGACTCATATTTTTAAGAACATAGAATGAACAAATCAATTGATAAGAACATAGTGTTATAACAAGTTTAAGCTCTTTTCCCTAAACCGAATACTATGCTAATATTTCACATATTGCAAATAAAAATCTTAAACTAAATGTAAATCTATGACATGACATAATCCTTTCTTTTATGTAATAAACATTAGAATAATAAGATAGTGCACAAAAAGCTGTGATTCCAATATAATTATGTGACTGATTGACTCAAAAAAAAACATATGAACTCTATAAAATTCTGTAGTTATGAATCCCATCTATCATTGGTTGCTTATTAATTTATGAGAAGAAAAAAAATTATAGAAAAACAAATAATTTTTTTTTTTTTTGGTAGTCTTAATATTCAGGTACGCATTTATTAAAGTAATAAAATAACCCATTTTAAGGACAAAAGAAAAACATACGAAAAAAAGAAAAAAAAGAAAAAAACAGAGAGATTTGCGGAGTAAAATAAAAAAAAAGGAGAAGAAGGCAGAGACAGAGTGGTGGTCTTGTTCTTCTTCTTTTAAAACTTGCGGCGGCGGAAACTGCGTTTCACGGCGGTCTTAGTTTCTTCTTTCTTTGAAAAAATAATAAAAAAGTTTGCTTTCGCTGTAATTGCAAACTGGCGAAGTACCCCACTTGCTTCTACTCTTGTCTTCAAAGGTTCTCTTTTTATTCCTTCTTTTTTTTTTCTCAAATTAAACAAATGGGTTTGGTGGTTGCACAAGAGTAATAACTAACCAAAGTAAAAAGCTTGATTCTTGTTGTTGTTGTTGCTGTTGATTCTTAGTTAAGTAAGTAAAATTTTCAGTGAGAGTCTTAAGAGAGAGAGAGTTGTTGTCTGAAACGATGTCACTTTCTGTCGGCATTGTCTGCGTTCCGACACAAGACTTGATTTCTTCTTCTTCTTACCCTTTACCTTCGAGTTCTAGAAGAAACTGCGGCGGTTTGATTTGATGTTTCATTGCTCTTCTTCTTCTTCTTCTTCTTGATAATCCCTTTTCCATTTTCACACAAAGCTTCTGATTAGAAAAAGAATTTGATTTCTTGAATCTGCCGATTTTAAGGAATGTGGGGAATCACGTCATCGATTGTTGAATTTTTGTGATATTTAATCGCCGATGAAGTTGAGATTTTCTGGAGATCTGTCAAGGTTTTTAAAAATCTTATATTTTACTTACTACTGCATGTTGATTGCTTGATTTTCACTAAAGAATCTTTATTCAATTTTTACAAAGTTGACAACTTTTTTTTTTTTTTAACCTCTTAAGCTCTGTTTGTTTTTAAAATTGTCTCTTCTTCTTCTTCTTCTTCTTTTTTTTTTTCTTTTCGCCGACATTCTTGTTTTATTCTTTCTTTTTTTTTTCTCCAGGGTTATCGCATGGTAGTAGTAGCTTGGAGCATCGGTGAGAAAAAGAGAAAGAGAGAGAGGGGCTGTTTTGTTTTCCAAATGTCAGCAATTCTTGCAGCTGCCATTGGTGGTGCTGTAGGAGCTCTTGCATTGATTGCTTTGTTTGTTTTTCTCCTTTGGTTTTGTGTCTTTCGTCGTAAGAATCTGTCAAGAACTTCTGAGACTGGCTCTTCTGATCCATCTACTCAAGGTAAATGTACAAATCACAAATCCCATCAATTCAATTCCTCTCTCTCTCTCTCTCTCTCTCTCTCTATTGACTTTCTTGGATGATAGCAAAATGATTTAGACTTTTTGCTTATTTCAGAAGGAAGAAATGTTGCAATTGAGTTATCAATGAGAGAAGCTAGAAGATTTGAAATGGAGGAACTTGCTCAAGCCACAAAGAGTTTTACCAATAAAAGTCTTATTGGTATTGGCAAATTCGGCGAGGTTTACAAAGGTTTGCTTCAAGATGGTGTTCTTGTAGCTATCAAGAAAAGACCTGGTTTGCCTACACAAGAATTCGTTAACGAGGTTTCTATAAATAAATCTTGTTCAAATGGTTGCTTATAGTCTTAGAGCAAGTGTTTTGATTGAGAGGATATGGTTTTTTTCAGGTTCGTTACCTATCATCTATCCATCACCGTAATCTTGTTACTCTTTTGGGGTTTTGCCAAGAAAGTAACACACAGTTTCTTGTCTACGAGTATGTTCCTAATGGAAGTGTTTCCAGTCACCTGTACGGTAACTCTCTGTCCTTAATAATAGAGATTAATGTTGTTCTCATTTGGTATTTAATCAGTTTGAGAAATGAGTTTGGACAATGTAAGCATCATTTAGGTCTTTTCCTCTATTAGGTGCTGGTGGTAAAGTACCTGGAAATAGACTAGAATTCAGACATAGGCTTGCAATATCTATAGGAGCTGCTAAAGGTAAATCCTCTGCAAAAGCTCATTGAAGCCAGCTCTAGCTTGTATCCTGATCTTGCATATACCCTTTTGTTATCTCTAGGCTTGGCACATCTTCACTCGTTGAGTCCTCGATTGATACACAAGGACTTCAAAACCGCTAATGTTCTGGTGGATGAAAATTTCATTGCTAAGGTTGCGGATGCAGGAGTTCGTAATTTCTTAGGAAGAGAGGAAGTTGGTACATCGTCTCACATTGTTGCAGATCAGATTTTCCTCTCCCCAGAGTAAATTAGATTTCACCTTTTAGGCTCTCATATGCTTCTTTTTGTATCAAAGTTTCTTAGATCCTCCCCTTTCTTCAGGGTTCAAGAGTTCAAAAGATTTTCAGAGAAAAGTGATGTCTATGCTTTTGGTGTATTCCTCTTGGAATTAGTAAGTGGAAGAGAAGCATCAGAACCATCCCCTTCAAGCTCAACGCAAACTCTAGTTGAATGGGTAATGTCTAATCAATCTCAGATCACGTAATGTTGCCAATGTAATCTATTTTGAATCTCACTTGTATGCACTGGGAGCTGCAGATGCAAAACTTAACGGATTACGCAGATATACCAGTGATGATCGATGAGCGACTAGGAGGTACATACACAGCAGAAGGAGTTGAGGAGCTTATTACATTGACACTAAGATGTGTTGATGTATCAAGTGAAAAGAGACCAACAATGAGTTTTGTTGTGACAGAGCTTGAGAGAATATTGGATAAGGAAGTGAGCTTAACAACAGTAATGGGTGAAGGTACTCCAACTGTTACTCTTGGAAGTCAGCTTTTTAAAGCAACCAAGTGATTATAAAGGAACCATCTTTTTACATATATATATATATATATACATATATATATATTATAAGATCTCTGAGACAAAAACCAATCAGAGAACTTAAGGAGGAGGAAGAAGAAGAAGACTGATCAGCTGTTTTGTGTTAAGTGTATAAAGAACAGCTGAGCTTATTATTATTATTCGTTTGTTTTTTTTTCTTTTCCTCCTTTTTTACTTCCTTTGGAGGTTATTATTTTCAGCAATTATTTTTTTGACAATGAGTGCAGAAAAATATAACTTTGTAAAAACATTATTTATATTGATATAAAGGAAGCAAAGAGTGGAATGTTGTGTGATTCTTTGTTCATTTGTTACATTTTACTTTCTCTACAAAAATGTCATAAACTTGTGGGAAATTTTGAACTTAGCTTCAAAGACTTTATTGCCAAGTTGGTTGGTTGAATAAGTTTTGATCAAAAGATTCCAATTGGCTAACTGTTGAACTAACAGAAGGTGATAACTCCCTGTCTGAAGAACTCTAATTATTATGTTTGTACAGAAAAACTCAGAGCTACTTTTTCCTATAAAGTAGCAATTTTGGGAAAGATTTTGACCTTTAGCTTCAACCTACCTATGCTTTATAGCCTTTATTGCCAAAGGGAGATATAATAACCAAGTTGGTCTCTAAAGTTTTGATCAAAGATTCCAATTGGATAACAACACTCTTGGACTAGTATAGTTCCTACATTTCTCCATTTGCTACTAGTGAAAATAATCTCATTGCTCTGATTTATTACTGTCCCTAGTTTTGCTAAAAACCTTTGTGGGCACACAGAACTATAAACAAACAGTCTTTGAGCAGTTTGCAATATCAAAATCATGTTTGGTCTGATTTTATGTCGGGAGAGAAGATCTAATGATAAAGACTCTTCTTCTGTAGATGGTGAACTCGTTAATGAATGAATTAGTGGGTCTCTCATTTAATCTTACCTTCCTGATTTTGACCTCACAGAAGAAAAAACACAGTACTGATTGAAAAGCTTAGAAAAGAAATTACAAAACCAGAGATTGTTTGATTCTTAGTTCTTAGATAGAAACAGAGCTAATGTTTTGTCATAAATATTAAAAACCATAAAAGTTTTATTTTTAATTGAGAAAAAATGAGAACCACTCGATTTTGGATAGACCCATCATGTAAAGGTTTAAGCTTTGTTAGCCAAAGCGAAAGCTTTTTTTAGTTCTCTTGACAATGGCGACGAAGCTGATTTCACCGCCGTTGTCTTGTCCATGGGTTACTTCAAGAGAGGTGTCAATCAAAGGGCTTCCACGGCGGAGAAGAGAATGGATGGTCACGAAGCGAAACAGAGTCTCTGCTGTCACCGCCATGTTTGTGGAGCCACTCTCTGTTGTTTCTTCTTCAGCGATTCAGATTCATCAATGGTGGGAACAAAACCCTAATTCGTTACTGTTAATGACGGAGGCTACTGGTGGTTACTCATTGGCTAGCTATTACACGTCTTTGGGTTTGTTTGTTATCTCTGTTCCTGGTCTTTGGTCTCTAATCAAACGCTCTGTTAAATCTAAGGTTCGAACTTTTCGAATTACAAAAACCCTAATTTTCACACCCAATTCACAGTTTCTTTGACTTTAAAAGTTTGAATCTAATGTTGGGGATTTGCAGATAGTGAGAAAGACGTTTGTTGTTAATGAAGTCAAGAAGGAACCAAAGCAAGTAGCTGGAGAGATTCTATCTTTCTTCACAAGGAAGAATTTTAACATCACTGATCGTGGAGAGACGATCACGTAAGCCACAAAAATATTTCATTTGGGGTTTTGTGTTTAGTTACTGACATTGTTGTGGGGGTTTTGATAAAATAAGGTTTGAAGGAAAGATGGTTCCAAGTAGAGGACAAGCTGCTCTGCTTACGTTTTGTACATGTATAAGCTTAGCAAGTGTTGGTCTTGTCTTAACCATTACAGTGCCTGATTTTGGAAACAATTGGTTCTTCATCATTCTCCTCAGCCCACTTGCGTGAGCTCTCTCTCTCTCTCTGTCTCTCTTTAAGGTCTCTGAGACTGTGTTTTTGTCAATGAAATGTGATATTTGTGTGTGTGTTGCAGAGGAGTGTATTACTGGAAAAAGGCGTCCAGGAAAGAGGAGATAAAAGTGAAGATGATGGTGGGAGAAAAAGGGAAATTGGATGAGATTGTGGTTCAAGGAGATGATGTTCAAGTAGAAGAAATGAGGAAGGAGCTTCAGCTTAGTGAGAAAGGCATGGTGTATGTTAAAGGTCTTTTTGAGAGATCATCATGATAACATTTTAGCCTCTCCCAATTTTGCCTTTTGGGGAATGTGTTTATACTTTAAGGATGAGATTTAATGACTTTTTAACTCATTTTCCATACTTCATACTAAACAAATCGATTTGAATATAATGTCATGAGGATGTAACGTTGATAAATATAGTTCATTTGATTGAGCAATTTTGTTATTTTGAAAGTGAAAATCCATTCTTTAATTACCAAACCCAACCAAAAAGCCACAAATTTACTAAGAATCGGTAAGTATGGTCTTCATGAGTGATCCGCTAGTACATGATTACCAAAGCCAAGGTTGGTTCAGTATATGTCCTCCTGTGATCCTCGATCAACTGTTCCACGAATTGGTTTAAAAACTCTCTTAAGATGCGTTCATAGTTTCTCGTCATGAGTTTATTTGGTACGATGGGTATGGTTTGTATTTGGTACTTGTGATTTCACCAGCTATAATATGGATGCCAAAATCAAGATGGAAAAGCTGAAACAAGAACCATATAGAGCTGGAAATAATGAACAATTCTTGAGTTCATCTCTAGGGTGAATCCTTTTATTCACCTCCTCTTATTCTAAATCAAAATCTCACATCTAATAAAAATAAATAAACTCATTTAATTGTAAAATCTAAACTCTAACCACAATTTTAAACCGATATTTAACCTCGTTTAATTGTAAAATCTCAACCCTAATTGTTCTTTATAAACCGTGCCCAAACCAACATTTAATCCCGTTTAATTGTAAAATCTAAACCCGTTTATAAATGCAAACCAATATTTAACCTTGTTTAATTAGAAAATATAAACCCTAACCCTCTCTTATAAACCTAAACCGATATATAATTTCGTTTTGTTGACAAATTAGATTTTACAATTAGATATATATATATATATATATATATATATATATATATATTTTTTTTTTTATTATTATTATTATTATTTTTAATTCAAAACAGAGTAGATATCATTGACTGTTTTGGAATAGAATATGTCTAAACGAACCACCAAACTCTTAGAATGGGATCAATAAGAGCAAAGGGGTAATGGAAATATTAATAGGAATAGAATATGTCTAAACGAAGTCTAGCACTTTATTACAAAATTTCATCAGATCTGAGTGTTCTCCGGTGCATTCTTGTCTTCAGGCTAAGTCTCATCCACGTCACTTTCATCAATGTCAGAAGATCCTAAGTGGGGAGGAGGAGATACCGACTCCAACTTGTCCCCCCACTCAAGCACACCAACAAACACGCTCTCCTTTTCTCCTTCAATCACCGCTTCCTCTTCTCCTCCAGTCTCCTTTGCTTCCTCAAACACACAAACAAACACATTCTCCTCTTCTCCTTCAGTCACCGCTTCCTCTTCTCCTCCAATGATCACCACTTCCTCAATCATCACCCTCTCCTCCATTCTTCTTAGCTTGCTTGATCATATGTCTCACGTAACCGAAAGTGATTGGATAAATTAGTGAATTTACCGAAACAACAAGCTGGTGGTTAGCAGCTTCGGGAGTAACATATGCTGGATCAAACGGCTTATTCAGCAAGAAATGTTTAAAGGTATCTTTTGGCCTGCTTTGATGGTGAGGCTCCCACCCGAAGATTGAAACAAGCGGAACAAGGTGAGCTATGGGATTGAATGAGAAGTTTTCGGGCCTGTCTCTTCCGGAGGCTGAAATTTGCTGAGTTCCCTTTTCAAGGTTACCAAGTCATCACTCGCCAAAGCACTCTAAAGATGATATCGAGAGCCGATAGTCCATAACCTTCTTCTGTCGGCTCGCAATAACGAGCTCATGCTTTAGTAGTTTTTTTGTCGTCTCATGGATGAGAGCGTGAACTTTCAGTTCAGCCTCTCTTAGCTGCTGAATTTTTTTTTTTTATTATGTGGCAGATTCTAATTGGTTGGATAAGGAGGAGCTGAACAAAAGGATTCACCCCTAACGAAAACTAGATCTCGCCAGATATATTGATCTCATGGTCAATCAGAATATTCACAATATATTACTTGTCAAAAGTAATATCACTAAATATATCCACTCATACTTGAGCAAGCAAAATTTTGTGGAGGTATGTTAATGGTATTCTCTACCTACCCACTTGTGTCATTTTCTCTATTTCTTACCTTTTACTTTTCAATTTTTAAAATGTTGCTTATTTTCTTAACTTTCTCTATGTTGAGATATGAGTGTAAGACATCAAACACATTTTCTTACTCATTTTCCTTTTGTTTAGTGAATGCAAACTTTGTGCATTCGATGTACATAAGTTTATATAGTTTGAATGATGTTAGTCACATTGTGTTTCATGTAAGGTTTTAGTGTCAAGTTTGTGACTAACAATATTCGAATTATGAATTTATGTATAATATTGACGGTGTTGAAAATAATAAAATGAAGATTTAACCGTATTGAAGCGGCGGATTAATGATATTTTAAATTTTTATTAATATTGATTCACACCCATCTTGCCATATAACATGTCCCGTGTTATTTTAATTTTTTTTTCATATGTTCAAATGTTCATAATATTTTAAACTTTTTACTGATTTTAAATATATTAATTATAATATGTTAAAATTTAATATTTGCGGTAAAATTAAATAGTCTAACTAAAAAACGAATTAAACCGTATACAAATTTTCAATTTGGATGCTTGTTAAGTTAAGTTTCCTTCTCATTCAAGTTTGAGTTCGTTTTGATTTTATATATAATATGACTCTGAATCATTCTAAACATTTTTAGACGATGTGAGACGTTGAGCATACAATTTTTTATTAATTGAGTAATATATGTCCCTTTTAAAAATTTCGAATCATAATTTATGGAGAGACAAAATTTGAGATTTTTCTTAGATTTATGTATTATATGACGATTTAAAACAGTTAAAAAAAATAAAAATAGGAGAATCATAATTTTAAATCTTAACCAAATCTTCTAAATATCTATATTATTATATATAGAATATTATATGGATATTTTTTTATTATTTTGTAATCATTATAGGTGCAAAGCATATACCATAAATATTTCCGAAAATTAGTATAGATATTCGGTTCACAATTTTGGATATTTATTTGACCCATCTAAGTACATCTTTAAAAAGGAAAATCATCAGCAATCATTCCATTAATTTATCTTGCAATATACAACTAAATTGGACCATCATTCCATTAATTTGTCTTGCAATATACAACTAAATTGGACCATTTGATCACTTCTTTCACAAGCAAACTCTACAGTTTTTTGTACTTTTAAGAAACACATTATTGAATTAGACTTTAATTATCTATATTGTCTCTTATTGGTTAGGAAGTGGATAAGATAAAGTCTAATCTAAATTAAATCATTAATACAAATAAGTTAAGACAAAAAAAATTAATTTAAATAAATTATCAGAAGAAGAGTGATAGTGATTCTTCACGCGCGTCTCTCTCTTCTTCGTCTTCTACAAAAACACTTGTCCTACATATTGTTCTTCACGATCCTCTCTGTATCATCTTCTGAGAAGCTCTCGCTCGTGTCTATGGAGGTAAACTATTTCTCTCTTTATCTGATTCTGGCGGCGATTGTAATCGGCGGCGTCAACTCTGAGTACATAGAGTACAACACAAAACCGAGAATCGTCCCTGAGAAAATCAATGTTCACTTAGTTCCTCACTCACACGACGACGTTGGTTGGCTTAAGACCGTTGATCAGTACTACGTCGGAGCTAATAACTCCATTAGGGTACTACTCTCTTCACATCTCTCTGTCTCTTTTCATGGATTCTGCGAATTTTTAGGGATTTGAGTTTTGTTTTGAATTTGATTTGAATCAGGGAGCTTGTGTTCAGAATGTATTGGATTCTGTAATTGCTTCATTGCTTGATGATGAAAATAGAAAGTTTATTTATGTTGAGATGGTAAGATTCAGATATTACCAAAAATGGAGATTTTGTTCTTTTGTCTTGCTTGATGAAATTAGTTATGGTTGAGTATTGTTTTTAGGCGTTTTTTCAAAGATGGTGGAGGCAACAAAGCAATGCTAAGAAAGTTAAAGTCAAGAAGCTTGTTGACTCTGGTCAACTAGAGTTCATGTGCGTTTGAGTGATCTTATCTTTTTTTGATGTCTCGTATGTATCTGTTGCTCTGTTGTGTTGATGTGTGTGGTTTTTGTAGAAATGGGGGAATGTGTATGCATGATGAGGCGACTCCACATTATATTGATATGATTGATCAGACTACATTAGGCCATCACTTTATTAAAACTGAGTTTGGTCAGGTTCCTAGAGTTGGTTGGCAGATTGATCCCTTTGGACATTCTGCAGTGCAAGCTTACTTGCTTGGTGCAGAGGTATAATTTGTTCATTTCGCTTCACAGAGAGTTTAGATGAGTTCAGTATGTGAGTGATTAGCCTATTTATCAGCTTAAGTTATTCTGATTGGACAACCTTTTGGTTTCTTCTACAGTTTGGCTTTGACTCGCTGTTTTTCGCTAGAATTGACTACCAAGATCGTGCAAAGAGATTGAGAGAGAAGACACTTGAGGTTATTTGGCAAGGTTCCAAGTCTCTTGGCTCATCTTCACAGGTTTAAACCATTAAACCTCACATTATAGTTCTGATGTTTCCATAGATAGCTTTGTCTCATTGCTATTTGATGTTACTTGTAGATATTCACTGGTGTATTCCCAAGACATTATGACCCTCCTGAAGGGTTCGTGTTTGAAATAAATGATGTATCAGCTCCTATCCAGGTAAAAGCAATTGAATCGACTGTGATGTTTTTTGAACTTTGTTTGAACCTGCACTGATGAAGCATATTGAATATAGGACGATTCTCTCCTTTTTGACTACAATGTTCAAGAGCGAGTCAACGACTTTGTAGCTGCAGCCCTCGCTCAGGTAAAAGATCATATCCATTTTTTCTTGAAATTAGCAAAAATCAAAGAAGCTTTGCTGTGATGTGACTTGGATGTCCCTTTTCAAGGTTAATGTGACCAGGACAAATCATATCATGTGGTTAATGGGAACTGACTTCCGTTACCAGTATGCATATTCTTGGTTCAGACAGATGGACAAGTTTATTCACTATGTTAACAAGGTACACTGGCTTTCTAGCAAACTCATATCAGTTGGATTTCACTAGTTTCAAGGTAAGAGAGATACCAATCTTGATTCTCTTGTCGTTTGGACAATCCAGGATGGGCGTCTCAATGTTCTGTACTCGACACCATCTATCTACACTGATGCAAAATATGCTGCAAACGAGTCCTGGCCCTTAAAGACTGATGATTTCTTCCCGTGAGTTTGATAGCTCAGGTTTTACTTTCAACAAATGCAATTGCGTGTTGACCAAATAAATAATACATGTACCTGTGCCAGATATGCGGACAAACCTAATGCATACTGGACAGGGTACTTTACGAGCAGGCCGGCCTTTAAAAAATACGTGAGGGATTTAAGTGGTTACTATCTGGTATGGCCTACAGTATTGTTTTAAAATTTGCAGAGATTTGTGGTTTTTTTTTTCTCCATTCTTACATGGCCTTATCTGTTTTGAAACAGGCAGCTCGACAATTAGAGTTCTTGAGAGGTAGGAATAGTTCAGGACCAACAACTGATATGCTAGCCGATGCTTTGGCAATTGCTCAACACCATGATGCAGTTAGTGGTACACAAAGACAGCATGTGGCTGCAGATTATGCTCTTAGACTCTCAATGGGTTATCTGCAGGTGCGTTTTAGTTAGGCATCTCATGTGTTGTTCATGCAATTTTTGTTTCTCTTGTGGGTACAGCGGTTTAAGAATTTCTCTATGATCATTACTAGGCCGAGAAATTGGTTGCATCTTCCCTTTCCTTTCTATCAGCAGCAAAATCAAGTACTGAAAAGAAGAATCCTGGCACAAAATTTCAGCAGGTAATGTGCTTGTTTAAGATTTTTCTAGGATTCTAATAATACTATGGCCGTGTTAGAAGAGTTGAAAAGACATTGAGATCGAATTTTGGTGGTGAAGGCAACATAGTTAGTAAGCTGTTGCCGAAGGCAACGTAGAAGTTTTAGTAAGCTGCTTTGTAGCATTTTCATAACTTGAACTCAAGTTCCAAAGACAGTGTCCTAAATTAAGCTGATTCTTATTTTGTACATCAAATTGGCAGTGTCCCCTGCTTAATATCAGTTACTGTCCTGCATCTGAAGCTCGTCTGTCCAGCGGGAAAAGCTTGGTAAGTCTATCAGACAGGCTTACTTTGAGTCTATGAAGTCTTGGACCTCTTGGTTAGTTTTTATCTTCTGTTCACATTGATCTCTCCTTGTAGGTGGTTGTTGCTTACAATTCTCTAGGATGGAAACGAGAGGAAGTTGTCCGAGTTCCTGTAAGTATTTTATTATCTACTTGGTTGACCAGTGTAGTTCTCACTTTATCTTTGTTTGTTATCCAATATTACTTACCAAATCTACCTTATAACTTCTTTATAGGTGTCGTCTGAAAATGTTATTGTGAAAGATGCATCTGGGAAAGAAGTCGTGTCTCAGCTTCTACCTCTTTCAGACATCGCTTTGAGAATAAGAAACGAGTATGTCAAAGCGTATCTGGGAGGATCACCAAGGGATACTGCAAAACACGTGCTTGCATTTACAGCTTCGGTACCACCTCTTGGGTTTAGCTCGTATGTCATCTCAGACACTGGACGAACAGGTATGTTTCAGAATTTTTAATATTGTGTCATATATTTATTGTGAATTATAGGATCTTGAATACAACTTCAGATGTTCTAGCTCTACTAGCCACAACTTCATATGGTTCGCCACTGATACCAACGGATGTTATGTATTTACTTGCATCTTCGTTTTCTAATTTGATTAAGCGCGTGGACTATCTGCTTCATATGTTACTTCTGGAAGCATGAATGAAAATGTAGAAGTTGGCCAGGGAAATCTAATGTTACGCTATTCGGAAGAGGGAGTGAAAATGACTCGTCACTTAAGTACTAAAAATCAGGTGTGTCTGTTTTTTTAAATCTTAACTTAACTATTTTTCCATTCGGATATGTAAACATCATATGATGTTGATTTGTGGTGCATTTTAAGGTTACTGCAGAACAATCATATGCTTATTACATTGGAAGCAATGGAACTGATAAGGATCCTCAGGTAGCTCAGCTCTTTAACAGATACAACCTTATCTACTTAGCTATCTTTTTGTTGTGTGTCTGAACCATTCTCATATACTTTTATAAGGCTTCTGGAGCTTACGTTTTTCGACCAGATGGTGTGCTTCCAATTAAATCTGTAGGAGAGGTAATACATATAAGTTGCATCTATAACCTTATTTCCGGACAGTATGTGAAAACACAAAAGAAAACTAATTGTCTTGCTTGACTCAGGCTCAATTAACTATTGTTCGAGGACCTCTGTTCGATGAAGTGCACCAGGAGCTTAACTCCTGGATATCACAGGTTTTTTTTCTCTTTGCAACTATTTATTGCTCTCGAACAGTTTAATTTCATCACAGTAGCTATAACTGTTTTGATCCATCTGGTTATGGGTCTGTTAATTTGCAGATTACCAGAGTGTACAAGGGAAAAAACCATGCTGAAATTGAGTTCACAGTGAGTTGATCTCTTTTCACAATTCTTCCTGTTAAACTGATGAAGAGAAATTTCAGTATTATTATTTCCTACTTTCTAGGTTGGGCCTATACCAGCTGATGATGGTATTAGCAAGGAGGTTATCACTAAACTTACAACCACCATGAAGACAAATGGAACATTTTACACAGACTCTAATGGCCGTGACTTCATCAAAAGGGTATTAGATGCAAACTTCATGTGTAGTAGTTTGTTTTTATTTTTGTAACAACTGTATTGTTTTTTATTGTAAGATACTTTGTTAAATTTCTTGCAGATTCGAGACTTCAGAACAGATTGGGACTTGCAAGTGTACCAACCGGTTGCTGGGAACTATTATCCCGTAAGGCATCAAATCCATCTGAGATTCCTTCTCGTTGTGTACTTAGGTCTCACACTCGACTGAGCCACATTATATATGCCTTTTGTATAATATATTTCTCTTTCAGATTAATCTCGGGATATACATGCAAGATAAAACCTCAGAGCTATCGGTGTTGGTGGATCGAGCTGTAGGTGGATCCAGCTTAGAGAACGGCCAGATTGAGTTGATGCTTCATCGGTCTGTCAACTAACTTTCTCTATATAAGCAAGACAAGCATATGTGTTTTTCTTGTGTTTTACCTTTTTTTTTTTTCATTCACCTAGGAGAATGCAGCATGATGACATTAGAGGTGTTGGCGAGATTCTTAATGAAACCGTCTGTCTCCCTGAAGGATGCAAAGGATTAACGGTAAGTTTAAGTTCTCATATCATTTTTAGCCGTCTAAGTTGCAATGTATCAGCTTTTAAGGGAACATGTGACAGAGCTCATTCCAAGGTGGTATTAAATCGGTTCTTTTTAGTTGGTATTATAACAGTTAAGGTAACTTTGAGTTGTTTTTCAGATACAAGGGAAGTTTTATGTACAGATAGATAAACCCGGAGATGGGGCAAAATGGCGTCGAACATTTGGTCAAGAAATTTATTCTCCACTACTTCTAGCATTCACAGAACAGGTTGCTCTTAAAATAGAAATATTTACATCCCTCCACTTCTATTAGATAGTGAGGTGAGATTAGGTACTTTTTTTTATTTTTTTGTAGGAAGGTGATAGTTGGATTAGTTCACATAAGACGACATTCTCCGCGTTTGAACCGTCATACTCATTACCAAAAAACGTCGCATTACTCACCCTCCAGGTTAGTTGGACTGTGTTCTGTAAATATATCAAAAAGACGTTTTATTAGTGACCACACTATGATTAATTCTGACATTTTCAGGAATTGGAAAATGGGGAAGTTCTTCTAAGGCTTGCTCACTTATTCGAGGTTCTTACGTGTTCTCTCTACGCGTTTCCACCGTTAATGTGTTATAGCTATGTGCTTTTTGGTTGTGGAAATGTAGTTTAACACTAGGCTGATTAAGATAGCGAGTAATTAGAGATATTGACAAACTTGCATTACTTAGAAAACCCAAATCTTGCAGTGCCAGGTAACCAAAACAATTTCTTGTATAAAATTAGTTCTTAGAACCAAACCGTAACGTTTAGAGTGTAATTTTAACCCAAATCAAACTGTTTTCATGCTTATACTTCTCAAAAACTGACTATGCAGTTGTTCTTCGTGCTATGTCATTTCTCACGACGATTATGTTTGGTTTATCTTAGTAAGATGAGACCTAAAGTAATCTAGAAGGCACATGGTCCAGTTCAATCATTACTAATTCGTTTCAAATTGAGAACCCATGAACTGTGACAGTTTTACCTTTTTAGAAACCTTTGGATCACTAAGCAGCGGTTAAAATCTAAAGTGGAATTTTTTTTATCTCCTCTTAATGGTTTCATTGAAGTTGAATCCTTCTGAGTCACTGTCTTGTTAACATTGTGAAGGTTGGGGAGGATAGTGAGTACTCAGTTTTGGCAAAAGTAGAGCTCAAGAAACTATTCCACAACAACAAGGTACGCCAAAAAAAGACGAGCCATCTCTTATTTGTCTTACTGTGTTTAACAAAAACAATTGCTGTTCTGTTTTATTTGTTTGCACAGATAAGCCAAGTGACGGAGACAAGTCTTTCAGGGAACCAAGAGAAGGCGGAGATGGAGAAAAGACGGCTAATCTGGAAAGTAGAAGGCTCGGCCGGGGAGGAAGTGAAGAGAGGAGAAGCGGTGGATGTGGAGAAGCTAGTGGTTGAGCTTGTTCCCATGGAAATCCGAACCTTCTTGATCAAGTTTGATAATCACATTGAAATGGTTGGTGACAAAGAGCAGCAACATACATAGGTTTTGAAATAACACACGTTGTGATCTAGAAAACAAAACAGTTTGAATGAAAGTGTCTGATGCAAGTTTAATTTGCATTGGTCTTTTAAATAAATCAATAAATGGATCAACCGTGGTCGGCGTATTTCGGGTAATTGCAACGATGACGAACGCAATTTTTGCGTTTAATAAGTTAATATACTTCCTCCGATTAAAAAAATCTACTTTTAAAAGTTCAACCAAACATAAAATGAACTGTATAATATAAATAATCATAAAATATTAAAATAATATACTTAACTTACATAGAAACTCTAAAATAATTTATATTGGAAAACAAAAATCTTTATCCAAAACGCTTATATGATAAAAACGAGAAAGTATATTATACTTTTTAGAAAATTCAGATACTTTAAAGTCTTTTTTTCTAACAATAAAAAGTTATTTAAAATGTAAACCCTCATTAACTAGGGTTTAAGGTTAAACTCTACATGTGTTGCATGTTGACAAAATATATATATTATCAAACCGAACACAAAAGTAGATAAACTCAAACCGGTGTTTTATTACATTAACTGTGTGATAAAGATTCGGGTATATCCGCCCGCGTAGGAATCATATTACGGGTTAACGGATCCGGGTCGGGTACGCAGAGCAGACTCTAAAAGAAAAATCAAAAGACGACGAGTTTTTTGGCCTTGGTTAAAAAAATTTAAAGTGAACACAGAAGAAGCGGTGGCTCTGAGCCGGCGAAATTCCCTCTCTCATCCCTAAAATTTTCATGTCCATCTTGCCTCCTCCGATTATCCAAGGTCACAATTCGTCTTCTTCTTCTTCTTCAGATTCCTCTCTAAACCCTAGCTCTGAGCATGGCAACAACTCTTCTCCTTCCCGGATCTCTTCTTCCACCGGAACTCGATTCGCCGCACATTCTGAATCCACTCACAATTTCTCCGGTGGCTCTAGGGGTAATGGAATTGATTGATAAACTTAGCTACTCGATTTTGCCCTAAATTTTAGGTTTTTTTTTTTTACATTGATTTTGTCTTTAGGGTTTCTTTTTAGCTTCTGGAGATATTTATAGTGTGTTATAGCTCACTTTATGTCTCAATTATGATTCTTTTTGTTTTTAACTGTAGAACCGATTGTTGCAGCTGAGGAGGGACATAGCCGTGGATCTTCCAAAGAGGTAAACTTTAGATACTTCTCAGTAAATGAGGAGACTTTAAGTTTAGTTTGCTTTGAATTTTTGTTGAATGATCGGTTCATTGTTGTTTCTATGCTGTAGATGACGCTAAATGGAGCAGGGAAGGAGAGTTTTTCCCCACCTAATGCAGATAAGCGTGACCATTTCCGATATGATGGTCGAAGGAATAGGTCTCGAGGGAGAGGTACTGGAGCTGCTGGTTCTTCTTCTTCTTCTTCTCAATTGCAGCATAATACCAGACCTTTTAATTCTCCTAGAGGCGGTGTTTCGCATCATAATCCAACTGGTAGAAGAGCTAATATGATAAGTGGGAATCATTTACTGAATTTTCAGTATGATCCGATTTCGCCGCCACAATCTAGGGGTCCTCCACCGCAAAGAAGGCAACAGTATAAGGGGAGGCCTTTTAACAAGGATTTGTTTCTTAAGGCCAATTATAAGTTTGTTGTTTTGGACACTGGAGATCATTCTCCTGATTCCATGGATCCTGATAAAATGCTGCAGTGGGATGATATTATTTGTGTTAGGTATTCTACTCCGTCTCCTGTCCAGTGCCCGATTTGCTTGGAGTATCCTCTATGTCCGCAGATAACTGCCTGTGGGCATATTTTCTGTTTCCCGTGTATTCTACAGTACCTGTTGATTGGTGTTGATAACCACAAGGTGGACTGCGTCAAGAGGTGTCCTTTGTGCTTTGTGATGATTTCTCCAAGAGAGTTATACACTGTTTATATCGAAAACGTCAAGCAGTGTTCTGTTGGAGATCCCATCGAGTTTGTACTTTTGACCCGCAAGAAAGATTCTTTTGCTCCAACTCGGAAAAATGAGCATGACTCGGCTGTTCCTAATGGTGAAAATGAGATATATGATCCGTTCTCAAAGTTCACTTTTACCCAAGATGTTGATCTCTCTGTCAGACAAGCAGTTTTGGAGTTAGACAGTTGGATTGCAAGAGCAGATCCCGAGCTCGTTGAAGACTTGGAGAAGCATCTATTTGTAAATGCTGCTTTGGAGCGTTTGGAGCAGAGAAAAATGTACTGGAATGAGCATAAGCTCTCTTATTACAGCAAATTGAGCACAACGGCTAGAAATCAGACACAATCATTCTCACCTCCTGATGTTTCTCGAGTTGGTTATCAAGCACCCAGCTGGGCGCATGGAGCAACAGATAGCGGCTCCAATGATCAAGATAAATCAGCTGAAGATTCTTCAGTGGATAAGTCCGATGGAGAATCTCAATCTAGTTTGGAAAAGAGTTGTGATAATGGTCATCCTCTAGATGACGTAGACGCACCATCATCTTCCTCATGCAATGAAAGTAAAGGTTTCCTGTCGCACCAAAATGACACCAAAGACCTGAAGGACAATGATGCTTACAACTTTTATCAGGTAATCAGTTTCTGATGCATACTGTTGTGTTTTCATAAAGTACTAATGAGCTGCATAATGTATGTTTTATTGCTATAGGCTGGTCGTTGAATATATTAGAGTCGGTCTCTTTAATGTTATTATCTGTTTTCGATAATCTAGGTGGTTTTGTTTAATAACTGTGGTGGTTCTATCGTAGATACTTAATTTTTCTTACCTTTGTGCTCTGGTTGTGTACCTATACAGTCTGTTGATGGTCAGCACATTATCCTTCACCCTTTGAATTTGAAGTGCCTTATGCATCACTATGGCAGCTATGACTTTCTTCCACCAAGGTAAGAGTCCCGGTCTGTAATATATCACAATTCTCATTTGTCAAAGACTAGGGAATAAGTTGCAATGGAAGCGTCTTCATTACCTAATCATTTCTGCATGGATTTGGGATGCTGATTCAAAAGTGTATGATATATGGCACCTTTCGTTTATTAATCAAGAACAAGAACAATAAAGACTCAACTGTTATTTAGTATGAAAAGCAAAACGGACAATACATTCAAGTAAAACTTGTTCAGTACAAGATGTTATCATTTGTAGTTTGTGGTCCTAATAGAGTTCTGATTTTGATCCATGAAACGATAGAGTGAGTGGAAAGATACTGGAAATGGAGACCGTTACCCAGTCAGAAGCGATAAGGAGACGCTACCGCTTTTTAAGTCATTTTTCTTTAACAACTACGTTTCAGGTATATGTTCTCTTGGTTACTCCTATCTTCGCATATGTTTCTAATCTTTACATTTTCTCATGAAGTTATCCTTGGTTTGGTAATCTTTTCAGATATGTGAGATTGATATGAGGGAATCTTTGCCTCCTGATGCCTTCGCTCCATTTATAGATGAAATTAAGAAGCGTGAGAAGCAGAGGAAAGACCGTGCTAGGAAGGTATTCCTCTTTCTAACCATGAAACACAAGTCATGGTCTCTTTATCTAATATCTTTCAGATTCCAACCTCCATTTGGCTTTGTTTGTTCACTTTTGTTAGTATTTTTTTTTCTTAACTTGATTACATATAGCAAATGATCCTGCTTTGTGTCTTACTCTCCTTTGAATTCTATTGTTAAAGGAAAATTCAGGGCTAAAAATCATATGATGTTCATTTTTCAGGATCGAAAAAATAAAATCAAAGCTGAAGTAGCTGCAGCTGCAGAGCTAGTACCATTGATGTCCAGTTTTGGACAGTCCTCTCGTGATGACTTTCCTCCATTTTCCTTGGATGACTTTGAAGGTAAACAATAAGAATCTCTGGCCTCTTAATTGGATTTTAGGTTTCGTGATCTAATAAGAAGCTTTTGTTGTGTTAATCTTAAGCTCTTGGAAACTCTGCCCCAATATCATCAAGCCCTCCAAACATTGGAGAGAGAAGTTCCTTCTCACATGTGACAAGGCTTGGTTTCGCAGCAGGCCATGACTCTCCCAACTTCAGTAAAGAGCCAACAAACGCTCAAAGCAGCAGCAGCGTAGTCACAAACGCAACCACAGGTAACCACTGTTTTAGCTCTGCAAATTCTTATATGATTCTCTGATGACCTCTAAACATGTTTTCAGGTGCAAGAAACACAAACATAACATCATTCGCAAGTGTAACATCAAGAACAACAACACCACCAATCGCACCAACCATCAAAGAGCCCGGAAAGAGAGGGAAGAAACCAAGCCGAGTGCTTCTATCGACAACCAGTGTACGCCGTTACTGAAAAGGACTTGAAAGAGCTATAGATTTGTTGTGTTATGTATAATAATCTTTTCTCCTAAGAAAAACTGAATAAATAAAGAACCAGAAATTGTGGTGAGTAAGTTTAAACTCAAACTTGGGCTTTGTTTCTTTTTGCAACCCATATGACTGATAATGAAGATGTCTCTCAGAGGACAATTATTGAGACTCAATCATATGATTTTGCTGACTCAGAGGAGTAGAAAAAACACATAAAATTCCAAAAAAGATTGGATAACTATCCGGTGATTTTCGTTCTCACATGTTACAACAACAAAGCATGAACCTTATCCTTTTAAAAATATATCTTCCTTCTGATCAAACTTTTATCTTCTTTGTTAAATAAATGTAGGAATCAAGTTTGGACCATTGATTTTAGTCTCTTTTGTTTGAAAAGTCTTCTATAATAAAGCATAAACTGTTCCAAAACAGAACCAAAATATCTAAAATCACTAAACGAAAAGATCAACTGATTACAAAAATGCAGGGCTCTCTGTTCATCAAACCAACAATTCTTCTTCCTCTTCCTTCTTCAGTTTCTTCTCCAAAGCTCACTTTTCTTCTTCCTCACGCAACCAAAGCTTCAAGACTCTCATCTCTCAGATCAAACAACGCATCATCTCCTTCAACTTCTGATCCTAACACCGTCGACTACAACTCCTCCCTCCTTTCGTAAGTCCTTGGATTACTTTTCCTCTTCTTTCTTTTCTCGTCTACTGACTCAATCACATCTGTATACTCAGTGTTTTCCCAGCTGAAGCATGCGAAGTAATTAGTGGATACGCTTGTTCTGCTGACATATACCCTGAAGTCAAGCTCGACACAAAGCCCGTCTCACGTCCCGTGGCTTCAGAGCCCGTTGACAGAGAATACGAAGAGTATAACAACCCTAAAACGTAAACTTCACGTTTTCTAAAACCCTTTCCTTTTCCTTATCTCTGATTCTTAGCTTGATTTTAAGTCTCTAATTGTGTGTTTTTGGACTTGGAAACAGGGTTTTCCGCGAAGAGGCCTGCGATGATCTTGGAGGAGAATTCTGTGAACCGGGCTATCAAAAAGATGCCAACTAGAAGAAACAAGATTTTATGTCATGTGAATATGTGTTTGTATCTCTAGAAGTCTTTGTAACCACTCCTTAATTAATGATATCTAGCTTCACTACTTAATCAAGATTGATGTTATGGATCAGACCCGAGTTCCCAAAGTTATTCAAACAGTATTTAATCGAATACTTGATAATTAAAATGATGAGAAATTTTGCATACTAAAAGGGTAGATCAAAGCTTTGTTCCATAGGCAATGTTCGTTTGTTCATCTGGATGATACATCCACATGATCCATTCAAATGATCCATCTAGATAATTTCATGTGGATATTGTTTGTTTCTGAATTAATTTGGTTGTGCATCTGGATGAACCATCTGAACGAAACTTTGTTCGATTTGTTTAGGTTGTAACAATTTGCATTTGCATATGAATGTATATGTAATATCAAAATGACTAAAATAGACATGTTTTTATCTTAAATATATTTTCATGATTAAAATTACATTTACTGCTAAATTATTATCAAATTATATATATATATATATATATATATAATAATTATTTTCTTATTACATTAAAAAAAAACTAGAGAAAATGTTTTAAATACATATTGTACTAAATTATAATTAAAAATGTACAATAATAAATAGAAATGCAAATCGTTAATACAAAATAGAAGTACACAAACACACATTTTGGTAAATTGTTTTCGTCTAAATAATCGCTAATATGGACGTCGATGTCCTCTTGTACTCTATTGATTGATTGTTTTGTCCTCGGTAACAAAAGTGGAGTTTTGGATGAGTTTGGTTTCAAATGTTAGGATCGTGTAGCATTGGTAATATGGTGTGTGTGAATTAGATTAAGTGCTTGGATGTTGTGCTCGAGAGGAATTAGCTTAGGCTAATATTAAGTTGGAATTTTGGGTTCTGAATTTTGAATTACTCGGTGTTGTTATTGATTATTGGTCTTGGATTCAATCTTTAACGAACGCTTAGCATTGAGTATTTTACTTCATGTCCTGATCGTGGCATTGCATTGACTTGTAGATGTGATCGTGGCATTGCATTGACTTGTAGAGTTGTGAATTGATGAATGATTTGTTGACGACATAAACAAACGCAACAAGCTCATCGGTCCAGAGGTAAACGAAGCTTGTTTTGGTTTCTTGATGTAGTTTTATTTGTTGAGAATCAATCAGATGTAAATCATCAGCTTTTGGTTTCTTTTTGGTTTAAATCTTGTTTTACAATTCTTCCATGTTCAAATACTTTTGGTTTATGAAGGTATACTAATTCAATTCTTCAATGTTCAAATATTAAGATGAGATTTTATTGTCCAGTTTAAAGGTAGCATTGCTTTGTCCAGCTAAAGTATTATAGTAGATTCATTAAGCCATTTGCATCGATCCATCTTTTGTTTCTTCACCTCAAAATGTGTTTATCAACACTTAAACACCAAACTTCACTTGTCTCTTCTCTATCTTTCTTTTCAAAACCTCGAAACAACAAACACCAAATAAAACTTTGAAATTGTTAAGAGCCCTACCATTGGACAAGATAATTGTTAAGAGCCCCAGTGAAGTTTCTAAACTTTAAAATTGTTAAAATTTAAAATTATAAAAATGGTAAGAGCCCCTCATGGCACTTACCATTGGAGATGGTCTAATATGCTGTGTTAAAAACCGTTTTCCATAAGATAGTTCTACATGTTTTTAAGAACTTGAAATGTGGATGGCCTATATTAGAAGTTTTTGATCAAACGGTATAAGTTCACCTTAAAAATAACATCAAGTGGTAAATAAATTTTTAAAAATTGGTAAAAATAAAATCATAGATAGTATAAAATACAATAAATAAGAAATATTGGCTAAAAACAACAAATAAGAAAAGGAATCTACATATTTTAAGAACTTGAAACGTGAACGACATATATTAGAAGACTTTAATCTAACGGTAGATGTTCACTTCGAAAATCAAGTCAATTTGGTAGAAATATTAATAAATAGATAGTAATATAAGAAATAATAATATAAAAACGTTGACCAAAAAAACAAATAAGAAATTTTTTTTACATATTTTAAAAAACTTGAAACGTGGACGTTATATATTAGAAGACTTTGATCTAACGGTAGATGTTCACCTCGAAAATTACCTCAATTTGGTAAAAATATTACTAAATAGATAGTAATATAAGAAACAATAAATAAAAACCGTTGACCAAGAAAACAAATAAGAAACAAAATCTACATGTTTTAAAAAACTTGAAACGTAGACGGCATATATTAGAAAACTTTGATCTAACGGTAGATTTTCACCTCGAAAATCATGTCAATTTGGTAAAAACATTTCTAAATAGATAGTAATATAAGAAACAATAAATAGAAAACGTTGACCAAGGAAACAAATAAGAAACAAAATCAACATGTTTTTTAAAAAAACTTGAAACGTGGACGGCATATATTAAAAAACTTTGATCTAACGGTAGATGTTCATCTCGAAAATTATGTCAATTTGGTAAAAATATTACTAAATAGATAGTAACATATGAAATAATAAATAAAAAAACGTTGACCAAGAAAACAAATAAGAAACAAAATCTATATGTTTAAAAAATTTGAAACGTGGATGGCATATATTAGAAGACTTTGATCTAACGGTAGATGTTCACCTCGAAAATCACGTCGATTTGGTAAAAACATTACTAAATAGATAGTAATTAAAAAAAAAGAAAAAACCTTGACTAAGAAAACAAATAAGAAACAAAATCTACATGTTTTACAAAAACTTGAAATGTGGACGGCATATATTAGAAGATTTTGATCTAACGGTAAATGTTTACCACGAAAATCACGTCAATTTGGTAAAAACATTACTAAATAGATAGTCATATAAGAAACAATAAATAAAAAACGTTGACCAAGAAAAAAATAAGAAACAAAATCTACATGTTTTTAAAAAAACTTGAAACGTGGATGACATATATCAGAAAACATTGATCCAACGGTAGATGTTCACCTTAAAAATAACACCAAATTAATTCTAAAACGCTATAAATTGAGGTTTTCGTTTTTCTTTCTTCTTCACACTTACATATCAAAAATCTATTCTCTGTTACATCCTTATTTTATTCACAATTTCATTCATTCTTTAAAACCTTTAAGAAAAAGTTATCCTTTCCCTCCCTTTCTATTGCTTACTATTTTTTTCAAAACTCTTAAGTCTCGTTCTAGTCTTTGAAGTAGTGATCATGAACATGTTTTCTCTCCTGCTCTTTGTTTTATCTTTTAGAAATCCAAATTTTCATTTCTCGTCTTCATTGTGTGATAATTTGAACCGTTTCTTTATATATTGTATTTATGTTATAACTTTTTTAAAAAAGTTCTTGTATCGATTGGAATCATATATTGATCTTTTATTTACTGACCTCATGGGAATGAATTTTTGTCTCTCATATTCTTATTGAATGTGAACAGAACACAAAGGTGAATTATGTTTTCGCATTAAACTTTTTCTTTTATTATTATTATTATTATTATTTGAAACATGTTTTACTATTGACAGAGTAAATATCTGATTATAGAAATCTTCTTATTTTTATCATAGATTCATAGGGATGAACCTCACTTCTGACTACTCTCATTTCATCATTCTCATTTCTTATATTTGATGTTAATGCAAGATTCCGTTTTCACTCTTTTTGTCACATGGTTGACCATTAGTGTATGCGCTTTCCCATTTCCCGTACTAACTAAATCCTCAAGATTCTAGAGAGTTTATATACGGAGATTGCGAAAGCGTAAACAAGAACGGTCAAGCATCTGATTAGGAGATTGCAAAGGGAATTGCCTAAGAAGCAAGTATAAAGACATGTAATGGAAGTGTGTGAGTGATCAAAGGCGACGAACATCCAAATGATAAAAGAGAAGATTTATAGCTTTGATTGGCTTTACTATGTTTAGGATTATATAGGAAAGCGAAAAAAAAAAAAAAAAAAACTAGTTTCAATGAGTTGAAGTTCAAAATGTTGATGAAATGTTGGGGTTCTTGTCCTTTACTTTTTAGTTGCAAAAATAAAGTTTTTTCACCATGTTAAAATTTTGTTTGGAAGTGCTTAAGACTGAAAACTACGGTTGGGGATTACTTTCTTGAGAACCAACTCGAACGGAAACTTTAATTTCCGAATTGGCTGGTGTTATTAAACTACAAGAGGAATTAATTAAGGTGATGAATACATGTTTGATATATACTTCTCGAGTTTAATAGCAAGTTTAGATGGAACAGTATTGTTCCATTGAAACGTGTTATAAACTCGAGAAGTATATAGTATCAAACATGTATATCCATCATCTTCTACCTCTTCTAGATTTCAAAGTTATTATTCTTAACCAGAAAGAAAGGGAAGAAACTTTTTTGTGACATGATATTGACAACAACTGATCTAAAGCCTATCATTGAGCTTCTTCCTCCTTCTCTCAGCCATTCTTTAGCTCATGGACTCGTACGTCTTGGTGGTAAAAACACAGGATTTGGAAATCGTGTTGAGATAAAATGATGAGTAAAAAGTAGTTTTTTTTTTACCGGAAAAGTTGAAAAGTTTGAATCCTTAAACGAGAAAGACTTTGGCAGAGAAAACGTTACATAAAAGAGTAGGAAACGGCTTGAATCATCAAAAACTAGAATCACGAGGACTTCATTAATACTAGAAAAGATAAATCATAGAAAATTCAGAGAAGCTAGCTAAAACCCTAAAAAAAAGGTTAGGTTTTTTGAAAGATTCAAAGGACCTACCACTTTTACTTTTCTTCTTTCATACTTCATCACATCCTCTACCTTCTCGTGACTCTCTCTTTCTATCTCTTCTGTCTCTAACCGCCATTAACTCTGTCTCCTCTCTATCTCTCTAAATCTTTATTTTGTACGGATACATACAACGTATGTATATAAAAGTTTTTAATTAAGCATTTAAAGAAAGAAGAAAAAAAAAACAAAATTTGTAGGGTTCTATTCTTTGCTCTGCCTCTTCCTTTACCATTCTTTTTCTCTGTTTATTCTTAAAATCTGAGTGTGTTCTTCATTCTTACATCATCTAAAAGCTCCAAGATTTTTATCATCAACTAATACCAAAACCTAAGTGTTTTGTCTGAATATGTGCAAATGTTTTGTCCATCTTCTTTGAGAAGTTCACTCATGAGAGCAAAGTTGAAGGAAATTCTTGATCATAGCTCTAAGATGAAACATAAATGGAAGTTAACATTGATAAAAAAAACAGGTTGAAGTTATGTATCCAACAACAACAACCCCAAGTTCTCAAAAGCTTAATTAAAAACAACTCTCATTTGCAATTGCATTACATGCTTAAATTGAAGTTAAGAAAAGAAAAAAAGTTGAGAAGAAAACTGCAGATTTAAAGGGACTTAGTTCTTCTAGCTCTGCTTCAACAGATGCTTAATGGACTCCAACTCAGGATCAGATCAGATCATACCAGCGTACCCTGCTGTATCGAAAAGCACTGCTTTGATTTGATCAGGCAATATCTCTTGCCCTTCTTGGCATTGCTGAATAGACAGAAAAATAAAACATGTTACTACTAAAATCTTCTACAAATCCTTAACTGTTTTAAGTTAGAGTAGATGATCACCTCAGCGCGGAAGACATCCAATGCAAACCCGTTGAAACAGCTGATCACGGCTTGTTGAACATCCAATCCAAGATTATCCAGAGCTTTCATGGTAGCGAGTAAGAGACCCGGTCTACGACCACAGAACATATGAATGTTCACTGCTCTTCCTTCCCTTAATCTAACCTCAACCTGCGAAAAAGAAGCAGAGTAAAGTATCAAACATGAATTTTTGTTTTCTTCTGTCCAGTCTAAGCAAAAGTTATACAGAATATAGTCCTTACTCTAGCTTGCTGGCCTTTAGGACTTGGCAAAGAAGATGGACATAACTCTTCTTTGACCCGGCAAGAAAGAGTCTGCGGTGTAGGCGTTAACGGATGGAAGCTTGATGAAGTTGGAGGCAAAGATCCAGGAGGAGTTGACTCAAGTTCGTTGTGAAGATCATTGATCCTTTGTAAAAGTTCCTTGAGATAATCAATTGCATCTCCAAGTATTGATGCTCTATCCATCTGCAAATTTATCCAAAATCCATAAAACACTATCACAAGCCTCTTCCTCAAAAGCTAATTGTTGTGTTCAAAAGCTACAACACAACAATTCTTTCTAACTAAGAGCAATAAGTAAATGATGAAGACAAAGCCCTTAAGGAGATAAAAGAAGAGAAGTAAGTGTTTACTTTGCTTATCTTGGGGACGACTGATCTAAGCATATAAAGCCTATCATTAAGCTTCTTCCTCCTTCTCCTCTCAGCCATCAGATTCTTAGCAGGCATTCCTTTCTTCTTACCCTTACCTCCTCCTCCAATCTGAACACTCTCAGCCGCTTTACCGCTCTCATTTAGCTCATCAGACTCATAATTCAACCCTGAAACCTCAATCCCAGTCTCATCCATATCTCCATCATCACTAAACCTCCTCATTCCCGAACTCTCCGAGTTTCCCATTTTGCTTCCAGAGCTCTGACGCATAGCTGCACGTTTCTGGAACAGAGTAGGCTGTGCACCAGACGATGCTAACACCTCCAAAGGCTTCAGAACTTTCGCTCTGTTCCCGACAAAACCGCCATTAGCAGGACTCCCAAATCCTTCTAACTCCAATGGAGCAGTGAATCCACCTCCTCCACCACATAACATTGTGTTGTTGTTGTTGCTTTCCGGCCCAAGAAGCGACCGAGCAGACAAGAAATCAGGAACAGAACTCAAATCCCGGTTCCCCAATTGTGTCAAAGAACCAAACCCCATCGAAATAGGAGCATGAATTTGACCAAGAAAACCAGATTCAGAACCAAACTCAAAAGCATTATCAAAAGGGTTTGCAGAAGAAGGAACATTGAGAAGACAAGACTTGTTATTAGTGGACAAGAACTGATTTTGCTGAGAAGGGTCAAGACTAAAAGCTTGAGAAGGAGAACAAGAAGAAGACGAATCAATAGAGTGTTGAAGAAGAAGATTATCATTAGGGTTAAAAGGAAAACCACCAAGAAATCTGAAATCTGGTTGATTCTGTAAAATTTGAAGATCTTGTGGATGTGTTTGGTTACTAAACCAATCACCTTCAAGCATTGGCTTGAACTGAGAAGAACCATCTTCTTGATTCCTACCCCATGAACCTTCCTCGTTCTCTTCCCTTTCTCCACCACCACCTAACCAAACCCCTCCACCATTGTTTCCGTCAAGAACCATCGCCAAAGTTGAGACCTTTACCACAAAGTCTCAACCTTTTAACTGAAATTTGGAAGCTTGAAGACAATTCTGCAAAAGTTTTACTTTGAATATTCAGAGACTTAAAAGTAAAAGAAGCATTAAAGTAGAATCACGAGTATTTCATGAATTGAAGAAGCGAAATCTGAAAAGGAAGATAGAGATAGAGAGAGAGAATGATAGATTCATTTCTCATAGCTTTCAAAAATTGAAACTTTTTTTTAGGTAAAAGAAGAAGATGGATTCAATTTTCGCCCACCATGAAATTGCTTTATCATTGAACACATACCCCAGATTTCTCGTGACTCTCTTTGCTTTGCTTCGCTTCGATTACAGTCTCTCTCACCGTCACTATTTCTCCATTTTTGTTTAATTTGGCTTAAGCTTATCTCTCTGTCTCTGTTGTCACTGTCTCTGTCTTTATATAGAGAGTGTTAAAGTAAGTTAATGATGATAATTTGTGTCATTAGCATCGTTCATGCAACGCGTGTCTTCCATGCATTTCCTTAACTGATATTATTACCTAATTATTAGTATGTTCAAATTATTTCAATTTAATTTTGTAAAACAAAAAATTGTTTTGCATTTTTATTATTTTGGAATTAATCATGTTGTAACGCTTCAGTTCTATGCTGATATTTTTTTATTCAAGCATCAAGTATGGTGTGGTGTGCATTCTATCTGTTTTATGTGAATATTGATTTTGTAAGTTTGTACACATTAACTTTTTTTTTTTTTTTGTTCAAATCATTATTTTAATACTCCCTCTCTTCCTCCTAATTTGATGTTTTAGTTTATTATTTTGTTCCACAAAAATTGATGTTTCTACAAAACATCATTACTATTTTCATTTGAAACCAATAGAAGGGAGAAAGAAATAGAATTAACATTATTAAAATAACAAAAAAAAATAATAAAATATAAGTATAAATTTTTTTTTTTTTTTTAAATTGTGTGAAAACCCAAAACATCATTCTTTGAAAAACAGAGAGGGTACTTTTTCTAATCATTATATACATGCATGATTTCAATACAAAACACTTCCCAATAATTATAAACCAATATTCGCTCTGTTTAAAATTGTGTGTCGTTTGAAAATAATTTTTTATTTTAAATACAAAATTTAGTATAAATCTAAGTTAACCTCAAATCTATTGAAAAATAGAATACCAAGAATCAATTTAATTTTATAGGGTATAGTAAAAATATTAATATGTTTCCTCAATTTATTGGAAAAGTGTCAAAATGACATTTAGTGTAAAACAGAGACAGTAGACATGTCGATTAAGGCTAAAGTTTACGGTATATTCCGGTCTAATCCTAAAAAACAGCGGGTTCAGATTTAAGAATATATATATATATATATATATATCAAAACACTCGAGAAGGTGAAATTTTGAATTAGAGCGATTTCAAACCGTATAAAGCGGTACAAAACAATTTATATGATTAGTATCAAACAATGTTCAAGAAAGCGCTAGACACTAAGCGGGCGATGACTCATCTTCTAGAACGTTTAATTGGGGCTTACGCGATTTTAAGTGGTGTAGGCGTTACAACATAAAACATTATAAATATAATATTATATGTAAAAAGTATACCAAAACATCCATTAGAAAAATAAAAATACTAAATCATAGAAAAAAACATTCATATCAAACAACATATGAATGTTTATACTTTATAATCATGTATGAGTTAAAACATATAAATATAAACCTATGTAGTTTGAAATTGGAAAAATACACCACTTAAAAGCACTTAGGATCGCTTTAAACCCCTTGAATCCGTTTAATAACAAAAATGCATAATCCCAACTAGGCCTGGGCAAAATACCCGGAACCGAATACCCGAACCGAAAAATCCGAACAATACCCGAACCGAACCCGAACCCGATTTTTAAAAATACCCGAATGAGTCCTAACCTCCTACCCGAAAAAAACCCGAACCGAACCCGAACCGAATCCAATACCCGAATGTACCCGAATACAAATATACACCTAAAAATATTAGTTATTTTTATATTTATAATACCCGAAATACCTAAAATTACAATCATAAATCCGAATATATTAGGTATTTTAGATATTTTTGGTTATATTTGGATAAAGAGTAACCAATGTATTTTCGAGAAATCGGATATTTCGGTTAGATTTGGGTATATATGAGTTATAAACCCGAACCCGACCCGAACCCGAAAATATTCCGGGTATTTTTTTGTTATTTTCGGGTATTTTGCTTTTTTATTAAAATACCCGAACCGACCCGAACCCGAACCGAACCCGAACCGAATTTTTAGAATATCCGAATGGGTCTTGACCCCCTACCCGAATAGACCCGATACCCGAAAAAAAAGAACCGAACCCGAACGGGTACCCGAATGCCCATGCCTAATCCCAACATGTAGAAAGTAACCGCCACGGTCTAGGCAGACACGTCTAGGTGTTGCTTGAGCGTCTGGCCTAAACGACCTCCTAAACCGCTTTTAACACTGGTATCAAACAAACACGTGTTGCCGCAACCGCCTGTCAAGTTGGCGGCAAACCAATCAAGCTCTAGACTGTAATTTTGCACCCGTTTCAATTAAACAGAGGAAAACACATTTTCACTTCATCTCCTCTGTTAGCTTTCGATCCCAGGTTTAACATCAGTTTATATTTCAAACTTCAGATCTTGAATCATTATCAGAGAAGACAATGTGGAAGAAATATTCCTTTCATTCAATTGAAAACAGGCAAAAAAGCGTACAAAAGTTAGAAACAAAGTCAATAACCAAAACTAAACCAAAACCAAATGTTGTTACTAAACAAGTCAAAACTGAACCAGAAAAAACTTGAAAAAGTGAAGAAAGATTCATTATCATCGATGCATTGATGAGACAAGTGAGCCCTGAAGATATGTATACGAAGATGGAAGACATTTGCTCGCATATTTTATTAACTCTATCAACTCCTCTCCTTGTCCCTTCAAAATGTAAACTTCTTCATCAATCTTCTTTGCTACCGAGCTGTTGCAATCTGAAAACAGAACCTTCACAATAGCGCTTAACTCTAATGTGGAATCTGGTTCATCTCGGCTCGAGCAAAGACCAGTCGAGGACCAAGAGTTTGGATTCAGGATAACGATATTGAACAGAGGGGATTTGGTTGTCAGATCTTTGACCAACACATGAAATGATAACTCTTCTTTGGCGCATTCCACTAGCTGATTGGTAAACATTCTTTCCAATGTGTATTTCCTGAAAACATTTAAGGATTCACCCGTCACCGATGATGTAGAAATATAACATTTGAAGAGTCTAACTCCACCATCTATGGGTTTATCCTTGCTTCCACCACCAGAAGGATAAGCTCCAAGAGGAGAGTAACACTTTGGGCAAGCAAATTCAATCCAGTCGACATTCTTCGACACATTCGATGCTTTCGCCATAAAAACATCCTCAAGAAACCCATCAAGAAGAAACTTCTTATCAAGTGTAAGTTTCTGCTCCAACTGAAAACTCTCATTAGAGTCAGGCAAGTCATGTACACAACATCCAGGTAGTGATTCATTACCTATACAACGCAAAATCGAGTCATCCGCTTGACCACAAACACTCTCACTTCCATTCTCATGACTCTCAGCATTTCCTTCACTACTTCTAGAACCCGGTTCAACTACACCAAGATCACAACTCAGAGCTAAACTCGAATCAAATTCGTCTACAATTCCACCTTTATCAGAAAAGCTACACTCTACAAGATCATCCTTGCTAAGCAAAACAGTAGTAGCACTAAGTAAACACAACCCACTAGAGCAAGTATACGAATTCGTGTACTTAACTACCATCTTCTCACTAATTCCACCAAATGAACAACAACAAGTACCAAACCAATTATCAGCAGATTCTCTCCAATTAATAGACGGCATTTCAGAGAAATCGAAAAGTTCCTTCTTTGTTAACCTATTTGAGCAATTTCTACAGTAAAAGTGAACTCCTCCCATTAAAGATAGAGTCTTTAGATCATAACCCATCACTAAAGGCTTCGACTTTTCTCTAGAATCAGTCACTAAATTGAAGTCTGAGACTAGAGGATGATCAACAGGGAGTAACAGAACAAGTCTTACCTCGATGTGATCCTCTAAAGCTTTGAAATTTACATGAGATTCAGTATCAAGTAAAACCTTAGGAATCGGAACATGAAGAGAAACAATCTCTTCTTTGCGTGTGGCTTCTTCATTGATCCATGTGACGAGAAGTTGAGATTTTTCGAGGATGATTGAGACATTGAGGATTTTGCAGTGGATCTTAGGGTTTGTTGTGGAATCGAAAAGAAAGAGACGAAGATTAGGAGAATGAGATTGAGCTTCCCATGTGTATCTCCATGTCCTCTGGGTTTTAGGGTTTTGCTCCATTGAAAATTGCTCTGTTTCGATGTTTTTCCATTGATAAATTAGACGGGTTTTCAAACCCGACCTGGTTCAACCCGACCCGTATTCATCTTGAGTTTTTAATTTGTTTTTGTGCAAATCATATACTCTCTCTATTCATGGAAGTTTGATGTTATAGTGGGTCTGATTGGTAACAAGCTGTTAGCTGTTAGCTGGAGCGGTTAGCTGGAGCTGTTAGCTGTTAGAGAATACTGCAAAGCTGTACAAAAGAATAAAACACGAAAGCTGTACAAAAAATTAACGCAGAACAAATTTTAAAATTTATTCTGATTGGAAACATCATAGCGGTACACATAATAAATAATATTAAGAATTTAGAAAGAAAGAAAAAATTATATAGAAATATACTTTAGTATATAATTATATATGAAAATTAAGATTATATAGAATGAACAATATTTTATTGTTAGAATAATAATATGAATTTACTAGTCCTATAATAAATAAAATTTTCTTTATTTTGAGCAATATAACATTCCAAAATAATTTTTTGAGAAAAAAACCATTATTTCTAATGAGATTTTTTCATAGGCTGTATTATTTACTTTTTCGGAAATCTTTATCTGAACATTCGAGACTTTTTTTTTTGCATTATACATAGTTACAATTATATTTTATAAAGTTTAATTATGCGGTTAATAATACGGTTAACCATGCGGCTAATCGTACTGTTAAATAACGGTTTTGATACGTTTCCGGTATATTAACGGTTACAGTTAGTATATTTTTTTTAACCATAACTAATTTAGTTTTACGGTGAATGGTTATGGTTTTCAACTGTTTTATACAGTTACGGTTGAAAAACGGTCCAGTTACGATCCAAAATACGGTTATGGTTAGCTTTTGGTCATGCTTACTAGGCATGACCAAAAGCTAACCGTAACCATATGTTGTACCGTAACCGGACCGTTTCTCAACCGTAACCGTATAAAATGGTTAAAAACCGTAACCGTAAAAAATAATTAGTTACAGTTAAAAAATATATTAACCGTAACCGTTAATTAACGGTAAATATATGAAAACCGTTATTTAACCATATGGTTAACCGCATAGTTAAAACTTTAAAAATATAATTGTAACTCCATATAATGCAAAAAAATTATCGAATATTCAGATTAAGATTTTCAAAAAAGTAAATGATACCGCATATGAAAAAATCTACGTTCTAAAAAATGGTCTTTTTCTCAAACAAATATGTTATACTGTTATTTTGCTCGAAATGAAGAAAATTTGGTTTGTAACATATTTTTTGATTTATGAAAAGTATTATAATAAGTTAGGTAACTCGTAAGATTTTGCCTCCGATATTAACCGTATTGTAGTCATCAAATAACTATAACCATAATTATCCGTAACCGTTGTAACCGTAACCGTATTTAACCGTAACTGTTATAACCGTATTTAACCGTAACTGTTATAACCGTATTTAACCGTAACCGTTATAACCGTATTTAACCGTAACCGTTATAACCGTATTTAATCGTAACTGTATTTAACCGTAACCGTTTTAATTTATTTTTGTTTTTGTCCAAAAAAACAGTTTTTTTTTTATAGTGTACCGCTTTTCATAAAGTTTTTGTGATTGGTAACTGTCAAAGCTGTATAAAGCTGTACAGCTTTAAAATTGGATACCAATAATAGCCAGTGTTTTTTTTTTTTTTTTGTCATCCGCAATTAATTAGAGCTCAAAAGACTCATTCCTGAGGAATGTTGTTTACATAGGTGATATGAAGCGGTTCTGTACGAACTTTTCGTGCCAGATTATCCGCCTTACTATTAGCCCTACGAGAAATTAAAGATAAAGAAAAAGATGAAAACTCCTCTTTGTCGCTATGAAATTCCTCCAAATACACTGAAAACGTCGGCCATTCGGTTGGAGAAGACACCATCTTCACTAGGTCTGAACAGTCTGTAAAGAACGCTACCTCTTGGTTATCTACACCAATCATACACATCATCGCCCAGAGAAGGGCCTCGACTTCGGCATGTAGTGGAGATAGACTTCTACGGAGTTTCGCAGCTCCCATGGTTGGCGGCTCTCCATTTGACGATGTACAGAACCAGCCTGTACCAGAGAACCTATCACATTCTTTCCATGATCCATCCACAAAACAACGGTATTCCGAATACTCCGCCTCAAGTGAAATATCCCTCACTCGATCTTCATTTACCAAGTCCACAGAACCATGATTTTCATTATGGAGCTCAATTTGAGCTGACTGCCACAATTGTGCCTCTTTTTCCGCTAATCGTAATACTTCTGCTGGGTCTGTATCTATGTTTTCAAAGATCTTTTCGTTCCTTGCTTTCCAAATATACCAAATAATCCATGGGAAGGCTGATGAATCAAATTCCGTAGGTATTCTCCAAAATAAATGATCCAAATTCGTAAAATTAGATTCTGTGGGGAAAATCCCCATAGCCGTAGGAATCTGTGAAAGTGCCCAAATCTGTCGTGCCGAGTGGCACTGAAAGAGTGTATGATTGATCGTTTCCTCTGATGCGCCACATCTGGCACACCCCGTGTCACAATCAATTCCTCTTTTCTGCAGATTTTCCGAAACCGGTACACATCCCGTTAAGATTTGCCATATGAAATGGCGTATCTTAGGTGGACACTACACTTGCCAAGAATATGCTTTTAACGGGTTGATGTTAGAGCCAAAAAAGTTTAAATTGGTCTCCGACTTCTCCATCCGTGTAGAATGATATCCCGATTTGACTGTATATTTTCCGGATTTTGTAAAATGCCAACCCAAAGAATCTTCTTTTGTTGGCGCACCCACAGGTATGGCGCTTATTAGAGCGACATCTTCTAGATTAAAGATCGCTTTTAAGAGATCAATATTCCAAAAGTTCGACCGACTATCTATAAGGTCTTTGACTTTTAAAGATGGGTCAGTAACTGAACCATTACTTTTTGCTGGTCTCGGGAATTGAGCTGGAATCCAGGGATCCTCCCACACTGAGATGGATGTCCCAGATCCGACTCTTTTAATAAGTCCTTTATTAACCAGAGATCTAGCTGAACATATACTCCGCCATCCATATGATGGAGAATATGATTTTATATTTTCCAAAGGATTGGATTTCCTAAAATATCGTCCTTTAAACACTTTTGCGAATAGAGAATCTGGAATCGTAATCAACCCCCATAATTGTTTTGCTAGTAAAGCTGAATTAAAATCGTCCACATTCCGAAATCCTAACCCCCCGTCCGATTTGCTATTGCACAATTTGTTCCATGCCATCCAGTGCATACCTCTGGAGTCACCATTTGAGCTCCACCAGAAATTTGCTACCGCGCTAGTAAGTTTATAAGTGATTGTTTTCGGTAGTCTGAAGCACGACATAACATAAGTTGGTAGTGCTGCAGCTACCGATTTAATCATCACTTCTTTTCCCCCTTTTGATAAAAATTTGCCGACCATCCGTTAATCCTTGTTTGTAGTCTATCTCTGACAAAAGAGAAAATTTTTGTCTTAGAGCCCCCTAAACTCTCCGGCAATCCGAGATAAGAACCCATACCACCGATATTAGTGATACCTAAGGTAGATTTGATTTTTTCCTTGATATCATCATCTACCTTGTGTCCAAACTGAATCGAGGATTTTAAAAAATTGATCTGCTGTCCCGAGACCTCTTCATACTTCTTTAAAATCCCCAAAATTATCCCGCATTGGTCCTTGTTAGCCTTGCAAAAAAATAAACTATCATCCGCAAATAACAAATGTGAAACCGAAGGGCTTGCATTTGCCACTTTGATGCCCGTTATTAATATTTCCCGTTCAGCTTTCCGAATATTTGCAATGAGCACTTCTGTGCAAAGGATGAATAAATAAGGTGAGAGCGGGTCTCCTTGCCGTAAACCCCTCTCTGGTACTATTAGTCTTCTAGGTTGTCCATTAAGGAGAACTCTATATTGGACCGTTGTAATACACCACATTATCCATTTAATCCATTTCACGGAAACCCAACTTTCTTAAGACCTTCTCGATGAAAATCCATTATACCCTATCGTAAGCCTTGCTCATATCCGTTTTAATGGCCATAAATTTGCCTTTACAAGACGGGTTAGTTCTCAACCCATGGAACATCTCTTTTGCAATGAGAATATTATCCGAAATCAAGCGTCCTTCTACAAAAGCCGATTGTGTTTCCGAAATCAGTTTTGGGAGCACCGTCTTAAGTCTTTGGCAAAGGATCTTTGATATAATTTTATACCCAACATTGCAAAGACTAATAGGCCGTAATTCCGTCATCCGTGTTGGTCTTTCCGTTTTTGGAATCAGACAAATATTAGTCGTATTTAGCCGTTTATCAAAAATTTCATCCTCTAAAAAGGAGTTAACCAGACAAAGAAGATCTGTTTTAATAGTAAACCAAGCCTTTTGGAAAAATAAAGCTGTCATACCATCAGGTCCAGGCGCTTTTTCCGGGTGCATCATAAACAGAGCCGTTCTCACCTCACACTCCGTCGCGGGTACCGTTAGAAAATTATTAATTTGATCCGTAATCAAAGTTTGCACTTCTGCGAAAGATTCCTCAAAAGCCTCAGGATTAGTTGTAGTAAATAATTCCTTAAAATAAGACACCGCTATATTTTGAACATCTTTATCCTTTGCCGACCAAACCCCGTTTTCATCATGTAACCCCGTTATTCGATTCCTAGCCCGTCTTTGTTTTGTTAGTGCATGGAAATAATTTGAATTATTATCCCCTAATTGCATCCAACAGCACCTACTTTTCTGATGCCAATACAATTCCTCATCTCGATAAGCCTCTTGCAACCGCAAAGTTAATTCTGTAATCTCCTCCCTTGGTCTCTTATCATCTCTCTGTGCCACAAGTAATTCCGATTTTAATTCCTCAATTGTTTGCCGCCCATAGGGAGTTAAATCTCTCATCCACTGCGAGATAGCCCGCCTACAATTCTTCAAGTTTTCCACAAAATTTTCCTCTCCTAACTTAGAATTCCAACCATTTGAAATTGCCTCGAGTAATCCTTCTTTCCCAATCCATCTTTTATCAAACCTGAAATTTCTTTTTCCACGTGGGACCTTATCCATAAGCGTAGCTACCACCGGTGAATGGTCGGAAGCTACCATTGGTAAATATTCAATGAACGAATTGCAGAATAATTCATGCCAATCTTCGTTTGCTAAAGCTCTATCCAAACGACACCGAATTGGTTTCTTATCCCGCCAACCCCGCCATGATAACCAATCTCCGATATATGGGAATTCCAAAAGACTGCAATTCTGGATCATTAAATTAAAAGGGATAAAAGAAGATGCATGTCTTAAATTACCCCCTCTTTTCTCGTGATTTCCAGTTAACTCATTAAAATCGCCTATTAAAAACCAGGGTGTGTCTCTAATCAAAGCGATCCGTGTTAACCGTTCCCAAACTTGATCTCTATTTTTCGGGACCGGATCACCATAAACAAAAGTAAGATGTATTGTTTTTCCTTTTACCACCGCCTCAACATCAATTAAACGATTACTTTCATAAATAATTGAAACATTAAAATCATTATTATAATAAAGAGCTAAACCGCCACTACAACCAATAGGATCAACCGTTTTTAAATTTTTGTAACCAAAATGACCGATAAATTTTTCCATAAACCAAGAAGGTTGTTTTGTTTCTGAGAGAAATAAAAAGTCTGGCCGGTATTGTTTCCATATATCCCGAAGATAACCGATAGTTGCCTTATTCCCAAATCTTTGACAGTTCCAACTCAAAACCTTCATAAAATAATTTGATATTTTTGTGAGAATTGCACCTTCCCAGGTACAACACTTCTCTTTTCCCGGGATCTCCAGGTTGCATCTATGACCGATTTATAATTCATTTTCATTTCCTTCCCCAGACGAACCATGAATACTCCATAAATTAAAAACCTTATTGTAGGAGTAGACAACGTAATTATATAAATCCATCCCCAAAGCGCAATATATATCCATAAGAACCATCTACTATTAACATATTTTTGTTTCCACATTAAAACCCAAGATTCCAAAATAATGTATAACCGATAAAATATGAAAATAAACAAAGTTGTCTCCAAACTCCAAACCCACATTGTATCCGAGAATTTGTCTTGCCCTGCTGATGCATTTCCCAGTTGATTCCATAAGCCAATCACCTCTATGAACTTTCGTATCACCCCTAAATTTGAAATCCGGTTATACCTATTAGATAGACCATGAAAGAGAACCAGCTTACTCCTCCGCTGTAGAAAACGATAGTAACACAAATCGATCATTTGTCTACATACACCACCGAGTACAAGCAGTCCGAGACATGATGTACCCAAATCCACCAGCACGATAGCCAACCCCAATTGACAATTCCCCGGATCTTTTCTCTCTGACTCCGATATTGATATTCTTGCATTTTCCATGGCTACCGGAGCTTGCAGATCCTTACAGAAAAGAAGCCAAACGTACCCGGAAATCTCCTTCATCATTTGTAACCGAGCAGAGTCTGGTTTCACTACCAAGACCCCTTTGCCAATTGAAACGGCCTCACAAGCCAGCATCAACAAAGCCCGATCGGAACCCTTTAAGCCACCGAGACTCGAAATCATGTACGCAAAACCCCAAATTTCCTCAACTCCTCTCCAGATCTGATGAAAATTCACCGAATAAAGCCATAGTTTTCTGAAAACAAACCAGAACATGAAGGATTTTGTCCTTTCCCCAAAACAAAACCTGATAATCCGAGACTCAAGATCCAATTGAACCTTGAAAAAACTAAACCATCCGAAACCACCGCACAAACCATACAATCCGACAAAAAACCATGATAAAACCATAGAAAGACCACCGGAGCAACGCCGCTCATCGTCGGGAATCAGCTCCCTAGAGTCTCCACCGTCATCGTCTTTTCAGTTTTGAGTTTGTTCCACAAAAATTGATTTTATAGATTTTATTTTTTAATTAATTGATTTTAATAAATAGTAGATTTCAAGACGTAATGATTAACTGTTTCAGATTACTATTGGTTTATAGTTTATTAAAAAATATTTAATAAAAGTAAATAATTAAACAATGATTGTTTCTTAAGAAATATGAAATTTCTAAAAAATCAATCTTCTAGGAACAGAAGTAGTATCATTTTATTAAGATACTAGAATTTAACCCGCGGTGTACCGCGGGACTATATTTTTTTTTAAAATGTAACGTTATTTTTTAAAAGATTAACTGAAGATATATCATATAAGTTTTTATTTTAAAATATATATATATCTATCTATGTATTATTTAGTGTATAATTACTATTGTTTAGGTTAATTTTTAAGTATAGATACGAAAACATACATTTTTTTAAGTAACGATGTATGGTCAATTTTAAAATTTTGAATATTTTACTCTGCGGTATATTGTGGGTCGATTTTTTTATTACTAAAATTTTTAAATTTTAAGTTGTATTTGTTTTGTAAATATTATATGTTTTGTTTTGTGTTTAAGGTTATATAATTATATTTTGATTGTTAATTTTAAGACTACTATTGGTGACAAAAAAAGAACAATAGGAACATGAAAAAAAAAAGAATGAAAATGAATAAAAAGGAAAGGAAACTAACCAAAATCAGGAACCAAAAGGAACATAAGAATTGAACAAATGATTATGGTAAAGGGAGACTCACAAAAATGCCCCTTTTTCAATACCCCTTTTCAAAAATGCCCTATTTGGCTGTCTATTTTTAAAAATACCCTTTTTTATGTACAAAATGACTAAATTACCCTTCTTTTAATAAAAGATATCACAAATATATAAGGAAAACATGAGAATGTGCACACATCAAAATTACAAATTTGATTTTGTAAAAACTTGTAAAACCTTTAAAATACCTTGTAAAATTTTCCCGTTAAAAGTTTTCCCGCCAAAAATTTTTTTTTGCGGGAAAAGTGATTCCGCAATTTTTTTGGCGTTAAATTTTTGGCGGGAAATTTTTTGGCGGGAAAAATTTACAAGATATTTTAAAGGTTTTTTACAGGATATTTATAAGGTTTTACAATGTATTTTAAAAGGTTTTACAACGTATTTATAAGGTATTTATAAGATATTATAAGATTTTACAAGCTATTTTATAAGGTTTTACAAATTATAAGGTTTTACAAGTTTTTTATAAGGTTTAACAAGTTATAAATACCTTATAAAACCTTATAAGTACCTTGTAAAACCTTTTAAAATACATTGTAAAACCTTACAAAACACTTGTAAATACTCTGTAAAACCTTTAAAATACCTTGTAAATTTTTCCCGCCAAAAAAATTGCTGAATCACTTTTCCCGCAAAAAACATTTTTTGGCGGGAAAAATTTTTACGGGAAAATTTTACAAGGTATTTTAAAGGTTTTACAAGTTTTTACAAGTGTTTTGGCGGGAAAATTGCGATATCACTTTTCCCGCCAAAAAATATTTTGTATTTTGTGGACCTAATTTTGTTTCAAATAAGGGTAAAATGGTCATTAAAAATTAAAAGAGGGCAAACTTAAAAATGGACTCTCAAAGGGGGCATTTTTTTAAAGGGGTATTGAAAAATGGGCATTTTTAACAATTTCTCTACGGTAAATGGTAACAAAAAAATTGAATAAATATTTAACATAATAATTATTAAAAAAATCATATAATTTATTTAGTTTATAAATTTTATTTAAAATTAATGTTTTATATAAATTTAAATAAAATATGGAATAAATTCAAATATTTTATTTAAAAAATAATATAAATTTCACTTGAAATCATTTATTTAAGTATAAATACTAATTTAAAACAAAGTCATAACATTCATTTAAATTAAATTTTTGATAAAAAAAATTTTATACATAAATATATAATAAAAATATAGAAAATATTTATGTATAGAAATGTAAATATTATAATAAAAGCTATTTTAAAATTATTTAAAAATTTAAAACGAATTTTTAATTGTTGTTCCTTTTTGTTCCTCTATAATTTTTGGGAGGAACAATTTTGTTCTATCATTCTTTTTTTTTTTGGTGGAATAAAGAGGAAAAATGTAGGACCCACATCTCTGAAAATGGAACAAAAATTCCTTATAAATGGTACTCAAAAAAAAATGAGGAACATATAGAATATGACATTCCTACTCATTATTTTCCTCAAAATTGGTTACCAATTGGAGCCTAAGATTTCATCATTGATATACCGTTCTTTATTAATATCGACCCAAACCCGTCATCTCATATAAACTCATCTATATTATCCCGTTAGCTAAATTATTAGTATTATAAAATATAAGAAAATAAATTATTATTATTATAAACTCCAATAATTTTAGGATCTCACTCGTGGTATACCGTTCCTTGAACGATTTTAAATTTATACTACTAATATATATTTCAAATTTATCATATAAATTATATGATTTTTCTATGAATATTTTGATTATTATAAATTAATAGTTTTATTTTTATGCAAAATGTTAATATAAATATTTGCTATAAATCGGTTTTATGCATATTTTGTGGAGTAAAATTCACGAAATTTTTTTTTGAAGATATATGCAAAGATTGTGTAGAGAGATTTTTAGAAACAAATTAGGCAAGATATCGAATGGTTAATATCTTTTATTTAAATTTTGTAAAACTAAATAATAAATGCCAATGACATGGACTCATAAATAAAGTGGAACTCCAGGATTTATTTGCTAAAGATACTCCAAAAATGTATATATAGGTAAGGCTCTCTTCAAGAGAGAGTTGATCCATAACTAGTCCTGGGCGTTCGGTTGTTCGGTTCGGTTCGGTTCGGTTATTCATAACTAGGCACTTGGGATCCATAAGAGAACCGAAAACATTTTGGTTCGGTTCGGTTAGCCTTCAGTTCAGTTCGATTTGAATACTTGAGAAGAGAACCATAAGATACCTGAAATACCTTCGGGTATGGTTTGGTTTGGATATTTACCCACCAAATAACCGAACAATCCAAATAACCGAACCATTACCCGAATAAAAAGAGATTGTAATACTAATAATGTATGCCAATATGAACCAAAAGCTTCAAAATGCAATAATTCAAGTTGCAAATCCAAAAAAAGAGTCTACACATTTCATTCCAGAGAGATCCGATCCATAACAAACTAACAATATTCTAGAGTTCCTCCGGAACAAAATAACAAAGTTCAAACTTCAAAGAGACTTAAGAGTTGAAACCGCAACAAAATAATCAAGTTCAAAAGAGACTTGAGAAAGAAAGAAAGAGAGAAAGATAGATTAGAGTATAGATTATTAGATCCTACAAGCATCTTCAAGTCCTTTGTGATAAACCGAAGATGATGAATTGATGAGGTGAAGAACCGAAAATGATGACTGGTGAATGGATTTGGAGGTGATGAGTGGTGAATGAAAGGGTTTCGTTTTTGTGATCTGGGGATCGGGACTCGGGAATCGGGAGAAGATAAAGACGAGTGAAATGTTTTGTTGTTGTGTCGTGGGTAGGGTTAGGGTATAAGGCAAAAAGGGTTTGGGCTTAATGGGTTTAGGGGATAAGAGAAATGAGTTTGGGCTTAATGGGTTTAGGTGTAGGCCTCTTTAGTCAAATGTGTTTGGTTTAAAATGGATATCCATGGATATCGGTTCGGTTCGGTTAATAACCGATATCCATGGATAGTTAAGATGAGAACCATTCGGTTATTTAGCAATACCCGAAACCGAAAATTTCAGATACTCTCGATTCGGTTCGGTTCGGTTTTTCGGATTCGGTTTTTATGCCCAAGGCTATCCATAACCGATGAGTTTACATGAAAAAATAAAGAACCTCGTGCTTTTGCTCTCTTTTGAATCATAATCTCTTACTTTTGATTCTAGATTAACCGTCATGTTAACTAAACATGTTTGTTTTTGAGTTGTGTGGCAAATACCGCGATAACGATGCATGGGACAAGGCTTGTGATTCACAAGGCTTTGCCACCTAGTTAATCAAAAAAAATTTCGTTGTTGATAAAGATTCACTCTCACAAAAATCGTCATGACAACTTGTCAACTTCTAATATACTTATTATTGTTGCGTGAATTGTTGTTCAGAAATTATCCTTAACTTCACAAAAGATTCTGAAATTCTACGAATTATTCATTACACTTATGTTAAAGCTGATTTTTACCGAACTATTGAGAGCTTAAATAGTGGTTTTTAGTTATCAGAATTTCTTGATTTTATCTTATCATCCAATTCCGTCATATTGACACCCCTAATTAAGATAAGAAGATCAGCCCAAGAAGAATATGTGTTTAGGCCTATAGAAGTCTTATACATTTAGGGCCCGTGGTGGATCAAAATCACGTGTACCCACGTGACCAAAAAAAGAGAGAGATACTGTTGCTGTAGTAAAACGAGACAAAAAGTCTATAAAAAGACAAGAGTGATAGAGCTTGCTTTGTCTAAAGGCTGTCTCCTTCCATACGGAAGATGACAAAACAAAAGAGGTTTTGATTTTATCCAAGATTTTTAATCAATAAGTTACCCAATAATTTCACACTGATTAGTTATCTTAATCGTAACTAAAATCATAGAAAAAGAGAGGTTTGTGAGTTGTGGAGAAGTAAAGCCTGTAAAACGGTGTGTTATTGCCTTTATTGTCTCTAGAAATGTAGACAAAACTCTCTATTTTTATAACATGATTAAACCTACTCAACAAAAGTTAGTGGCCACTAACATGAATTATTTTTCATTTGTTAATCCTTTTTTATCTTTCGGTTTTAGGTCAACCACTTTTCAGTGGATTTTAGCTAGCTTTTTGAGAATCTCTGTCTTATCCAAGATTCTCTTCTTCTTCTTCATTTTTTAATGATTTCTTTTATATATTCTTATCTGCTCGATGTGTACATTGGTTGAATGAATTAATGGAGAGTCAGCATCGTTATTTGGGTTTAAATTAGTCTAAGATTTTTTGTATTATTAAAGCACTAGAATGAAAAGAATATGTGTACTAACTAACTAATCAAGTATATATATATAATGCTAAAGTATAACTTTTCTTTTTAGAAGAATGTGTGAAATTTTTACATTGCACCGACTCTAAAAAATTCACACACGTATGTTATGTATATTCGATCCTCTAACAAAATTCAGTCCAACGAAACAAAAACAAATTAAAATGTATCTTTAAACGACATACTAAAAAGGTTTATATATTTCAGTTGGTGTAAATATAATTAATTTAAAATGTGTTTTGATGCAAAATTAAAGTTTTCAAACAAAACAAAAAAATCTGAATGCCATAAAAAATAATCCACCAGTCAATTCTAGTTTTTTTGAGTATTCATTCAAAGCCTTACATTGAGAAAGATATATAGAATGATCAAGTATAGAACATTATAAATTATATTTATTCATTTTCATTTGATTGAAAATATAGAATTCAATAAACCTTTCATTTTTTTTACTTATAAATCATGTGTTATTAGATGCATAGCTAAGCTATGTGGAAAGTGGAATGAAACTTTGAAGATTAAAGAATGTAAAAGAATAATAGAAAGAAAAAGAAAATATTTGTTAATGAAAATGGGATCTCGATAGATATAATCTACACTGCTTCTCCCAACCTTTTCTCTCGTTGTTTCCCATGATAAAAAACTTTAAGACTCTTGCACCAAAAAGATCTCAATTCACGTTCACATAGTAATTAAGAAGAGGCAGAAGCAAAAAAATGTTGAGGTCATTCGCAAGGTAAAAACACTCGCAAGACATGCGTCTAATCTCTTCTTAATTACCTAATAAAAAAATTCGTCTCCATTTCAATTTTCTCCTCCGTGGCTTCTCTTTGCAGAAGCTTCAAACTCATTAATGTGCCAAATGGTTTGATATCCAAGCCAATTAGCTCCACTCTCCTCTATTCAACTTCTTCAAGGTCGATCTTATATATATAAACGAGATTCGATCTTTTAATCTTTGTTTAAACAGAAAAAAACCCTCTTAACATTTTTGCTTCGAATATATATGTATTTATAGAAAGTTAGAAGGAAAAGTAGCGGTCATAACCGGCGGTGCAAGCGGCCTAGGGAAGGCCACTGCGGAGGAATTTGTGAGCCAAGGTGCGCAAGTGTTTATCGTAGATATAGATGAAGAGACTGGTCATAAGGTCGCGACCGAACTTGGCTCAGCCGCACATTTCTTAAGATGTGATGTCACTGAGGAGGAACAAATCGCTAAGGCCGTGGAGACCGCCGTTTCTCGTCATGGGAAGCTTGACATAATGCTCAACAGTGCTGGAATATCATGTAAGAACACATAAAAGAATCAAATCTGAATTTATTTTTCAAAATTTATTTATACGTATTAAGATAAAAAAAAATCAAACATTACTTCTATAATTCTATATATACATATCTTTATAAAATTAAATTGCTCATGTATGTTCGACATACAATGCAGGCTCCATATCACCACCAAGCATAGCGGACCTAGACATGGACACTTACGACAAAGTGATGCGTCTCAACGTGCGAGGTACTGTCTTAGGGATAAAGCACGCGGCTCGAGCCATGATCCCCGCAGGCTCGGGTTCCATCCTTTGCCTCTCTAGCATCAGCGGCTTGATGGGCGGTCTAGGCCCACACGCATACTCAATCTCTAAATTCACAATCCCTGGTGTGGTCAAGACGGTTGCTAGCGAGCTGTGTAAGCACGGATTGAGAATCAATTGTATATCACCCGCGGGCATCCCGACGCCTCTAACCCTGAGGATGTTTCGGGAGGCGTTTGCGGGTCATAACATTCCGGAGGAACAACTTTTGGGGATTGTGAACGCGACGGGAGAGCTAAAGGGAGAGAAGTGTGAGGAGATAGATGTGGCTAAAGCGGCTTTGTATTTGGCATCGGATGATGCTAAGTTTGTGACGGGGCATAACCTTGTTGTTGATGGTGGATTTACTTGTTTCAAGTCTCTGAATCTCCCTTCTGCTTAATTAATTAATAAAGTTAACTAAAGTCTTTTTTTTCTTTTTAGTTCTCTCATGTGGTTATTATGAGTGTTTTGGCCTTTTGGGTCATTGTTGATGTGATCGTTTGTAATCTATGGGACACTAGTCACACTATATGTATGGTTGGAACTTTGGAATTATAAATTTAGCTCTCTTTGGAGTTTCAACATTTATATCACTAGTATAGTTGACCATATTAGTGATAAAATATTTTGCATGGGGCACAATATTTTTTTGTTATAAAAAATTGATTCAAAATACTTAATATATCATATATTATTGAAATATTACATACTTGCAAAATTTATTGTTTAACTAACTAAAGACAGAATAATAAAAATAAATTTAGATTTGACATTTAAATAACTAATTTAATAAACTGTTTAGAAAAATGAAAAGTAAAAACAACAGAAAGAGAGGAAGATGTGATCGAACTTGAGATGTGAGGGAAACATTGATATGACACAACCAAAAATGCATAATCAGTTCATTCAATCCTTAACACAAAAACACAAAGATATAAATTTAGGCCCTGAATGGTGACAAGGAAAGGTGCGGAATTCAAGTGTAGTTTTTGAAAAACGTCTTTTGTCACCAATCAGTTATCTTTTTAGGTAATCTGTGGTTTTTTAAAAAGAAAGAAAAAATTTGTTCACGGTTTTCAAAACAAGGTTTTAACACTTGGACCGCAGTAGTGTTTTCCAACAACCAATTACCCAGTGGTTTTACAAATTCCGCAGTAGATAAAACGAAATATTAATCTCTTTATTTATTTTTATTTTTTTTAACAACTGAAACAGTCACTAATTTCTAAATAGGTAGTACAAAAAGCAAAATAACCAAAATGGTGGTCACGTGTAAGTTTGATACAGAGAGCATAATGTGAAAGCTTATTAATTTATAGAATAATTAGTAAATAGGAGTTAATTTTTTTTTTCAGAATAAATGGGAGTTAATAACCACCACATATTTTAAGTTTTTAACAAAAAAACTCTTAATAATGCATAATTTTTTAAACATGTCTTTTTTAGAATTTTTTTTAACTTACTTCACTATTTTTCATAAACTATAAAATAATCAGTTTTATTACGGAAAAAAACAGATTTATAGAAATATAAAGAAACTATAGTCATTTTTGTTAAAAATATGGTTAAATGATTTCATATTAATTATATAATAAATATTTAAATTATTTTTTTGTTAAATAATTTTAGTGTAAATAATATACTTACTAAATGATCTACTATATTTCATATTGTGATATTAACATATTGATTTATAATATATGGTTTAAATTTTAAAACAAAAAATTAAATTTATATTTTGATCAATTTGTGTATTACTAATGATTTATAAATTTATGTTATTGTTTATTTATTAACAAAAAAATTAATTATTAATATATATATATAAAACCGCACTTGTCCCGCAAATAGCTTTTTTCACCAATCAAATTTTATTTCGTACCGCTTATTTTATACAAACCGCACTTGTCCCGCAAATATATTTCTCCCGCACGTCCCGCAGTTGAACCGTACGGCAATGTAATACTGCACTTCTCCCGTACCGCAAAACGCAGTTACCATTCGGAGCCTTAGTGTGCTCCACCTCCCTCTAACCTACATCCTCCCTGATATCAGTCAACTTAGTATTAGTCTATTAGATAATCATTATGTGTAATTGTGAGAGTGATTCATTTTTTCTTTTTCTTAAAATGATAATTATATTGTCGGGCTAGAATAAGTGTGTTTTTTCTAAAACCTCAGAGTTTTTCAAATTCTATTATATTAATGAGAAACTTACAGAATCTCTCCCCAATAAAAGAAAAAAATAAAATAAAAAACCTTTTAATATTAAGAATAATAATATTATATTAATAAAAGATTTAATAGATATTTCACCAATACATGCTCTTACATGCTACAACTACAAGCTTCAACGCCTCAAGACTCGCATCAACAGTACGTTTGACATTACTAAACTGTACCGTACAGTTTACCATTTACAAGAAAACCACATTTTAGGACTACATGTTTTGACTTTTTTTTGGTCCCAAATATTTGTAATTATTTTGCGACTAATAAACGACTACACAAAGAATAGTAACATACCAATCACAAATTTATGACTAAAACATGTAGTCAGCAAATAGTCTCATATTCGAGACTGTTATCAGACTATTAGTTGATTGTATTGTTGTGGTTACAAAATAATCGTAAATTGAGACGAATTAGAGACAATTTTTTAGGCGGAATATTTAGTCACAATGTAGTCCCAAATTTGAACGTATTTGTGACTTCAAGTGTTTTAGCCATATCAAGTTTTTACTCATTAAACTGAGATCTCATTTAGAATTCTAACATTGAGTGATTGTAGAATCATATGTACATTTTTTTTACTCTTATACTTTAACATTCATGTGGTTTGTGTCATAAAATAGAAGATTACTCTTATAGTACTATTTTGCGACTACGCTGCAACCCTCGTGATTTTATTTAGATATTTACCAATAGAAAATTATGAATATGTTAAGTTTTAAGGTTTTACAACATTTGAACTACTATAGATACTGAATCATGATAATACCAAAGAAAGACTTGAAGGTTTTAATGTTTTAAACAATTTTCTAAACTAATATAAATATTATATGTGATGTTAACTAATGATTTTTGAAATTTCTTAATTTTCTTTGCATTTCATGTTTTTGAGACACAACATACCTTTATGTTTCCACTTTTGTATATTATATTGGGTTGGCTGATTTTTCAACCCTAAACTATTTGCAAACTCAACGTTCTCCGGCCCCTATACTTTTTCGCTCTTAAAAAACAAACAATAACTACATTTTTCTCAATAAACCAACATATACTTTCGGATTGATCTTAAAAAATATGCCTCCAATTGAACCGGTCATTAAACCGGGTTTAACCACAAATCCGCGTTTACTATACCGCGATTAGGATTGCCCATGTAATTATTCAGGACCCGTTAAGCAACGACGTCGTTTTACAATTGGTTTTACTTCTCAAAAACTAAGCGAAAATGACGTCTTTGTTATTTATTCTTGTATATAAAATCGATTTGGAGTTGTCTCCTCCTCCATCACTATCACCGTCGGAGTCGTCTCCTCCTTCACTATCGTTCTCGCCATCTCCCTCATCTCTGCTTTCACTTCCACTGTCGACCACATCACTCTCACTCTCCGGATCCTCGAATTCAGGATCATCATGACCGCTCTGATAAACTAATTCTTTCCACGGCGTCTAATCCGATGTATCCCCAACCCAGAAAGACATAATTTCAAACTCTAAACCCAGAAATCGCAAAAATTCCCTTTCCCCTTTTCTCTGAAGAACCCTAATTTTGAAATTAAACAATGACGATTCTCGATTCAAGATTAACCTAAGTTTGTCAACTATGTATACGACGTCGTTTTGGTTTCGTTTTAAGAAATTGAGAGAAGAGTGAAATGACATCTTTTCTTAGCGGGTCTTGGATAATTAAATGGGCAATCCTTATCGCGGTACAATAAACGCGGATTTGTGGTTAAACCCGATTTAATGACCGGTTCAATTGGAGGCATATTTTTCAAGATGAATCCGAAAGTATATGTTGGTTTATTGAGAAAAATGTTAGTTGTTGGTGGTTTTTAAGAGCGAAAATATAGGGGAGAAAGTTGAGTTTGCAAATAGTTTAGGGCTAAAAAATCAGTCAACCCTATATTTATGAAAACTCTTTTAAGGATAGTTAAAAACTTAAAATGCTTGTAGTAAGATAATTGAATAATCTTAGAGAATATAAAGTATAATTTTTAATGTATTTTTCGGTTGTAAAAAAGATAATTTGTTATAGAGTATAGAGTCATTAATATTTGAGTGCTCTCAGTTCCAAATAAGATAAGTTTGGTCTTAGGTGGATGAATTGTATAAGGGGCAGTTAGGGACATATTTTGGAGCCTCTAAATGAAGAAGATGATCTTTTGGTTTCTATACAAAGCCTTGGGATACGCCCAACTAAAGAAAAATGCAACTTTCCTTAAGCGGCTTTGCGTATCATGCGCGAGAAGATTGGAGGATCCAAGGTCGAGTCAAGTAAGGTATTGGTTTGGTCTCCATTGGCATGGTCTAGTTGTCAAGAATGCATACCTGATTTTTTCGGGGTTGACCGGATTTGTATGGTTTTGAATACTTCAAAGGTTGCCATACTAATTTGTGAGTATGGGTAACCCGTAACCGGAATGCGTGTGGTCTTTTTGGCCATCTCTTGATTTAGTCCAATCCGTGGTATTATTTTTTTTGATAAATGGTTTCAAAATTATCGGGTAGGTTGGCAATGAATTTGAAAACCGAAGTGAATTTATCATTACAGTTAACGTTTGATCGATAACCAAATATTTACCATCTAAGATTTTTGATATTTCTACAAAACAACAATCAAAATTAGAAGTTTAATTACTTATGCATTTGCATAATATAGCAAATCAGTATATTGATTCATTTACAATTACCATACGATACTAAAGCATATAATATTACAACTACAAAGTTCTTGCTCGTATTGAAATTTTACATATATATATATATGTTTGCATAGCTAAAACACTTTTGAAGCATAGTACACCAACTGGTAAATAATAATATATTATAAAAAAAAATCTTCCCTCTGTTCTTAAAAGATTGTTGTTCTACATTTTATTGGTTGTTTCACAAAGATTGATTTTCTAGCATTTTTCTTTATTTTTATTAACTTATAATATAGTAAATTGTAAATTTCAAGATATAATGATTATAAATCATTAATTTTTTTAGACTACTTTTGGTTGATAATTATTAAAAATATTTAAAACTAAAACCAATGTTAAAATAATTAAACAATGATTGAGTTTTTAATATGTGTGAAAACTTCAAAACATCAAACTATTAGGAACAGATGGAGTATAGAATAACCCTCCGAGAAAAGCTGGACATAACTAACATTAATTTTTTTTTTTTTTTTTAATGAATCATGAGACAAATCATGTAGAGCATGAGCATCATGATTTCTATCAATTTCATTAATAACGAAATTATATGGAATCGAAATAAAATCAAATACAAAAATGACTAAAAAATTGTATATTGTATACGTTATCATATAAGTATTTAACCCGTTGTTAGTTTGTCACTATGCATGCATGGACAGTAATACCTTTTCTTTTTCTTTTTTGGCTAAAGGTGTACAACGTTCAACTTCACTTTGAAGAAAAACATAAATCAAAGGCTTCTCGAATGAATTAATTACGGGAATGAGCTTTTTCCCCAGGAAAATTATCAATTTAGGACTGATTGCAAGGTCTTACGTATTTAGGAATTTCTACTATAAGGGAAAAGACATTTTTACCCTCCCCTTCTCACATCCTCAACCTCTGTTATCTCTCTTTCTCTCTTCTCGCCTCTGTTATCTCTCTCTCTCTCCCAAGCCAAATTTCCTTTTAGCTACACAAAATCAAACGAAATTTTGAGCTTCTATCTAATTTGGAAAGATATTTTCACTACGACCTCGGATCTACGATTTCGATTCAGAATTTTGAGGAGTGAAATTCAGATTGATCTGGGCACGTATAAGATACCGATCCGGTGATGACGATGATGAGATCCAGTGAACGAGATTGTGGTGACGCTGATTAGATCTCCGATGAGATCCGGTAACGATGACGATGGTGAGCTCCGAATCGATTATGGTGACGATCGCCGTCAAAGCTTCAATCGTCTCGCCGTGAAGAGCTTCAATCGTCTCGCTTGATTTTCTTCAAGATTTGTCAATTGCAAACATGTAATTTTTTTAATTTGGTTTAGATTTAAATATGAATTGGAAATTTGATTTGATAAGAGTTTATGATAGAAGCCCTTGGGTTTACTAAATATTATCCTAGGGTTTAGTTTTCTTCTTCAAAAAGCAATAATTGTTGTGGCCGGAAAATCAAAATTGTCATCGGAGAAATACGGTGGTTGTGGTCGGAGAAGAAGAAGCAATGAGTAGATTGTACAAAAGGAAAGGATAGATTGGTAATAACACTTACTCAAGAAATGCCTAAAACGTGAAGACCTGATATCCATTCCATTTCTCAAATTTTTGGAGCAAAAAATGCTCAAATCAGCAATATTCCCCTTCTCGAATTGTCGTCTCTATAACACTTTACTTTTTATTTTGTTAGGGTTATTTATGTGACTGCCGTCATCAGGAAGCTAGTAATTAGAGGCTTAGATTATGTAATATAATATCCTATCTTGTTAAAGCAATGATTGAATACTTCTAGTTTTTTTGGTGAAGCTCAATAATTTAGCCTTTTTTTATATACACATCCAAATCACTAACAATTTAATATATATATATATATATATATATATATATATATATATATATATAGACTGAAAAAGGAAAATTTTCATTTTTGTGGAGGCCATTGGCCTATTTGTGAAAGCCTTAAAGGTTTTAAAATTCTTGGTTCAATTCTTAGAGGACGCAAGTTTTTGCAGAATATTTATGAAAAGCTTATCGGAGGTTTCAAAACATACTGCAAGCAGAGGTATTCATCGTGGTCCCAAGAGTTATAAGGATAGATTGTCCATCAAATAACATATATGCAGAACCGTCAGTTGTGGATTCTAGTATTGCAGAAAAATCTGCATCGTAGAATCGTTGTTCATGAAAATTGTTCATCGTAATCGTATATATTGTTTGTAGTCTAGCTATCATTATAATAAGATTAGATTAAATATTTATAATGATAATATAACAGACGACAAAAGCAAAACTAATTTATAAAGTGTAAAGAAAAAAACTTCTATATTTTATATTGAATTTTTACTTCATTTCTTTATATATATAAAACAGCCTATCTATAACTTCTTGCATAATTTTTTTTTTTTATGTATTTCTACTTATGGTCATATGAGATTATAGAGATGCATCCACGTGATATAGTATTTTCACTGCATCCAAATATAGAATATTAAAATATTGTAACTAATAGGTAATATTGTACCTATTAGGTGCCACACTGCCACTACACCAAGCTCTTCTGACTTTGTATCCATCAATACTAGAAACTCTTTGATCTCAACAAGCAGTCTTCCATGGCGGCCGTACTGATCAGATCCGTCGTTAGGTAAATTTAGATCATCTCTCGATTACTACTAATTACGTACTATTTACTAATTTGTTTTAATAATTTATTTTCCTAATTAAAAGGCTAAAGATCAGCTTAATTTTGTTTCTTCTTCTCATTCAGAAACTTTAAACGGCCAGCCACCGCAGCCTCAGCCGCTTACTCGACAGGTGGTGGTGGCTGCGGTTGTACTTTTACGAAGTAAGTCTCTTCTTCTGTCTCTCATCTCTGATTTTGATTGGACCAAATCGATCGATCTTATAGTATCACATTTAAATGAAAAAGCACCTATTGATCAAAATTTTAACTCAATGGGTCTTGATCTAATCTATATTATATATTGATCGTAACTCCTAAGTCAACTTTAATTAGATAGATTTTTTATAAATTTGAATTATAGCACGGTGAGGACATTAATACAAATCACTAAGATTATATATATATACATGTTGCACTAATACAAATCACTAAATTATGCAGTAAAAAGCTAGAAGGAAAAATAGCTCTCATAACTGGTAGTGATCGCCGACTTAGATGCGGAAACCGGGATTATAACCGCTAAAGAGCTGGGCTCAGCGGCAGAGTTTGTGCGGTGTGATGTCACGGTGGAGGCGGATATCGCTAGAGCTGTGGAAATGACGGTGGAGCGGTACGGGAAGCTAGACGTGATGTACAATAACGCTGGGATTGTTGGACCCATGACTCCGGCCAGCATATCGGAGCTTGATATGAAGGAGTTCGAGAGAGTGATGAGGGTTAATGTTTTTGGGGTTGCCTCCGGCATCAAACACGCCGCCAAGTTTATGATTCCGGCTAGGTCAGGATGCATTTTGTGCACATCAAGCGTTGCAGGTATTAACATTAAATTAGATTAGATAGAAGTACCTTACATTAAACCAAAAAAATGGTTAATTAGTACATTTAACAACTGCATAAGTTTATGGAATCTTAGTCAGAAACCATACTTCCATTTTACATTTATCTTTTTAATTTTAAGTGTTTAAGTTTTTGTGACTTTGGTCATTATGAAGCGTTTTAGATTTTTAATTAAAGCTTAATATAATAGCCTACCGTATTAATCAACGCTTGGTTAAATACTTCAAATTTCAATTTGTGGTCGACGCTCAAATTTGACTTTTGTTATGGACCAAACAATGCAGGCGTGACTGGAGGGTTGGCTCCACATTCATATACAATCTCAAAGTTCACAATTCCCGGAATAGTCAAGTCGGCAGCAAGCGAGCTCTGCCAACACGGAGTGCGTATCAACTGTATCTCACCGGCTACGGTGGCTACACCGCTCACTCTCCGTTACCTTCGTAAAGTGTTCCCGAAGGTATCGGAGGAGAAGCTACGCGAAACAGTGAAAGGAATGGGTGAGTTAAAAGGAGCTGAGTGTGAAGAAGCTGACGTTGCTAAAGCTGCTCTGTATTTGGCCTCCAACGACGGTAAATACGTTACTGGCCATAACTTGGTCGTGGACGGTGGCATGACTGCTTTCAAAATAGCTGGTTTTCCTTTTCCTTCGGAATCATGATCTATCATTTGTATCTTCTATAAATAAGTTTTGTGTTCAAGATTTCAAATCCGGATTTTAACATTTAATAAATTTTAAAAGCAACTCTCCAAATACATAAGTTCATTTGAATTATTGAATACAAGCTGGCATGAACTTGAAGCCTTGATCACAGTTTCCAACTCCTCGACCATCGCAACTCTCTCTTCCGAGGTAAGGTGTTTTATGAAGAAAGTTGCTTTCTCCAAACGACTTGCGTTACTAAGGATATATTTCGTCACCTCTTTTCATTTTCTTGCCATTCGTAATCTTTCCATACTAATGTCTTGAGATTGAGTACCAAACATTTAGGAACATTCTTTGGCTGAATCCATTTTCCCAAGGGTGCGCCAAATACAACCTTATGCCATAACTGTGGCTGAGACCAATAGCGAGTAAACACAAAGTAAATTATATATATTAAATCATCAAACCCCAATATAAGCGGGAAAATTGCTAAAAGGTGAATTTACAATGCTTACACCGATGAGCTTGAGGACTTGTAAATTAGGAGAAGTATCGAGCATGAACGTTAGTAGATTCCACCAATCTGCTCTATTTATACACATCTCCAAATATACTAACTGGTAAAATATACTACCAGTAGGAAATGGAATCTATACATGAAGGCAATATTATTAGTAGAGTAACAATGCGATAATAAGTAAACTAAATAATTACAAGAAAACTTTACCTCCAAGGCTAATATGTTCAAGGAGAGACGTTTGACTGAAGTGAGTGATCCCATAATGAAACTTGTATCATTGGTGACAATATTTGCCTCCAACAGCATAGGTGCATTCTCAATAAGACAAGACCCAATACCATCAAGCCACATAATATTCAAGTATTTCAAAGAAGGAGCATTTATCACATAGCCCGCATGCCGTATATCATTACTATGACAAATTGATAGTCTTTGTAAGGATGGAATTGCAATAGTGAAAGGCTTCACACTGCCTTTTGGTGTTCCATGCATATCCAAGTTTTCAAGATTAGGACAGCCAGATAAAAGGTTAAGAGCTGATGTGTCGTTTATGAAGTCCACATATATAGTGAAGGTGCAGAGTTCTAAGAGATTTAAGAGAAACTGAAGAAGGGACAACCATAAGAACCGAAAACTTGACTTTCAAGGACTCTAGTGTTTCACAATTGTACAAGCTTTCAGGAAATATGAACCGTTCCCCAAGTTCAACTTCAAGTACCAGCTTGCGCACATTGCGGGAAAATGCAATTCCGATCAACATTGCAGTGTCCTTTGCATTACATTTATCTAAACTAATTTTGAGATGCAAACTCTGTAGAACCGTGTTAGAATTTGTGTCCATGATTAAATCTTGTAATATCATATATGTTATATATAGTTTGTATGTAAAGTCAACGGATGTTATGTGCTACATGTTACTTACTACGAAAGGGTGTGAGTAAGACACGTAACTTGTCGGAAAAGTTACAACTCTTACCAACGGTTACGTAGAGTAGTTAGTTATGTACACATCTATATAAGTGTGTATGTTGTCTTATGTAAAAACTGTCGAGAATAATAAAGAAGTTTTTCCACTTTTCAATTCTTTGTTTTCTCTACCATGCTCTGTATTTGAAGCAATGACTTCTACAATTATACAAGAGCAAAAACACCAACAAACCGGAGCCATATATGAAAGCAAAGCCTTGCGAACATTCTTTGAAAATGTCCCGAGTTCACCATTGTGATCATTATAATTAAATTCGAGTTTAGGCAACATCTTCCAAAGAGACTGCCATCGTTTAGACAAAACACTCGTGGCTATACCTTTTTTTGTAGGAAGATGAGACAATATCTCCAGAATCAAAGCTTCATGCAACTCACTGATCCTGTCTGCATTCACAACATCTTGGTTTCTCATACTCTCCCTATCTCTTTTGCTGCCAAACACCATAACAAAACACGAGTTTGTTTTGAAGTTTTGGAGATGACACTTAATTAATGAATCTAGAGCATACAAAGAAACTAACCATTGTTTCATTGGCAAAGCTTGAATAGAAGAATTTTCTGTGGTGCTGTTCAACGCTTTTTCGACCTCCAAACACAGATGGTGAAATTCAATTGCGATGAGAGAATAAGAAATTAATCGGCAGAGATGACATAACTATACGGCGTTAGTTAGGGTTAGGGTTTCGGAGGAGGAGGTTGCGACTGGGTAGGGTTTTGAGATTTTACCCTCTCGTTCTAGCTACATAAATGAAAGTTTGACAATGTATATTCCTCCAAAATTCGAAAATCGAGTTGTATCCCCTTCTCGTTAATGGCTAACAATTTATACACAAATAACTATGTATTATATATATTTTTTTTTTGATAATCCAGTATCCAGATCACACAGTGATCTGACTAGCCCACTGGGCCTAAGCCCACGTCACAGGGATTTTTAAGCCTCCACTTAAGGGCCCCCTGATAAACTGGTGGTCTGGGGTTGCGACTGGGTAGGGTTTTGAGATTTTACCCTCTCGTTCTAGCTACATAAATGAAAGTTTGACAATGTATATTCCTCCAACATTCGAAAATCGAGTTGTATCCCCTTCTCGTTAATGGCTAACAATTTATACACAAATAACTATGTATTATATTATCGATCATTTTCGAACGAGAAACAACATTCAAAGAAATTGGGATTGGGATTAACAAAATTAATTTTGTATAGAAAGTGATTTTTAGGTGCTAAAAAGATTTATAAGAAAATATATATTTGTCATTTTAATTGAGGTTAAAATGAATTCATTAAATTTAAAAATGACGCTCTATTTATGTAACAAAAATTTTATGCTAAAATGATTTTTTTGTGAATGGATTATTTTACTAAAACAGAAAAAGTTAACAAACAGAAATTTAGAACATAACTTAAGGTTTTAGAGTCCTATCCGATCTTCGATCCGATCCGGTCTGAAAATTACGATATGTAGAGTTTTCGAATCCAAAGCTGTTTTTTTAAATATAATTTGTATATATATATATATACAGTATATTGCAAGTTAGAAATATATTTATAAATTGATATGTATATATTATATAATTAATAGAATTAAAATATGTCAAAATATCATCAAAAATAAACTTTTATGCTACAAAATTTAGTGTATTTTTAGAAACCAAATACTAAAATGTTCTAAAAATTAATGAAAATAAATTTAAAATCTTAATATAACATTTTCTAATAATTATTACTATTATTTTAGTATTTTTTAGCTACATTGAACTGGATATCGCGGATTAGCTACTATAAAATTCCAGCGTATACAAGGCCAGACGTTTTACCCTGTAACGGGCCGGGCCCAATATTTAAACCTGTTAGCTGACACAGAGGTTTTGCTTTAGATCTGTTAAATGGTGGAGCCATCAAAGCAAAGCCATGTGATGTGATCGCTTTAAGCTAAAACAAAAAGCTCTCTTCTTCTTCTTCAGTTTCTCCGATCACTATTGACAAAGAAGATGGGTTCTTCACAATCTGCGGAAGTAGGAGACGAAGGTGAAGAAGAGGAAACTGACAATGAAGAAGAAGAAGAAGAAGATAATGGCAGATCAAACACAAGAGAATTAGACAATCTCCTAGTAAAGAAAGTTCTAGAACAAGAGCCTGAGATGTTACCATGTCATGCTTCAGCTTCACCACTCTCACCACAACTATCATCTCTCGGAACTCCAAGGCTTGGACCATCGATTAAAATCTGGGATCCTTATAACGTCCTCTCTCCGCCGCCGTCTATCTTCTCTCGCATCGCGTCTGGTGATGAAGATCGAGCTGTGACGGAGGTTTATCTGATTAGTCATGGTGAGTGTGATCTTAATCTAAGACCTGATTTGATTGGTGGGAGATGTCATGTAGCTGCTCTTACTGGTAATGGTAAACGTCAAGCTAGGGCTCTTGCTGTTTTCTTTAAATCTCAAGGTGTTCGATTCAATTCTGTTTTCTCTTCTCCTTTGGATCGAGCTAGATCCATGGCTGTTTTGGTTTGTCAGGTAAAGTTTCTTAGTCTCTTCTCTTGGATCTAAGTTTTAACAATGTTGCCTAATTTGTTGAGATTGATCTGAGAAATTTCTTGGGAATGAATTTGGTAAGAGTTGATTGTTATAATGTTGAAGAGACTTGAGCAACATAAATCCATTGAAACCACTAAGTACTACTGTTAGTGCTCTTTGTTTTAGCTTTATAGCCGTGTTCGTTTGCCTGTCGCTGGAAAATACAGAGCCTATCTTGTTCATGGTTTATTAAGGAAGGCACGATTCGTTGTTTGTTAGTCTTTATATATCAATGGATCCTTTAGTGAAAGAAATGAGTATGAAAGTGGTTATTGAATTGCACACATTTTGTTTTTGAAGGAAATGAGTTTTCCGGAGGAGCATGTACAATCGTCAGATGCTATTATTGAGATGAGTTTAGGGGATTGGGAAGGTTGCAATCAAGCAGAGATTTATATTCCCGAGACTTTGAGTTTGATTGAAAGATGCCAGCCTGATTTTACTGCTCCATCTGGAGAATCACTCAGGCAAGTAGAGTTTCGAATGGTTCAGTTTCTAAACGGGACAGTCTCAGGACTTGCAGAGAAGCTCAGGTCTGATTATTCGTCCACTACAAATCACAATGAAACCCATGAGCGTGATGGTGGTTCGTCACTTCCTTTGACTAACTGGGACTTACTTCACAAGCATCGTCCCAGTCTTACAAGGAAGAAATCTGGTAAAAGCAGACTTCAAGTAATGACCAATCACGAACCTGAAGATGAATCCCCAAGGGAAGATGTTAATCGCAATCACAATGACCTAAGTGATTCCGCTTCGTTAATCACGAATTGCATCGGGGTTTTCACGCATTCTTTGCCTATAAAGTGTCTTCTAACCGGAATCCTCGGTTGCAGTCCGGTAATGACTCACAAAATCTGTGTAGAAGACTCTTCAGTGACTGTATTACAACATTCATGGAGAAATGGGTGGCAGATCAAACGAATGAATGATACTGCTCATCTTAGATTGTTGTAGCGTTATTTACCGATAAATTATTTGGAAAAACGAGGATCCATATATGTATACACCATGAATCTGCAGAAGCTCAAGAACAAAGGTTTCACAGATGATGAAATGCCACGGCCTCTTTGTAATGTTTTGTTTGTGAAATGAGTAAAAAAGATAACAAAAACGATTTATTGATTTTGATATTTGTTCTTGTTTTTGGTTTTGCAAGCTTTATGATTTACTATTTTTTTGTCATGTACTAGATTAAGAACAAAAGCATTTGTGTTATTGCTTAATTCTCGAACAAAATAAAATAATCGAATTTTGTCTGATATTTAAGTATGAAATTAGTCAAAATATTAATTTGAGACAAAAGAATGAATGAAGGTTCCGAGTAAAAAAGCACTGTTCTGTTCCGTCTCTCGTCTTCTCCACACGGAGAGACACACAGAGAGACAAAACCTAACGACTTTGTTCAACAGATATGTCGACAAAACAGATGTCTTCTCATGGAACTCTGTCATCGCCGACCTCGCTCGTAGCGGTGATTCTGCTGAAGCTCTTCGAGCTTTTTCCTCAATGCGAAAACTCTCTCTATACCCAACTCGCTCTAGCTTTCCTTGCGCCATTAAAGCATGTTCGTCTCTTCTTGATATCTTCTCCGGAAAACAGACCCATCAGCAAGCTTTTGTCTTCGGTTATCAATCTGACATCTTTGTGTCTTCGGCTTTGATCGTTATGTATTCAACTTGTGGGAAACTTGAGGATGCACGGAAGGTGTTCGACGAAATTCCCAAGAGAAATATTGTTTCTTGGACTTCGATGATTCGAGGGTATGATCTTAACGGTAACGCCCTTGATGCTGTTTCTCTATTTAAGGATTTATTGATCGAAGAAAATGATGTAGATCATGAGGATGACGCTACAATGTTTCTTGATTCTATGGGTATGGTTTCGGTAATCTCGGCTTGTTCTCGTGTTGCTGCTAAGGGTTTAACGGAATCTATCCATAGCTTTGTGATAAAAAGAGGGTTTGATAGAGGAGTGAGTGTTGGTAATACTCTTTTGGATGCTTATGCCAAGGGTGGAGAAGGAGGTGTAGCTGTGGCGAGAAAAATCTTTGATCAGATTGTGGATAAGGATCGTGTTTCGTATAATTCGATTATGAGTGTGTATGCTCAGAGTGGGATGTCTAATGAGGCTTTTGATGTTTTTCGTAGACTGATTAAGGAGAAAGTTGTGACCTTTAACTGCATTACATTGTCTACTGTGTTGTTAGCGGTTTCGCATTCGGGTGCTCTCCGTATTGGAAAGTGTATACATGATCAGGTGATTTGACTCTTGTCATAATTTCAAATTATTTTGGATGATGTGTATGTGTATCGATGAATGTGTCTAATTTGCAAAGATATAATGTGCATATGCAGGTAATAAGGATGGGTCTTGAGGATGACGTGATAGTTGGGACATCGATAATTGATATGTATTGCAAATGTGGAAGAGTGGAGACGGCAAGATTAGCATTTGATCGAATGAAAAACAAGAATGTTAGGTCGTGGACCGCCATGATTGCTGGATATGGAATGCATGGCCATGCGGCTAAAGCGTTAGAGTTATTCCCTGCTATGATCGATTCAGGGGTTAGACCAAATTACATTACTTTTGTATCGGTGTTAGCCGCTTGCAGTCACGCGGGTCTTCATGATGTAGGCTGGCACTGGTTTAACGCGATGAAGGGAAGATTTGGTGTGGAACCGGGTTTAGAACACTACGGTTGTATGGTTGATCTTCTAGGTCGAGCTGGGTTTCTTCAAAAAGCTTATGATTTGATTCAGAAAATGAAGATGGAGCCGGACTCTATCATCTGGAGCTCACTTCTTGCAGCTTGTAGAATTCACAAGAATGTGGAGCTCGCTGAGATATCCGTGGCACGTTTGTTCGAATTGGATCCTTCGAACTGCGGTTATTACATGCTGCTTTCGCATATCTACGCTGATTCGGGGCGTTGGAAAGATGTTGAGAGGGTGAGAATGACAATGAAGAATCGTGGATTGGTGAAACCCCCGGGTTTTAGCCTACTTGAGTTAAATGGTGAGGTTCATGTGTTCTTGATAGGAGACGAAGAGCATCCTCAACGCGAGAAGATTTACGAGTTTTTAGCAGAACTGAACAGGAAGCTGTTAGAGGCAGGTTACGTATCGAACACGTCATCTGTATGTCATGATGTTGATGAGGAAGAAAAAGAGATGACACTGAGAGTTCACAGCGAGAAACTAGCGATTGCGTTTGGGATCATGAACACGGTTCCTGGCTCGACGGTTAATGTGGTTAAGAATCTGAGAGTTTGCAGCGATTGTCACAATGTGATCAAGTTGATTTCAAAGATTGTTGATAGAGAGTTTGTGGTTAGAGATGCGAAGCGGTTTCACCATTTCAAAGATGGGTTTTGTTCTTGTGGAGATTATTGGTGATTCGATATTATTATAATTTCGTTGGGTTTCGAATTTGATGAGTAATTTTTTCTCGTGTTTAATCGGATTAGTGTAAGAAAGTACTAAAACGATTTTGCAAATCTATTGGTTTTGTTAACCTTTAAACTTAAAAATATGGTACTTGACTAGAGTCTAGCTGATACAATAAAACAAAGTAAAGGTGATACGTAACGCCGAACTCTTGTAGTTCGTCTGGTCTGCGATGGCACTCTAAGTGCTACGTGTGACAAGTTCGATGCTTGAGTAAGGCATTGAGAGAGAGAGAGACAAAGAAAGAGAAGAAGAAGAAGATGATAAAATCAAAACAGTGATCATATGAGGTATTATTAAATATCTCTTTTTTTTTTGAAAAAAACAAAGTACATCCCAGAAAATATTTTTAAAATTCTTTTACTTCAAATGTGTAGCTATATTTTTGTATTGTATTTGAACAAATTAATCAAACTTCTTTTAAATGAAGTAATTAATTAATATAAGTATATAAATCAAGAAATTCATCATAATAATTAAAATAAATTAACATATGCGAGAAATTAAATCATTTATTTAATAACAACTTATTATGTTTTATATTTGACTAGAACGTTATCATTTGTAGAAACATTATCATCTTTTGTATTCTTCTCACATCTTTAATTTCTCTTGTCGATAAAAACAGTTTGTAAAGGTTTTTTTAAGTAATCAATTTCACATTTCATCAAAAAAAAAAAAAACATTATCATCTGGTATGAGATAAAAGGAGAAGAATTTTCTCAATTTTTTTTTTACTAAAAGAAAATTTCTACTAAAAAAATAAAAATTTATTCGATAACAAAAATATTTTTCTTATCATGCAAATAATTTTTTTTTCTAATATGGTGGGGGAGATGGGTTATTTTTCTTCTCTTTACCATATTAGTTGATGTGTTCTAAATTGTTTGCCTTTTTTAATTAGTGATACAGTAACTAGATTTTGTCTACAACATGTACGGGATTAAATTTCTAGTAAATTCCATATAACTAGATTTTGTACCTGCGCGTTGCGCGGGATTTTAATTTTTAAAATTTCTTTTACTAATACAAAATTTGAGCATAAAATAATGTGAATATACCCAATTTATGAACATTATTTAGTGTAAAAACACATCTATAATATCATGTTGCTATAACCGTTTTAGCAAAGCTTTTTTTACCCACTGAAGCAAGTGCATGGTGCTATAAGAGAATTCTCGACTAAGTTATCAATGTGTCTATTTTATCTAACTTTTCATGATTACACGACCAAACGGTTAATCCCAACTTTGAATCTAATAATCTGTTTAATAATGTGTGTCATGTATTTTTAAAAAAACTCATTCGTTTCACACAATGCATGAAATCTCAAAGAATTTGACCTTATTCATGTGCATTATATTTCTAAGTTTTAGAAATTTATTTTCAAACACTTTTAACTACCAATTCTTTCGTCATCTTCTATGATGCACTCGTTGACTCTCGACATCTACTTTCTTTTCACCTTCTATTAACTCATATATTATATATATTGGACTATAAATTGATTTTCAAGACATATCATTAACTATTTCTCCTTAATTACTATCTTTCAATACTCAAATTTTTGGGTTCAAAGCATTTGATTCAATTGAGGAATATCAATCTTGTTTTTCTTTTCGATCATGTTATAAACTTGTAGTTGCACTTGAGAATATGCTATACAAATTTCATATCACTTTTTTTAATGGCTTACATTTCATTTTCTGTATAGTTTGTGTAGAACTCATGAATAATGTGATTCGTAAATTAGAGTTGAGTTTAGTAATCTTTTATTTTTATTTAAGTAAAAATTTAATACTAAATAAAAATATGTGGTATATTTATTTAGAAGCTAATGGTTCAGTTTAAATTTTATTTTCTTGTTTAAAATCTAACATATAGAATTACATAGATTTTTTTTATTCTACCATGTATTTAAAATATACTTCTATTCTAAAACTCATTAACACATTTAAAGATTTGAAGTATGATCATTTGTAATTTTTATCTATTAAAAATGGAAGTATATTATTACTATTAATAATATTTTTATAGTTTTTTTATTATTTTAACATCTCATTTATTTTACATAATTCGTTTTTTATTTATTTCTTTTTTTTATTAATTATAAGGAACATAAATATGCACTAAATGAGTGTTTAAAATGTATTTTAATGTAAAATAAATAATATTGCTTAGGTGGATGCTTAGGTGGATAGACTAGATGAAGAGAAGACTCTCCCATTACATATATAGATTTATAGATACAGATAACATTGATGTAGCTTAATACAAACTTTACAAGCATGAAATGATTTTATCAACATATAAATTTTCTATAGTATTTTTTGTTAATATGTAAAACTTTATAAGTCTCTCTCCATCACGAAGACGCCTGTTCACCAACAATACCCCTCTGATCTCCATAGTTTCCGGCCGGCGTCGGCTTCTCTGGCGTCGGTCGGCACCTCTCTCCTCCTTTAGTCTCTTCACATAGTTTTTGCATAGATTTCGTTTCTAATAATGGCTAATCGTGAACATCAAAATCACGCCCTTTGCCTCTTAGAATCCGTGGTGGTACATGTCTTCATTCCGGCGATCTCAATTCAAATGCCGACTTCGATACTGGCACCATCTTTTCTTCTCCATACCCTTTCTCCGTTGAAAGATGTCTATTTATGCGATCATCGTATTCGTTTTCTCTTCATCCAGAAGAGTGTTTGTCCGGAATCTGTTTTCTGTTTTCATTGGATCAGACATGTCGGTGTTAGTCCGTTGAGTGAAATCTCTGACGGTTGGTGGAAATTATCCCTCTTGGATAAAGTTCGATCCCCTAAGCCACCATGGATGTCCTCTACTTTTCACGCCTCTTCGAGACTATGGGATAGAACCACAATCTTCATATTGCGTGCAAGGAGGATCACTATTGTCGGTAAGACCAATGGTGGTTGTGAATTATATCGACGACGCCTTCACCGTTTGAGATGCTTTGTCAAGGATTACGATCGGGGTAAAGTTGGATTGGAATTATTCCTTCACATGTCTCATGTGGTGGATTTGGATTACAGAATTTGTTCTACTCAAACGTATGACGTGCGTTGGATGGGAACTCATGAATCTAGTCTGAAATATTTGGAAGATGCTCTTGGTTTTGAAAAATATCTGACGCAACAACTGTGGAAGAGAGGGCATTGTGGAAGGAAGGAGAAAACCATAGCCAATATGCGGAAACGACATCAAAGGTTGATTTCAAAGAAAATAATCTCAAAGTTAAATCTCCATAGAACGACTCGGTTACGGATGTGTTGGTATCCGATAGTCATAGCTCCAGAATGTATGATGGAAGCATTAGGTTTAACCATGCAGTGTGCAATTTGGAGATCAGGCCAAGAAAAGCTATCCACGCACACAGTTCGCATCATAGCGAGATCGAACATAGAGAAAAAAAATAATAGATTTAATAATCCGTTAGCGAATAAGGCTTATCTGCGGAAAGCATCGTCAAATTTACTTCTTTTGTGTATCTCTCATTATATGGCGCATATATCTGCTTATGTAATAATTTGTTTCTAAAAGTTTCTGTACCGACTTTGTAACCTTGATTTGATATCAATGAATTTAGAAGGGAAAAAAAAACAAAAAAAAAATGTAAAACTTTATAAGTAATGAGTATAAATATATATATAGTTTAGTTGAATGCGCATATTATGATTTAATTATAAGTTAGATGTGTTGCTTTGCTTAAAACAAAAATGTATTATTTATTTTTAAACTTTTTTGACATCTTTGGATCGACAAGATCCGATCCATAACTAATTCCTATTACGCGGGATAACGCGATTTAGTGGAATCGAATTCCGGTGGAGAAAGCGGAGTCAAATGGACTTGACTAAAGACACATCTCCATTGATGCGGAAAAAGTTTACATTGAATCTTTTCAATCCTTAATTTGTCAAACCTATTGATGCGGAAAAAAAGTTGTGATCTCTTTTCCCAAATTATAGAATGCGACAAGGTCTGTTCACGAAAAAAGAAATTATTTTTATCAGATACCATTCGTGTTAAGGTTTGTCAGCGTCTTTCATTGAAAAGAACTCCAAAAAGTTAAACCTCGACATTCTTGGCTTCCCGTTGTTCTTCCTCGCAAGATTATTATATCTCAAATTCAGTGCCGGCTCAGATAGGAGGGCGGGCGGTGCGACGGCCAGGGGTCCAACCCCGTGTTCTAATAATTAAAGGGTCCATTTAAAATTTTTTTATTTATAAAAGTGTTAAAAAATTAGAATATAACATAAAAATAAAATTTAGAAGGGCCCATAATTTTTTTTATTTGTTGTTTTTAGTATTAATAATTATTTTTGTTAATATAAATAGCATACAAATTTTTTTTATAGGAAAAAACATTTAAAAAAACAAAATTAAAGGCCCAAATTTTTTTTTTGCTCCAGGGCCCATAAAAATGTTGAGCCGGTCCTGCTCGAATTCTCGATTATGGATTACAAAGCTAATACTCCCTCTGTATTTGAAAAAATGTCGTTTCAACTGTTTTTGGGTGAATTAAGAAAGGGCACAGAATTTTATGAAAATCGATTCGTATCTGTAGTTTTGGTAATTTAGACTGATTAATTATGATCAATTAATTGAGGGTAATTTAGGAAATTTTATGCAAAAGTTGTTAAAATGACAACTAATTAAAAACACAGAAAAAAGGCTAGAACGACATTTATTCAAATACGGAGGGAGTATTGATAACGAGAGTCTAAGATTACAGCTGGAATATAGATTTATAGAAAAATGGAAATATATAGAGTGGGTTTACAATAGATACAATTCTATTATGATCATTTAAGCACTTCTATCTTAAGTTGCATATATTGTAAACAAGGTCTTTTTTCGTTGAATAAAATTTAACATTTTAATTTGAAAATTTAATTCTAACACTTCAAAATCGTGATAAAATTAATTTTAATGTATTATTTTTAAACTGGAACCCATTTATCATGTGGTTTTAATCTAGTATATAATGGTTAACAATGCAAGAGAAACAAAAAATCTCCCATAAAAATAAAAGTATTATATATCTTCTTTTTTTTCTGTTGGGCAAGGATTAATATATTAAAGCCGTTACACTAAATAACATTTATTCATCAAACACAACACAACACACCTTCATATGACTCCCATCTAGCTATAATTTTCATATAAACTGTAATGTAATACTGAACACTTGATAATATATATGCCAAATGCACTTAATTCTTATAGGGTATCTATTATAAGGAAATAAAATAGTTGATCACCATTAACAATCATCATGAGCCCATCGATTGATCATCTAGTAGAAGTCATCGAGAGATATATTCTCAACGGAGCCCAAACCATCGAATGTTCCAAACTTGGAATAATAATTATTAGTAGTCGTCGTATGTCCACCCAAAAAATCGAGAGGAGTGTCGTTGGAGGTTAAAGCCGTCGTGTCGTAGACAAAAGAACCAGTGGTTGTAGTGACATCGTCGATGATGGGATAATAGTAAGAACATTTGTTGCTGTTGTTGTTGTTGTTGTTGTTGTTGGTGTTGTGATGATTAAAATCTTGGAGGAGAAGATCGTTAACGACCGTGTTTTCGATCCTTGTTAAGTTTGTGTAAACGTCGTCTTCTTCAACATTGGTTACGTCTCCTTCTTCTTCTGATGCCTTTCTTGCTTGTATAACCTAAATTAAAATAAATGAATAAAATTGGGCATAACATGTAACACGTTTTGTAGAATATTCTTTTTAGTAGCGTGTAACGTACGTAATTGTTTGAGTAGAGATCTTGGTAAACCATGATGAAGTCACCTAGCTGCAGACCATGAGCGTTCACAAAATCGCCTGGAAATAATACCCAGCTCGACCCGATAATTTTAACAATTGATTCCATTGTTTATTTTCGGGATATAATTATAAAAAAAGAAACCAGGATTGTCGGTAAGGTTACCTGTGTTTTCTAGCACGTACATTCTGCTATTGTTGTTTGGCCAGTACCTAATGATCACAACATTAGGCCAAGACTCAAACATCAAATTTCTTTTAAAGATCTCATTTACTTTAGGTTAGTCTTAAATGAAATGATGCTATATTATTCCATCATGGAGACGAATTGAAAGCTCCTAGCTATTAGTTATAAAGACTATGGATATATCATATATATATATATATATATATTTTGAAGATCTTAAGATCGACATGGATAAGTGAATGCTTTCAAAATGATTGATCTACCAAGAATTATCCATATAGATTCGTACTAGCCAATTTTGAAATTCTTGCTAACTAAATTTGTAACTGAATAGTTGATTCAACTATATAACCTATGCTTTGTTACATAACATTGATTAAGAGTAAAATGATCAAAGGTAAAAGTACCTATACTTGAAGGTCCAAACGTGAAGACCATTCAAATCTTCCATTCTTATTGGAATCCCTTCCTTGCATTCCAGTGCCGGCAAGTGAGCCTCTGCCGCTTTCTACATCGATCATCATCATCATCAAGACATCAACATCATTATCATCATCATCATCATCAAAAGTTCAAAACCATCATGATCAAATATAATCAAAGATCACCTTGGGGAGTATCATACGGCGGAGGGAGCTGACGTCACTGTTCTTGAGTTCCTTTTGGAAGAGGAATCTTAGCTTTGTTGGGTCAATTTTCTGACATCATCACAATTTTCATTAATTGAATCTTTTTAATAAAAGCAATCCAATAGAAATATACAAAACTCTAAATCTATTTTTATTTGGATCCACACAGATTTTATAAAAATAACATAAATAGTTTTGTTTTTTTTTTGAATTAATAATATTTAGAGAGAGAGGGGGAAAGTATAAGATTGAGGAGCTTACACGTGCGGGGAGAGGAGTTTGCACGTGGGAAATAGGAGGCATAGGAGGAGGAAAAGAGAGAAGGTTAAAGGAAGAAGAAGATCGTCTCTGTCTTGGCATCCTTCTCTTCTTCCAGTTAACACCAAGCAGAGGCACAGACGCCGATAACCCATGATGATCATGACCCGACCCGGATCCAAACCCATGATGATCATGATCAACACTTGCCACTAAAGTAGAGGCCTTGGTTTCCACATTTTCATCAACCATCATTTTTCTCTCTCAATTGGTTAACACTGCCTAGTAAAAAGGAAGTGTGGAAGAAAACAGTTCTCTGTATGAAGGAAAAAAGAACAAATGGTGGATCTCTTTGGGTTTCAGTGATAGAGATAGAGAGAGAGAAAGAGAAGATAGAGAGAGACTGTGGTTTGTGTTGTGTTGTGTGTATGTGTGTTGTGCAGATCGAAACAGAGGCTTAAAATGGACGCTGGGCAATCAGAGATTTGGGTTTACCATAACAAAGTTTTTGATTTTGATTTTTTATTTTTTACTATTTATGGTAAGGAAGTGACATTTGTATAACCTACATTCATGAATCTAGGGTTTTGTAAGAGTAAGATTTTCAAAATCTTGATAAGATTATTATGATGATAGTAACGCAACAAGATCTAATGTCACTTAATTAACACTCAACCATAGTTTAGAAGATAGGTTAGGTTAAAGTTTGAAACCAAGAGCAAAGAGACGAGTGGAATTTGCATGGTGAACAAGTGTTGCAAAAGTTCTGTATCTTCCTTTTTTCCAGAATTCAATGGCGTCTTCCTCTCTCTCTCTACCACATTAAACTCTAGGTTTTAAAGTCCATTTAACTCTCATTACTTACTGGTCAACATGTGATTTGTATATACGTAGATTCTACGACTTATTTTTAGGGGAAAAGAACATTTTGTGACCAAGAATAAAGGCTTTTTGTTTCTACAGACTCAGACGATAACTGATTTGGAAGAGAAGAGGAGGATTCATTGTACCTTTGAGATTACTTGACTTAGGTTGAAATAGCAAATTTGTCTCATAGCTTAAAGCTAGAATATCAAACTCCATACGAAAATCGTTACTTGATTTTCATTTAGTAACGCCCGTATCAGAGAAAAAATGGAAAGTGAATGGAACAATATATATTAGTTATACAGAAAGAAAAAAAAATGTAATCCACCAAAGATATGTTTTTTTATTAAAATTAAATCATAGAAAATAAAGAAACATGAATTGGAATTTGTAAAGTTATGCATCTAGATAATACTATGGAAATGTGTTATCATTCGTTAATCATTCAATATTCTACGAATTGTAGATTACGACATAGTTATGATATTTGTTAGTACAACCTGACAACAATTACTTTATTATATACTTAGATTGACAAAAAAAATTAAATCAGTGCTATTATTTATCAATCTATATTGTTGTTATTTTTACTAACAAATACCATTTATATGTCATAATCTATAATTCGTGGAATGATTTTTTTTTCTTTTTGTCAACAACTTTTAATTAAAAATAAAAAAAATCATTCCTGGGAAATGTTGTTTACATAAGTGATATGATGCGGTTCGGTACGAACTTTTCGTGCCAAATTATCCGCTTTAACATTTGCACTACGAGGAATTCGTGGAATGATTGATTAACGAAATGAATAACACATTTTCCATGGTTTTTAAACTAGATGCATAATTTTTCAAAATTTCAATTATTGTTTCGTTATTTTTCTATGATTTAAATTTAACAAAAAAAACATATATGTTTGGTCGATGAAGATTTTTTTCTCTGAAATTTAATAAATATATTGTTCCATTCTACTTTAATTTCCATTTTTCCTGATAAGGGAGTTACTAAATGAAAATCAGGTAACGATTTTGGCAATCTAAGTAATATACTAAAATAATTTTCGACTCTGTACGGAATATTTTCGGGGAAAGTATGGGGTGAGGACAAGTGGAAACGATTCTCTCCAAATTTAATAAAAGATTCTTCTCTCTTTTTATCATGACTTTAAAACTCTAATTAATCTGCTAAAACAAAAAGAATATTAAATAGTTATTCATTTTAGCGTACACTGTATATGTATAATGAATTTTTTTTACAACTATAATGATAGTTCATGATTTTTGAATGAAAACTCGTCAATCAATATTGACAACTAAGTAAAGAATCCTTTAGTTATAATTTTAAAGTTCATAAAGAAAGAAAAAGAAAAATTCACTCATTAAATTTGGAGAGAATGGTTTCCACTTATCCATGAAACATTTTTCATTATAACACAAAAGACGTATAATTAGCAAATCGAAGCTATATTTCATTTGATTTTACTTGACTTTTGTTTGATTAGAAAACTATCTCAGGTCTTAATATAAACTCAACATTATAGATTGCATATTAATCGGAGACTAATTAAACTTTTTCCAGTAAGCTACAAAAATATACTTAAATAATTCTTCGACTCTAAATGGATACTTTTTGGAATGGTGTTGGATGGGGAGGAATCTACTATACATTTTTGCAGCAGTTTTTGGGGTATCCAAATCGGGTCAAATTTATTTAATTTTGACCCGGCAATCTTCAATCGGATCTTTCCTTAAATTTTGGCAAAATTAAAAAACGAAAATAATTAATAAAATCTAAAATATATATACTTTCTCAACTAATTACTATATTTAAACGCTTTATTTATGGTATATTCTCCACGATTTTTATAGATAAAGAAATCAAATATGATGATTTAATGCTAATATAACAAATTTGCACTAATTTCCTAAAACCTCTACCTAATTTAAACATAAATATATGATTCTTATTTCACTTTTATTTGATCTTATATTTATATTATTTTAAATTATTATAAAATATATAAATAGTTAGTAAATTTTAGTTTTTTTTTTCTGCATATGTTACAATTCAAATTTTTTTAAAAGGACATATATTACTCAATCGATGAATAAAAATATGTGTGTAATCTATATTAACATTTTTAAGAACAAATTGAGCATTTAATCATGTCGTTATTTTATTCAGACCCGAAATTGAGTCATTCGGATCTTTCTTTAATTTTTATAATTATCTAAAATGGGACAGTATATCACGGGTGAAATCCTAATTAGTATTTTAAGATACAATTATAAATTGTTTTTACGGGTTGGTCCAAAAACACACACTAATTTAAAAATATACATGGAAACTATTTGAAAGCAACTTTCAAATTAACTCGAATTATATAACATTTAAATAAAAGTGTTATTAAAAAAATAACAAAATGATGTTTAATTTCATTTTAGATTATATGGTTGGACGGGTTTGGGTCAATATTAATACGAGACAATATACCAATACAACTTAAACATTAAACAAAACAAATACAACTTAAATTTTTTTATTTTAGATACAACGCATGTTACCCGCGGTATACAACAAAAAATATTATACACAATAAATTCATCAATTTATAAAAATAAAAAAATCAAATAATTAACCCGCGGTGTACCGCGGATCATAACCTAGTTGAAGAGTTAAAAATATATTAAAATAATCTCAAACTGGGTAAGAAAAAAAAAAAAAAAAAAATTCTCTCATTAAGTTTAGAGAGATTACATGCCACTTTCCATGCACAAAAGTAGCATGTAATCTCTATAAACTTAATGAGAGAATCTTTTTTTTTTTTTGGGTTCTTTCTTACTCACTCAAAAATTTAGTTAAGTAATAGTATATGAAATAGAGATACATAAATATATTTGACTACTATAATATGCACATGTATTTAAAAGAGAAATATTGTATTGATTTTCTTTTTAAAATAAACAGTATTGTATATACATATGATATACTGTATTGGAACATAAACGTGTATCATGCAAGAGGAGTAACGTCTATTTCAATTATGATCTGAAACTCTGAAACTTTTAGTTTAAATTTTTTAAGTTTTTAAGAATTTGTTAATAAATTTAGAAATTCTATGTATGATTAGGATTTTTAAAAATATACTTAGAAAATTCGTTTTCTTTCCATATAATTTAATATTTTTTATTTAAATACTAATACTTTTTATTAAAAAGTTGAAAAAAGTTAAATAGACGTTAAAAAAAAACTAATTTTTTTCAACTTTTTATTATATTTAACGTCTATTCTAATAAACTATAGAATATATTATATTTCATAGAATTTTAACTCCACTAATTTTTTTTGATGCTCTATATGAAATTGTGTTTTCTTATATATCTTTGTTTTGCTTTTGGTTTTCATTTATCTTAATTTTTACTGTTATTTATGTATTATTTAGATTATTTTTCAAAATCAAAAATCAAAAGATATGTTTATTGTATTATAACATTATTCCAAAAGATATGTTTCTACTATTTAAAAATTATTATATTTGTTTTAGTTAATATAATATTTATATAGTAGAAACATATCTTTTGGAATAATGTTATAATACAATGAATTAAATATATAAGCGATTCCACCACATACCTATTTTTCGGAAAAAAACGCATCGGCGATTCCAGATGTTTCACTTTCGTGTACTCACTTCCAATTTCATGCAACCTACAATCAATTATCATTCAAGCTTAATCGTAACAACTCCAAACAAGAAAAAACATGCATGCAAATTCAGTCATCTATCGACAATATATATTATTAATGTGATATAATGGAATAAAAATGGTAAGACCAATGTAATAAATGAAAAAAAGGGACGAATTTTTTTTTTTGGGTCATTTCATCATCCATAGATAATAATTTTTTAGTAAGTCTCTAATGTGTTTGTTAATAGAATTAAAGAAAGTAAAGATCAAAAAAGTATTACATAGCATCACAAATTTTTCATCATGTGAATTTCGATTTTGGAAAGCAAAAGAAATTGCTCACTAATAAGAATTTAGGATATATAACTTCAAGATCTTTATTATTGTAAATAGTAGATCCTTCGTGCTAGGTTATTAACCAAAAATAAAAACTTATCTCTAGCAGATTCGTAATAGATGATTGAGTTTTGAATTCCGGTCCATATTATTTGACGGTATGTCGATTTTGGCCGCATTTTGCAGTGGTTTCCAGGATTCACTTTCATTGGCGGTGCCGATTTTCTTCAGATATCACTCCAAGGCATTGATGGAAAGATGTTATATCTCCGTTGATTGCAAGCCGAGCTTCACCAAAGAAGGCAACAATAGTGTGATTTTCTGGCGATTTACTCTCTTTGAAATAATACTTTAATTCTCACAGAATCCTTTTTTTCTTTTGCGTTATAGCGTGATTTTTCACACTTCTCACGCACACGATGCCTTTTAGTTTTAAAGTGATAAGTGCGGTTACTTTTGTCGATGCTTTCTATCTATATCAAGCCACGCGTACGATTCACGATGACGTCTATTGATAGAATACCTTCGATTAAATTTTTGTCGTCTTCATAATAAATACCATATATTGAACAATCTTTTTCTTCGGATTTTCAGAAATTTTCACTTCAATTACCTTTCTAGGTAATATCATGACAAGCTATCTTGCCCTTCATTTGCCATTTTCTAAGTTCATATTTTATGTTCCAAATTACAACTCTTTACTCTTGGCCACCATTTGACACTTCGAGTATGATCGATTCTTTCAATGTTTTTTCATAGGTTGACTTGACAACTTAATCCTCTTGTATAACCAAAAATATTCTTGTACACTAGGCTTCTTCTTCGACTAATGTCATACAATCTACATCTCACTAGACTCATTGCGTCTACGTCAAATTTCTCCATCTTGAACAACTTATGTTGGTGAATTTTCTTACATTTGGTATTAGTTTTCTCATAGATAAGGTTAATGTTCGGAATGATGCAGCTAAGCAGAGTCGGCCCTTGGGCCAAGCCCATGAAACATTTGCTTGTGATCCTGAATTATATAAATAATTTTTGGCTTTAATTATTCATATAGTTTACTTTAGTTTTGTGGTCTTGATTTTTGTTTTGTGGGAGTGATGTCTCCAAGCCCTTAGTAACATTTTTTTTTATAAATAAAACAATATATTAAAACAAAAATTAGTTTACTTAATGAAAACTACAAGACAAGGCAACAATCTGTTTTTCGTTTCTCTCCTTTTTCCTCCTTGCGATCGTCGTTGTTGTCTTTTCCAGACTCTCTTCAACCTTGCAATTTCCAACAAGGCTGTTTTGGTTTTCTTGTCAATTTTTATTTATCTATGAATATGTAAACATAAAACATCCCATTTTCTTTTATTTGTTTCTGACCTTTCAAAACTTAGAGCCGGCTCTGCACCAAAGTCAAGAACTACACAATCGATCAATCTATCAACCAATAATATGAGATTGACAGTTTATAATCACATCATGAGTTTTACTTTGATTATAATCGATGCATGCATCAACAATCACGTGTATATCTGCTTTCGCTCCATCCTCTTTGTTCTCAAACAATTTTCTTGATTTACCATGCTTTAACACAATTTCAACACTTTCGTTAGTTGTTTTATCTTGGACTTAACCCTTCCAAACTTTGATTTTTCAATTTTGGTTTATGCTTAGTTTTCTACATTGAGAACAAAGCTCAACACTGTCTCACAGAGTTGATCTCTAAAATCATCGAATTTAAAAATCTGATTACCCAACAAATTACTAATTTTTACCCTCATTAGCTCAAAAGGGACTAGCATAGACAATACAAAACCAGTGCTCGCACTTCATTTTCAAAGTTGATATACATAACCACTTTTACCCATCATTAGGTGAACAATTATTTCTATGTGACACACCTTATTATTAACTAATATAATTTTATAATTTATCTAAAGTTTTAGTTTAAGCAACATAATTAGAATCTTTATCGACAAAGGTCTTTTCTAGTTACTCTCCCTTCCATTTGCCATAGAGATGGCATGAAGACCACTAATGCTTTGAGTATTCTGATTTCAACATTGGTGATTCTCCCAATCAGATTCATACGGTTAACACCTATAAATATGGTTTCTTCGGTGCCCATGATTAGTCTTTGGGCCTAGAAAGCTTTTAGAATCACCTGAGTTGATCAATAAAAAGTTGTATGCATTTGGTATCTGAATGGGAGTTTCTTTTACCCATCTAGCTACTAGAGTTTGCCATTCCCTTTCCTTCTTAGATTTAGAATAGTGACGACTCATAATCATATATAGATGAACTTGGACTCCTTCAATATTAAGATGGAGAGGAGCTTGTTCCCAAGGGAGAAAGCTCAGTAATTAATAAAGAGGAAGAGAATAGCAACAATTCCATTAGTCTTTCTAGAGATATTTTTTAAGATGAGTGTTGTGAGGTCAAAGTAAAAAGATAGTCTTCTAAGCTACACTAAGATTTTGAAATAGTTAAAAAAAAAATCAAATAGGTGAAACATGTAGAGGCTAAAGACATGATTCACACACAAAATTTGAGAGAAGATCGAGAATGAGATACGATTGATTTGCACTGGACAATAAGATATGCGACACAAACACTCAAACTAGGACAATGGAGGGATATCTATCTCAAGAGGTGGAAGAGACGACCAATCGAAGCTCAGAACTAGAAGAAGAGAAAGGCTAGCTAGATTCAAGAAATTTTTCATGTAAGATGACCTAGACACCTCACGAGTCAAGGGAAGGTGTACTTTTACCTAGGTGGCAAGGGACCGGAGGGGAGGAGATGAGAAGAAAAAAGAAAACGACCGGTCGAAAAGCTTCGATTAAAAAATCGTTAAAATCTTTTTATTTTGGTAATAGTAGTTTAGAATGAATAATCTTTTGTATTGTATGATAAATTATATATTTGAAAAATATGGAAACCTATTTACCCTTCAAACTTAGAAAATAATTAATTTCACAATATTAGTTGTAAATTGCATATGTAAACACAAAATCTATTCTTTTCATTTGCTTTCTTGTTTGTAAATAAATATAGCCTCTGCTTGTACTATTAAAGGAAAAAAAACATGATTCAAAGGTAATGAAATTTAATAAGATGATCGATAAAAAGAGCAGAGAGGACCACCTAGAGGGACAAATCAAAAGGGACACATCTTATGTTTTCATTTTTCAATATGAAATATATATGTATACGTTTTGTTTGTATGTATTATGTAAATATAGTGTAAATGTGTTTTTTCTTATGTACTAAGTAGGCATTCTTTAATGTAAGACCACTAAGGCATGATTTGGGTCTTTTTTGGGCTTAACCTTTGATTTCACATGAACTAGCAAAATCCTCTGTAAAGAAAAGAGATATTGTTACTGTAAAAAAAAAAGAGGAGATAGATATTGTAACGTTGATTTGATTTGGGGTTGGAGGTGATTTTGTTAATTGGTTCTTTCAACCAAATGCTAAGATGTTTTTTCTATATACTAACAAAACTCAGCTCAACTACGTATATAACCAAACTTTTGACAAATGCGGACATGGACACGATCTGTCATGCACTACAAAAAAAATTATATATATTTTGACAAAGTAATCATAAGTCATAACCAAATAAGAGAAAATTTTGGGTTGAATTTATTTTATCTTATTTTAAACTATCAAATAGAAAGATTTTGGACTCAATATACTTGTTAGATTGACTAACAAACAATGACTATTGAATTGTAATATCTCCAAGTGGATCGAACCCTTTACGAGATGATCATTTAAAAGTAAAAACAGAAAAATATATAATTACTTGAAGGCCGCAAGCCCAAGCTTGTCTCGTTTGGGCTCATGGACGACTGTGTCTATAGTGCATGATATCAACAAATTAAACAACCAAATATCAACACAAAAAGTCAAGAACTACATATTTTATTTGGCTGATGAACATAAAAAAAGAAAGTCAAAGATACTTTACCAACAACTGTCAAAGACGAATCGACCTTAGGAGCACGCTCGCTGTGTTTTACTTCAAGCACCTTAATATTTTTTACTCTGCTAATGCACATCAAGAGAAACAATGCACCTCAAGAAAAACATGATACCAAAATAACACAAAACATGAAACTTTGACGCGTCAGCGATCATCCAACTCTTTATAAAAAGGTAGCTCTCTAAGGAGCGCAGTCCTTGACCTCCAATTTTTTTTTTATAAGCTATCACAGCAAACCTAATTTTCTTTTGAATTTCCACCACACACACCTTCTCATTGCCATCAACCTATTGTAGAATGTTGGATATAGGAATGTTTACTCAATAAACAAGGTTATCCCATTAGTGTACAAAAGTACAATTGCAAAAAGGCTTAGCAGATGCCAAGAAAACTTTTCACGAATTGATGCAACCTCCATTATAGAGCTAAACTGATCACCCTTCCGGTCTCTATCTTCATAAATAATTTTGTTCTGAATACGACATCATATTGGTCAGGACATACGTAGATATAAATATGTAAACACATATTCAAGTCAGTTGAAAGAGCTAATTAACCTTTTTTCTCATAAATAACACTTATGAAAGTTGTAGATGAACAAGTCTAATAGCTGAGTTACTCTTTAAGTGTATATGAGTTAGGATATATCAAACCGCGCATAATATGTACTTTATGGGCTCATCAGACTAAACTTTTCCAAATACCACAACAGCGAAAGGCAGGCCTGACACTAAAGCGGGTGAAGCCATTGTTTTAGGCATCAAAAAGTATATATAGTAGTAAAATGCATCAATTTTGAAAAAAATTCGTAGTATCGTTGTTAATTTCAAGGTACATATCATTCTGGTGCATGGTTTGAACCTCGGTTCTGTTATTTTGTAATTGATTTTTTTATTAAATGGACTTAACGATGTTTTAGGCAGCAAAATCGGTTGGATCAGCCCTGGCGAAAGGTTTGGTACTTTTTCAACTTTTTACCTGAGAGAACCAAATGCTAAGATGTGTTTTCTAAAACATAATTTTTTTTTTTGGGTGCACCATAGAATACTGAGTTTTACTAACCACAAATTTTGCAATCACAAAGTGTTACTATTTCATAAGACTAATGAATAACTAAAACAAACTCGCCATTCCATAGTTTTTATGAAGGACTGTTTCATAAGTTATATATTTTAATTATTGGGATTATTACGGATTTTACCATTTGCACTCAAATTTTAAGGATTTGCATTTTTTCGCACTTCAAAATTAATACATTAATGATTTTTTTTATAATATACATTCTTAATAACAAACATTAAACTCTAAAAAAAGAAACCAAATAAACTTAAGCATAATGTGAAAAATTGTATTTTTAGATCTTTAAAAATAGCAGATCTAAAAATTTGAAGGTAAAATGGCAAAATCAACAAATATATTATTAAGAAAAAGGGTTTTTCCCTAATAGATTCTTATGTTATTACTTAAAAATGTTTGCACTATGGTATTACATTTTTATTGGTCTCTATTTTTTATAGTAATTTACGATTTCATAGTTCTAAACATTATCAATCAAAACGTCTGTGTATATTTGGTAGTAACTAACAAATACATCAAGTTATTTGGCTTAAATTAGTTTGGTTGGAAAAGTTATATAGATGAGTTTTGTTTTTGAAATTCATTTGTCTAATATCTTTTGTATTCAACATTTATTATTTCTGCATATAAAGTATAGCCTTATAAGAGATTCGACCTATCAAAATGTGTTTATACATCTACTGATGACTTGAGATTTCAATCAATAGAGTGAAACCAGCAAATTACGGCTAGGAAATGATTTACGAAAACTCGAGATGATGAAGTGGAACAGGGGAGCTTCGGGGGACTGCGTTTTGTGTAACCAATGCACGGAAACTCGAGACCATCTCTTTTTTTCTTGCAGCTATGCTTCGGAAGTCTGGGAGGCACTAGCTAAAGGCGTGTTTAGATCTCATTATTCAACCGACTGGACCCAAATCCTCCATCATGTCTCTGATCACCATCAATGCCGGGTCGAGAGTTTCTTGACAAAATACGTTTTCCAGGCCACTTTCTACACCATTTGGAGGGAGCGGAATGGCCGGAGACACGGGGAAGCGCCGAACAGTACGGCTCAGCTAACAAAGTGGATCGATGCTCAAGTTCGAAACCAGATCACAACCATTCGAAAACTGCCGGACCGTCGATACGAAGCCTGTTTTCAAGCTTGGCTACAAAGCCGAATATAAGTCTTAGAAATCTCAAACACAATTTCAGTTCTTAAATTTCTCAAACTCCCGATGCACTAGTTGTAACAACGTATATTTTTTCTTTTGAATATAATTTAACATTAAATTCAAAAAAAATGATTTACGAAAACAAAAACTGCAATTATGCTTAATTTAGGGTAATAATGAAAATTTGACATAGGATTATATAAAGGGGAAAGAGAGAGAAATTAAGTGGTGGTCTTCACATGGCAGCCATTTTTAGAATATGATGAGATACAAGAGATGAGTGGACCTATCCACAAAAACAACAATGCCAATCCACCAATATTCCCATTTATATCCATACATTCTTACATTAACATATCATAAAGAGTTTAAATTAAACAAAACATGTCTTGACAAAATTAGACATGAATTAATTGCCCCAATTAGATCTTCAACATTCAGCGAACGATTTTATTTTTGGTATTAACATAAATTTACTAATTATTATTATCTTTCTGATCCACTAGTGGTACTTTTTTTGCAATAATATTAAAGTGATACTCTTCCATGGTTAAAAAAAAACGAACTGTTTGTAAATTTGTAAACTAGATTTCTACATTTATGAATGTAAGGAATGATTGCAAAGATCCATCTAACAAAAGATGTAAGTCATTTGTAGGATAATATAATATTATGGATGTATAGAAGAATATGCATAAAAAAAAAAAAAAAAAAAAAAAAAAAAAAAAAAAAAAGAAGAATATGCAATAATATGTATTTTATTAATGTTTCTATCCCACTGATGTATTTTACACTTCAATTGCTAATTCATTCTAATTTAGTTATTGTTAGCTAATTAATTAGTCTTATATCAAATATTTTCTCTAAAAAGTAAAAACAACTAAACAAAAGTTTGGTGGTCAGAGCCTCAGAGGCAAGGAAGTGAGTCTTCTCTTTCAACCAATAATAATACTTTTGTTTTGTGTGTTCCCTTTTGTAATTATATGCAAGTGGGTCTATAATTGAGTTTGATTATGAAGGCTGCACACATCTTTTTTTCATTATTTTTTACACACATATATATATATATATATATATATATATAGTTATATATATAATATTCTTTTGTATTTTCACTTTAAAGTTTTATTGGCCAAGGATGGTTGATGTGTTTAGTGTGTTCATCTTCTTCTGTCACCATTGAGAAAATATGGTTAACAGCTCCAAAGTTTTTTTAAATATTTTTGTAAGCATTGGTGTGAATAATGAATAATTTGTATATGTAAATATGATTGTCTTGAATATTTGTTTCATCTATATTTCTCAATAGTAAAAAAAATATATTTTCGTTTGCTTTCTTAATCGGACAAAATTAACAACAATTGTCGTAGATTCCTTAACATTTTTTTCATGTATCATTTAATATTTCAGCCGACCGTTTCAAGTTTCAACCATGTGTACACTGTTTTTTTCACAATTACCACAAGCTAGCATATTCATTTCAATTGTTGCCACCATTTTTATACCTAAATTAATTATTTTTGTTTTTTATAACAAAAAATTATTTGAGTGGCGTTTGGATTTATTTGGTATGAAAAAAGGAATTTAATACTAAATTTGCTAATGTCATCACCTACTGACTACGTATGTCCACGGATGGTGTATGTCCTCATAACCAGACAAATTCAGCCAGCCTTGCTTTTCTTCTTTTTCCTCCTTTAACACCCAAAAATTAATATGAAAATCTCAAACTGTGATTTGTGTAATTAACTACGTCGCCTCTGAAATTAAAATCTTAAAAAACAAACTATTAATAATAACTTAATAAGAAGTGTCAAATAGGTGGTTTATGGAAGAGCTCAAATCCTATCTCATTTTTGAGCCAAAATGTGTATATATATATCTACTTCATTTTGAATATATACACGAATATATAGATGAACAAATAGTATTTTAAAATACAAAATATCAAAAATAAAATTTATCCTCGCTTTCGGAAATAAAACATAGATATGAATATAATAAACATTTTCGTATAAAAAATCGATTGACAGTATGTTTAGATGGAATGCGTAAAACTTATTCACGCTTTGTCCACTTTTTTAGATATGAACATCTTCATTGCAAATATATAGATGATCAAATACAGTAGTATTTTAAAATACTAAATATCAAAAATGAAATTTATACTCATTTTATTCGGGGAAATAAACATTGATATGAATATAATGAACATCTTCGTGTAAATATTCGATTGACAATATGTTTAGATGGAATACGTAGAACTTATTCATGCTTTGTCCAATTTTTTAGATATGTAGAATTTAGTTTCCTCTAAGACATGTTTCACATCGTTAACTAAGCACAGGGCCATGGCTACGTTACCCAAAATGAAACCTTCGCCTACGGCCCCATTTTAATTAAAAAATTCAACAGCATATTAGTGTAAATTTAAACCAAAGTTTTACTATAGAAACGTGATGCTTTTGATTTTTTTTTCTGGCTTCTAAACATGATATGTTTGATAAATCGGGTTAGTGAGATTTTTTCTCTTCAAAATTTAGTAATTAGTTAGAAATTTAAAATAATAAAGTGATACAAGGTCCCTTGACGACCATTGCTTCTTTTATTAACAATGGATTTGAACTTTCTTTATATTTTTGATGTTTTAACTATCTTCGCTATTCACAAAAATATTATAAATTATTGATTTTGAAAATTTATTTAACGATTTTCGATAAAATCATTACGTTTCAGAATTAATATTTTATGTTTACTTCAAAAAAATTAGATTAGAAGAGATGATTAGTATTTTGATTTTTTTTCTTATGTAAGCATATCTAAGATTATGTATGCTAATGTTATTTGAGAAATTGTTAAAAATGCCCCTTTTTCAATACTCCTTTTCAAAAATGCCGTTTTTGAGAGTCCATTTTTAAGTTTGCCCTCTTTTAATTTTTAATGACCATTTTACCCTTATTTGAAACAAAATTAGGTCCACAAAATACAAAATATTTTTTGGCGGGAAAAGTGATCCCACAATTTTCCCGCCAAAACACTTGTAAAAACCTTTAAAATACCTTGTAAAATTTTCCCGTAAAAATTTTTCCCGCCAAAAATTTTTTTTTGCGGGAAAAGTGATTCCGCAAATTTTTTGCCGAAATTTTTTTGGCGGGAAAATTTTTGGCGGGAAAAATTTACAAGGTATTTTAAAGGTTTTACGGAGTATTTACAAGTGTTTTGTAAGGTTTTACAATGTATTTTAAAAGGTTTTACAAGGGACTTATAAGGTTTTATAAGGTATTTATAACTTGTAAGACCTTATAAAAAACTTGTAAAACCTTATAACTTGTAAAACCTTATAAAATAGCTTGTAAAAGCGTATAATATCTTAGAAATACTTTATAAATACGTTGTAAAACCTTTTAAAATACATTGTAGAACCTGATAAAGACCCTGTAAAAACTTGTTAGAACGCCTTTAATATATTTCCCGCGAGAAATTTTCCCGCCGTAATCTGTTCACAACATTGAAGATCACAGCCAAAGACTCCGCGGAATCACGCCTCCCGCAAAATGCACCATTTGGAGGGACAAAAATTGTAAGGGAAAATTTACAAGGTATTTAAAGGTTTTACAAATTTTACAAGTGTGGGTGGCGGGAAAAATTGGGGGATCACTTTTTCCGCCAAAAAATATTTTGTATTTTGTGGACCTAATTTTGTTATATTTCTTTATATATTTATGATATCTTTTATTAAAAGAAGGGTAATTTAGTCATTTTGTAAATAAAAGGGGTATTTTTAAAAATGGACATCCAAATGGAGCATTTTTGAAAATGGGTATTGAAAAAGGGGTATTTTTATGAGTCTCCCATGTTATTTCTGTTAACTTTGTTTTTTTTGATCAAACTATCCATTGATTTTTTTAGAGCAAATAAGTGTGGTTGAAAAAAAACTATCAATAGAGAAAAAGTGAATGGTTAATTTAGTTACATAGTCTTTAAATAATCACTAATCAATCTTTAATCACATAAATTCGTTGAATAATTGATAATTATTAAAAGTAAGTACTCTTTATAATGACTTTTTTCTGCGAGTATAGAAATCTCTCTTACTCGCCCAGACGACAATAATGGCATATCTCCGTAATTAAAGCAAAAACCAAGGGCAATTACAAAATCTCTCTCAAGTCTGACACTACAACATCACCTTCTATTTTTTTTTTTCTCTTTGGCGAATGGCCTCGTAACCAGTGATTAGGACACATGCATGCCATTTCCCATCAACGGTCAAGATCCATCTCCTCTTCTTCTTCTTCAAACTAATCTCCACCGTTAGATCATCTCTAAACCTAACCACGGTTTAATCTTTAACCACGGTTTGTTTCGGTCAGCCAGGTAGGGGCCTCTGTGATGTCCTTCAAGACTTTTTATTTTCTCTCCATTACCAAAGTCACCAAGAAAACAGAAGAAAGAGAGAGAGAGAGAGAGAGAGAGTTTTGTTCTTCTTCTTTCTGGTCTTTTGCTTTGCTTTGGTTACGTGATCTCTCTCATCAATCTTCTGAAAATCATCATTCTCATCATCATTAGCTTCTTGATTTTTTTCTTTTTTTGTTTCAAGAAACTAAGCAAAGTTTCTATTTATGGTTTTCTGATTTTCTTCTACAGATCTATTATTTGATTCTCTTTGATCATTGTCAACGTTTTCTTCTTTTGTATTAATCATCACAGTTCTTGAGAATTTCTTCATTTTTTTTTCTTAAACTGATTCGAGTTCCTTCTTCTTCAGTCTTGTTCTTGATAGATCTAGTATTTGTTTTTACTCTCCAGATCTATAGATCTGTTGAATTCACTTCTTTAAGTCATCTCTGTGTTCTTGAGCTCCTATGTTCTAAGTCAAACTCAAGTTCAAGATCTGGTGAATTGAATCTTGCTGCTGAAGTTAGAGATGAATTATTTCCCAGATGAAGTAATAGAGCACGTATTCGACTTCGTAACATCTCACAAAGACAGGAATGCTATATCTCTTGTATGCAAATCATGGTACAAGATTGAAAGATTCAGTAGGCAAAAGGTTTTCATTGGAAACTGTTATGCCATTAATCCAGAGAGGTTGCTTCGGAGATTCCCATGTTTAAAGTCTTTGACTTTGAAAGGAAAACCTCATTTTGCGGATTTCAATTTGGTTCCTCATGAATGGGGAGGTTTTGTGCTACCTTGGATTGAGGCTTTAGCTAGAAGTCGTGTAGGACTTGAGGAGCTTAGGTTGAAGAGGATGGTTGTTACTGATGAGAGTCTTGAGCTGCTTTCTCGTTCTTTTGTGAATTTTAAGTCTTTGGTGCTTGTTAGCTGTGAAGGTTTTACTACTGATGGTCTTGCCTCTATTGCCGCTAATTGCAGGTATTAGTTTGTTTTGCAATATTAGCTTTGATATCTCTGACTTAAGCTTGAATATTAGATGCTTTGTTTCATTGTGGTTTCGAGCTTTTGATTGAACAATAATATCCGATTTACGGTTAAAATAGGTGGAATAATCAGTTTAGTTATTGCAATGGTTCCTCTTGGTTGTGACTTACAAATGTCTAGTGGTGTTTGTTGAGGGTTATAAGTATATTTGTATTAGTTCTGTAACTCTGTTTTATGAATTCTGTTTTCTTTGTAGGCATCTTCGGGATCTTGACTTGCAAGAGAATGAAATCGATGATCATAGAGGTCAATGGTTAAGTTGTTTCCCCGACACTTGTACGACCCTTGTCACGCTTAACTTTGCCTGTCTTGAAGGAGAAACAAATCTGGTTGCTCTAGAGAGGCTTGTTGCTAGGTCTCCAAACCTAAAGAGTCTGAAGCTAAACCGTGCAGTGCCGTTAGATGCACTTGCAAGGTTAATGGCGTGTGCGCCGCAGATAGTTGATTTAGGAGTAGGGTCGTATGAGAATGACCCAGATTCAGAGTCTTACATGAAACTCAAGGCTGCTATAAAGAAATGCACTTCGTTAAGGAGTTTGTCGGGTTTTCTAGAGGCTGCTCCTCACTGTCTCTCAGCTTTCCACCCAATATGTCATAACCTTACCTCCTTGAATCTTAGTTATGCAGCTGAGATTCATGGCAGCCACCTTATTAAGCTTATTCAGCATTGCAAGAAACTTCAGCGGTTATGGGTAAGCTAATGTTTCATAAAGTGTATATATGAACCGAGCAGATAGATTTATATGTAATGCTTTCGATGTTTTATTGCAGATATTGGATAGTATAGGTGACAAAGGGCTTGAAGTTGTAGCTTCTACATGTAAAGAGTTACAAGAGCTTAGAGTTTTTCCATCTGATTTACTCGGTGGAGGCAACACAGCTGTGACCGAAGAAGGTCTAGTTGCCATCTCCGCGGGTTGCCCTAAGCTTCACTCGATACTATACTTCTGCCAGCAGATGACAAACGCAGCTCTCGTAACCGTTGCCAAGAACTGTCCAAATTTCATCCGGTTTAGACTCTGCATCCTGGAGCCAAACAAACCCGATCACGTGACATCTCAACCTCTGGACGAAGGGTTTGGAGCAATTGTGAAAGCCTGCAAGAGCCTGAGACGGCTTTCCCACTCAGGTCTCCTCACAGACCAAGTCTTCCTCTACATCGGTATGTATGCGAATCAGCTCGAGATGCTCTCAATAGCTTTCGCAGGGGATACAGACAAAGGCATGCTTTATGTGTTGAATGGTTGCAAAAAGATGAAAAAGCTAGAGATTCGGGATAGTCCGTTTGGCGACACGGCGCTTCTTGCTGATGTGAGCAAGTACGAAACAATGCGATCCCTTTGGATGTCGTCATGTGAAGTCACACTCAGCGGATGCAAAAGGCTCGCACAGAAAGCGCCATGGCTCAATGTTGAGATCATAAACGAGAATGATAATAACCGGATGGAGGAAAACGGACACGAAGGAAGACAGAAAGTTGATAAAATGTATCTCTACCGGACTGTGGTTGGGACAAGAATGGATGCGCCGCCATTTGTGTGGATTCTCTAGTCCTTTTCAGACCAAAACATGGAACTGGTTCAATGCTTCTGGTTTCTGAGATTCTGATTGGTTTAGTGTGTCCTTCCCAAATTAGGTGTATGTTTTTTTTTTTTTTTCTTTAAATTAAGACAAGAACTGATTCTTCTGTGAAAGCCATTCTGTTTTTGTTTTTGACTTTCCTCCGTTGATTTATTGTTTCTTAGTTATTATTACAAGTGCTACGTTTTTTCTTTTTCTTTTTCTTATAAGCTTGTTTTTAGATTAGGTTTTACTTTTTACTTTCACCTTGCAAGGAATATACAAGATAAAGAAAAAAACTTGTACATAATATAAATTGAATCAAGTAATCATAGTTTGAGACCAAGTATTAAGTATCCTGAGTCCCTTAATCCAATGTTTTAAATAGTAATTTTGGATTTCTCGTTTAATTTACTAAAATGCCATTTTCCCGGCGTGAAGGTGAGTGAGAACGTCAATTTTTTTAACCCGACCCGGACTGCCTTCTGGATCATCGGGTCAATAAGTCAACCGGATTCGACTACGGGTCAATTGATTCAAATTTATAATGTATTTATTAATTATAAAAATTTTATAGTTATATAAAATAAAAAAAAAATCATTCCATGGTTAATAAAATATGAAGTCTAACAATAATTATGAAGTAATTAAATTTTTTAAATCTAAATAAAACCGTTTACAAAAACCGAAGAACTAAAAAAGTTAAAAATAATAATTGAATAGTAAATACACTAAAAGCCTAAAACATTAATTTTATTACAGAAAACCAAAAATCAAATGAATTTCTTTAAACTCAGGCCCGGCCAGTTCAACCAGTGTCCGGGTCGCGGGTTAACAGGTCGGACCGGACTGTTCGGGTCGGGCATGAAAACACTAGAGAACGAAATTCGGAGGAAGAAATCGGTTTTATCTAAACCGGCCCCGGTTATATTTAAACTGACACCGGTTTTATCTAAACTGGCACCTTTTGCTGGATACCGATCAGAAATCATGCGATCAATATTTTGTCTATGTCCTTTCGGGTGGGGAATATGGAGTCCAAGGTTAGTGGAATCTGCCGTGTCAGGTTGTGTTCCCGTGGTTATCGCCAACGGGATTCAGTTACCGTTTTCGGAGATTGTACGGTGGCCAGAGATCTTACTAATGATGGCGAAGAAAGACGATATGAATCTACAAAAGATTTAAAACATTTGGCGGCTAATAATTTGTCTGTGATACACTAAAACTTACATGAACCGATGTTTGAGCGGCCCTCTTGTACACTGTGCCGATGAAAGAAGGAGACGCCACGTGGCATATTCTCAATTTTTTTCTCTTCTGGATATGGAAAAGTAGTTTAACAGGAGATATACCCTAGAGAAAGTACATATATCGATAACTGTAAATATTTTTTATACACGATATACCCTAGATATTCTCTAGAACATTATTGTGATTTGGTACAGTAACAAGTTAATTGGTTTTACTTTATTGTGATTTGATTCAACTTTTTTCTATGTTGTACATGATGATTTGGATATGAAGCAGTGGTTTAACAGGAGACGAGGAGACTGTCAAACCGTTAAGGCTATCGAAAGCACTTACAATACCAGTAACCACAACTATGTATGAAGCTTGTAAAAGGACTCGTCTACCACGCCCATCACTCTTCAGCACGAAGAGAGCTCATCCTCTATGTGCCATTGGTCGTGGAAACAAGAACGATTGGGTTCATATGGGGAAAGATGCTCATGTCCTAATTTCGTTCATTCTCTCTGGGTTAGTGTTTTTTTCGCTATCTTCTGTGCATGGTTTACTGCCTGGTTGGTGTTGCCCTATACTCTGAAGATGATTCACAAGTTTACCAAGTAATATGAACCTTATGAAGGAGTATGGGATTCATTTGAAGAGCCACTGCGTTACGTTATCTCTTTCATCGCCTTTCTCTATGTGTGAGTGTTTCTTTTCATCATTTAGATGCATCCTTTTAACTGCTTCCAATTCTATTTTTATGTCTTTGCAGGACCATGATTATGGTTCCCAAATCAGTTCCACCTAAGAAGAACGTACCGCTAATCCGGTTAGTATTTTGGGTTGCAGTTAAAAAGAACACAATGTAATTAGGGAGTATTAAAATTTTATACAAAATTACTATTTAAAACTAGATTTTAACCCGCGGTACACCGCGGGGCTATATTTTCTTAAAAAAATCAAAATGTAATTTGTTTGATAGATTATTTTGATTGTTAATTTTAGGATTTCACCCGTGGTATACTATCTTTTATAAATATCAATCCAAACCCGTCCCATCATATTACCCGTCCCATCATATTACCCGTCCCGTGAAATGGTTCCCATAAGATATATATACATATATATTAAATTTGTATAGAGTTGAAATAATATTAATATTACAAACTTTTTATATAATATAAATATTATAAATATTTTTAAAAATATGCAATATATATTTTTTGTTATTGAATAAGAGGATATTATGTGTAAGAAATGTAGAAAATAAGAGTTTAATATTTTTATTATGGAGTCGCAAGAAAAATCGTTTATTTCTATACATGTTATTCGTTTATTAATAATAAAAGAAAACAAATTCTTTAAATTAGATATTAACTAAAATAAACGCACCATAATTACTTATTAAGTAACAACCAATAAATTCACCAGGTAACAACCAATAAATTCTAAACGCAGTAATTAAAGAATGAGATATTAAAAATAATATCAAATAAGATATAAGAATCTTAAAATAATTGAATATCTAAATAATTTAATTGTTAGCGTAATGCCTTCATTAATGTGGATTTTTTTTTTAGAGAGAAATATTTCCTAAAGATTATCACATTAATGACTCAGAAAATTAAGGAAGATATGAATTTATGATTCTCGAAATCGTGTTGGTAATATCTTTAATTAATATTTTTCAAATTTAAATAATTAATGCCAATGGCATTCATCCGTAAATACATTCCAACTCCAGGATTTATTTGCTAAAAGTCATCCAAAAATGTATATATAGATTATATAAAAACCTTAAAAATTGTTTTCAAACAAATTATATAATATCACAAACTTGGAGAACAAACAAAATGCTGTAATATCACATTCAAATATAACTTAGGTCATAACATTTTTAAATTTTATACAAAATTACTATATAAAATCATAGAATTCTAAAAAGAATTATTATTTGTAAAACAACATGGTAATTGTCGATTGTATATATCTTGTACAAAATAGTGGGTTTTTTTTCTTAAAAATCTAATTTCGTAGGAAAAATAAAATTATTAATCCATGTAAATTCATCTTTTTATGCAAAGAAATAAATTTTACAAAGGAAGGATACAATGACTTTGTTTTTGTCGACATATTGTTCTGAACTAATCAAAGATGTGCCTTCTTCAACTTCTGAAAAAATAATACCTCTTTGCGACACTTTAACATTTTCAAGCTTTCTATTATTTCCAGAAAATAAATGTTAAAGGTGATTACTAGCTTGTCAACTAGAACTAAGTTTTCAAATATTAATTTTAATTATGCAAGTGTTACTAAATAATATGTGATGCCTTTCTCTATTCAGTAGCCACAATATATACAAGTGCGCTGGAACGTTTTATAAGTAAGAAATATACATTATAAGGTAAATGCTTTATTATGAAAAAAAAAAAAAAAAAAAGGTAAATGCTTTATACAATTCTTTATGGCTCTGCTTAGAGGAATAGGACTAGAACAACGTTGTTGTCAGGTCGATTACGTATTTTTATGGCTCTGCTTGGAGGCTGGATCAAAACTTAGTGAAAAAGGAGTTGGGAACGCTTTTGTGAATATGGTATATTGATGGGAAGGGAGGACATGGAGTACACGAACCATACCACATGTCTTACAAGTACTATATATGATCCAAAATGAGATTTCGTGTGGTTTAAATCCTAGTTGTAAAAAAAAACCTTTTAAAAAAGAGAATAATAAAACAAATTTTGAATTAGATAAATTATAAGATTATAAAAAAATAAAAGATTGTCGCAAACCAACTTTAAAATATTTCTACATGATTAAAGTAGTTCTGTTATTGGTATGATTCGAAAGATACAAGGAAAAAAATAAAAGTCAACTACAAATGAGAAAGGTCTCCATAAAGGGAAATCTTTTGCTAATATGAATAGGTTATAAAAGCTTTAATTAATTCTCTACGCTTCTCCTACCAAAAAAAATTCTCTACGCTTCTTTTTGCATCCTTTTTTTTTTTTTTTTTTTTTTGCTTCCCTTTGATGGAGTTGCGATCAAAATAAACAAACGTCACAATAATTGATATCACTGAGACTTGAGGTCCAAATCTACCCACCAATCTCTGCATCCAAAATCACAATCATAAGATAACATTAATATGCTCGAATATGATGCTAAAATTGTTTGCGTAGGGTCATGCATCATAACGTTGGATGGATGTTAAATTAACTGCCACAGTGCCACATATCTTGTGTGTATCTTCATACACTTTTGATGTAATATTCACCAAATTTCCACTATTCAGAAACTACGTTAAACGGATTGAGATAAGAGATATGAATTTGACATACCTTTGCCTGATTCCGATCTCCATTTTCTCTGATTCTCCGATGCTCACTCACTAGTTCAGGCCTGAGACAGGAAGCTATGTAAGTAAAATACTAATTCACGACACGTCGTTTTATTCGCTCTGCGTCAAAGACAAACAAAGAGAGACACAAATTAATTCGTAAATAACAAAAAAAGTGTAGACTAGTCTGTGAGTAAAAATATGATTAGGAGAGCAAATTTTTTGGATATCAATAAAAGTCTGCAAATCTGAAATGTTTTCAAAAAAAAAAAAAAAACATGATTGGAAAGTTATCTCCGTTTTAAAAGTGATCTCAATCTGTGTTTAAATAGAAGGTGGAGCGTTGAACAAAAAAGATGAGGACGTTCAATATATTCTTCTTCCTTGTATAACAACCTTAAAATATCTATCTAGCTATAGCTATCTCTATGTCGTCGTATATGAGTTTAGAACATATTTGTCTTAAAGAGCTTCCGTAACCGTAAAATTAATGTATTACATTACATATATATAGACATGCAAAAAGCTCAAAGTCATCAACATTGTCTTTCGATGATCATTCATGTCATGCCTCTCTTATTTTGGATGAAGATGAATGTCTGAGATGAAAGAGAAGAACATATAAGGATATCCAAGGAGACTGCCTGACATCTTTTTTATAAGCAAAATGGTCATCGCTTGATGTAATTGATAGTCACTTTGTCAAACATGACACTAACCATTTTACGCAAAGGAATCAGGCAAGTCATCCTTGGCTACCAAATATGATTCTCCTACTCATCTTTGACATCTCCTTCTAAATAATCACTCATCAAAACACTATTAAAAATGCATTCGAAACCAATGCGAAAAATTGACATTTTCAACATTTGAGATACCCTAATAAAGATTGAGTTTTGTTTTGTTCTACGAAGAGACTTAATAGTGACTTTAGAGACAGAAAGAAAAACAGGTATAACATGGATGAAAAAAGCATGTCAAGATAGCCAAGGAGACTGCCTGAAACCTAACCCGCATGATTCAACATGATTTTCGAATTATTATACCTTTTAGATGCATAATAATCCAAAACGCATGAACTTCAAATTGAATCATGGAGGTGAAAAAGATCAGGCAAGTCATCCTTGGCTATTAAACATGACTCTTTTCGCCATGTTAGACCTCTCTTCCTCATTATACACTCCATTACTCAATATGTTTTGCCTCATTCCTCACATGGATGTGCTCTCTTTTTATAACCCTTTAGAAGGAATATATGCATATTGAGTAATGAAGTGTATAAGGAATATATGATCTCTTTTCTTTTTGCATGGGCTAAATATAGTCAACTTTGAATTCCCCATCACGGGAATATATTCCTTTAAATGAACCATTTTTCGGGTCACTAAAATAATATTCTTGTCGGTTCATTCACATAATTATATATTGCATTTCATTGGTGGGTCTAAGAGTTTCCACAATGTACTTAACATTGTTGAATCATATAGGGTTTGTTTGTATAAATTAAAATGATGTGAGTTCAATTAAAACGATCAATCAAATGCAGATAAGATTTCAGTCTGTATATTCGAATATATATACAAATATATTTTTTAAGTTTGAATGTAGTAGTTTATGATTTATAGAACCGCATGATAATATTAAGTATTATTAAAAGATAGTCTCAAACCTAAATAATATATTGGCTAAAGATAAAAAGCTTTTCAACATATATATAAACGTGGGTTGTTAACTCATTGTGGTTGATCAAATGTTCTTAATTAATTTATTTTATATTGCTCCTTTTTTTGTTAAAATTTTCATATTGCTTATTATTCTCACTACTTCGCATGCATACTTTTTACTATTTAGTTGATATACTAATAATTACTAAATCAAGTATATATATGTTCCCTTTTATAATTAGCGCAATGTGTAAAAAAAAATATGTTCCTTTGAATTGATGCTTCTGCCTTATGGTATGGGCAAGTTGTTCTTCATCTCTAATTAAAAATAAAAATCATTTTCCTTAGAATTTCTAAAATAGGAAATTTTTTATGATGGGTTGCATTTTTCTATTACCTATTTTGGATATTGTTATATAGAATGATAGGTTTGACCATTAAATTAAAGAATCAGTACTGTTGTATATGGGACATTGCCGAATCAATCCACGCCTATTCATTTTCAAAAGTAGTCGATTCTCTTTTCTATCATCCATATCTTGTTCATTACCGATTTGATTTGGTTCGAATGTCATCATCATAACATCATGTCATTTTAGTAAGTTTTCACAAATATTATTCACTCGTCTCGGAAAAATTGTAACAAGCGTAGTCTGCAGAAGAATGTTCATTTTTTTCTTTCGAATTTAAAAACGTATGTTTTATTTTCTCATAAAAAGATAGAATAATAATATGTATACAGTATAACATCTACAAATTAATACTCGATAAATTAATACCTCGAGAAATCAATACATTTTTTCGGTCCCAAATTTGGTTTTCGAGGTAATTAATATATCGATAAATTAATAATTCGATAAATTAATAAAATATCATAGTCCCAACTGTATTAATTTATAGATTTTCTACTGTATTAGAGCATCAGAAGACTTGTATGTGAATGTGGGTATTGATAGCACTAAAAGATAGCGTTTTTTATGTCTCTGCTATGTTTTACTTAATAGATAGCGTTTTCTGAATTGTAAACGCTATAAATGATTGAAGCGGGATATATGCAATTCACGCGGCCAATTTTCGGGTTACTAAAGTCTCTTTCCCGCTATTGAAAATGTTAAGAGGGAAAATTGTGAAATTTTGTCTAAGGCAAAATAAAAGAAAACTTTTTCATTTTTTCCCTAAAGCAAAAAAAAAATCTAACTTCTTCTCTCGACTTCACTCGACTTCTCTAACAGAGAACAAAAAAAATCTTCAACTCATCTCCCTCTCGATCTAAGTCGGTTTCTATCGATCTCGAACAGGTATGTTCTCATTCGATCTGAGCCGTTTAATTTCTTTGTTCTCTGGAAAACTAATTTGATTTGGGGTTGTGTGAAATCGATTTTGAATTCCAAATTCAAAATCGATTTTGATTTTGGGTTTTCATTCTTACATTTAGTTAACATGCATGTCGAAGTCTGGCACATATATTGTTTCAATTGTGAAATCGATTTTGATTTTGGGTTTTAATTCGAAGTTTGGGTTTTGATTATGATTTTTGGTTTCGATTTTATGTTGATTGAAACTGTTCTTCATCAGTTTCAGAAAATGGCAAAGACAAGAGGAGGAGGTCAAGTTTGTGCTCGTCGTAGTAGGCGTAATCAAGGCTTGGAGGTAGAAGATGTTGCTCCTGCAACAACACTAAAGGTTAATAAGAAGGTGAATAAGAAGAAAACAACAAATAAAGTGGCTCGGAGAAGAAGTAGTACTAGAGCCAAGAAAGTGGCTGCTATAGATGATGAGGTAGAAGATGTTACACCGAAAGTGGCTGCTGTAGATGATGAGGTAGAAGATGTAACACCAGAAGCTGTGGAAGAAGAAAAGGGTAATGACAAAGATATAACACCGGAGGCTGATCAGACTGAGAAAGCAATGTGTGAAGATGAGAATGAAGGAGAAGGATGTTTGACTGGACAGGGCCAGGAGGAGGATGAAGAAGAAGTTGCCAATATAGAAGAAGAAGCTTGTTTGACTGGACAGGACCAGCAGGAGTATCATCAAGAAGAAGCTGCCACTATGGAAGTAGCTGCGAATAATGAAGAAGTTGCCAATATGGAAGAAGATGGTGTTGGCAATGGTCAAGATAAAGCGATTTCTACCAACACTGATGAAGGAAGTCAGGTACCAGAAGAAAGAGTGAAAGTAAGAAGAAAAAGAGGACCAACAAAGATGCGTAAAGTGGCTGAAAATCCTAATGAAAGGGTTTCAGTTTCTTTCACTGACTTTGGTGATCATGTTGGAACTGGTTCAGTAAGATTATCATCTTTTCTTGGGGTCCTCGTGAGTCAATTCATTCCGGTTACAATTTCTGATTGGAGAGAAGTTGATGCAGCGACTAAAGAAACATTGTGGGAACAAATTCAGGTATATATTTATATATATGCAACTAATTTTTTGTTTAACAGATATGAAACATGTTTGACCTTTGCTTGTTGTACTTGATGCAGGGGAGGTTTAACATGGAAGAAGAATGGAAAAAAGCTGTTATTATGAAGCAAATGTGTAATATCTTTAGGGGTATGAAGTCAAGGCTAGTGACAAAAGTACGTGCTGCTGAGACAGCTACTGATATACTAGCTTTAAAACCCAGCAACATCCCATCCATTCAAGTGTGGAACTCTTGGGTTAAGAGCAAGACTAGCAAAGCTTTTACGGTTAGTATGAAGTTTATATGTTTATATGTCATGTCTTATAGATTTAATCACACTCATATTTATAATGTAGGAAGTAAGTAACAAGATGAGGAAGTTGAGACATGATCAGATTCCTCAAACCTCCAGCCGCAAAGGATTGGTTCGTTTAGCTGATGATATGGTAATAATAGTTGTCAATATCTATATATATTGTATATCTTGTTAGCATAATATGGTACTGAGATATGTATATGTACTTTATATAGAAAAAAAAGAGTTCAAACCCAAGTAAGGTGACTAGGACTAAGGTATGGTTAGCGGGACACACTCATGCTGATGGTAGACCTGTGAAGCCTCAATTTGCTGAGACTATTGTAAGAATTCTGGAACTTGTTATATTGTGTGTAAGTAATGCATCATGATCAATGAGTTTTAATATTATGTTTGAATGTTTGTCTCAGAAACAAATACAATCACTTGATAGTGAAATGGACTCTACATCAGCTGCTGATAACATAAGGGAAGATGCTGTGAGCCAGATTTTGGGAAAAGACAAACCTGGACGAGTAAGGGGGTTTGGTAGAGGGATCACGGCTACTAAGTTAGCGTTTATGCAAGCTAGAGACGCAAAAATGGCAGAAATGAAAAGTGAGATTGATGAGTTGAAGGGAATGTTTAGAGACTTAGCTGGAAAGAAGGTAATCCTTTTCATTACATTTAGTCAATTGGTCTGGTTTTAAGACATTAACAAAATTCCTTTTCCTTATCTCAGAAAAGTTATTGTGAGACTGAAACATGTGAGAGTAGTGGTGTATTCAAAGTAGGAGATAGAGTACAACTACTGGATTGGATTCATTCAAGAGAAGTAGTTGTTGGTGAAGGAGAATTCTGTTCTGATGAACCGATGTACAAAATTGGTCGTGTACCAATTGGTCCTAATGCAGTGGTTGTCATTGTTAGTTCTGTACTAAGCTCAACAGCTTCTCTCTGGAGGCCTACATCAGATGTGTTATATCTTAAGGAAGCTGTTGGATGCAAAATATCTTGGCCAATGGACAAAGTGCTTAGGGCTCCATTCACTTCTGAAGATGTATCCTTAGGGGTAAAGTTTTAAATTCCAATATCATTTTCTTTTGGTGAATTGATATATATCTAATCATTAGCCTCTTACATTTTAGCCAAACAAGGAAGGTGAAACTCGAAGCTGCAAAATATTTGATTGGGAAAATATAGAGAATGATGAGCTTATTGCTGAAGGTATCGTGTGCTCATCTAACTCCAAAGAGAGGGTTAACAATATTCCTCTAGGTCCTGGTGCTGTTAGTCTTCAAGTTGTGAAGGTGTTCAATTTTAATGCTCCTTTGTGGAGGCCAACTGCTGATATTAGTGTAATTGGTGAAGCAATTCATGAAAAAATCGCATGGCCAGTCCTAAAGATTGATGTCACGGCTACAGCCACTCCAGAACCAACACTAACTAAATCAGTGGTATGTTATTGAAATTAAGTTTTTCATTTGTTTGTCTGTTGATTGATGTTGGGACTTTCATTGATGTTGGAACTTGCTTCTATTATTTGCTTTGAGTTGTAGAGTCCAGGCAGCAATAGTTCCACCAAAAGTCCAAAGCAGAAGTGTGTTCTTTTAGACTGCAACAATTCTGGTCGTATTGTAGCTGAAGGAACAGTGATGTCAACAGATCCAGAAGATAAGTGCCATAATGTGCCCCTCGGTCCAAATGCAAGCAAGGTCTCTGTAGATTTGATTAAGATTGGTAATGCAAAGGTCTGGAGGCCAAATTCAGAGTTTGTATTCATTTCTGATGCAGTAGGTTCAGTTGTACCTTGGCCAACCGAGAAAGTGAAGTTTGTGTGAAACTTAGCCAATTGTGATATTGGTATTGTATTGGTATTGCCGGTTATGGATATTAGATTGTATAATATTTGTATTGTGATATTAGCATATTTGTATTGTGATATTAGCATATTGGTATTGTGATATTAGATTATGGTATTGGTACTTTGTGTAATATTATGGTATAAATTAAACTCTAAATTAAAGTTAAAATCTTAAATTAAATCTCTAAACCCTAAACCCTAAACCCTAAACCCTAAACCCTAACCCTAAATTAAAGTTAAAATCCTAATTAAATTAAATCTTTAAACTCTAAATTAAAGTTTAAACTATAACACATAAATACTTGAGTAAAAAAATCTAAATCCCAAAGTTTAAACCCTAAACCCTAACCCTAAACCCTAAACCCTAAACTCTAAATTAAAGTTAAAATCCTAATTAAATTAAATCTTTAAAACTCTAAATTAAAGTTTAAACTATAAAACATAAATACTTGAGTAAAAAAATCTAAATTCCAAAGTTTAAACCCTAAACCCTAAACTATGCCTTAGTGTATATGAACATATAAGTTAGATAGTTGGAATACTAACCTATATTAATTGTTCTTAATTTTAAAATTTTATACTTATAAGAAAAAATATTCTAAAAATTGAAATACATATATTGTATTTTTAAAGAAATAATTTATATTTTTTTCATTAATAAAAAATTTTATATGATAATTTTATGATTTTTTCATTACTAGCCAATGAGAACTCACCTCCCACATTGTGGGACGAATCTTGCACCGTTAGATCGCGCCGACTTTGATCTGAGCCGTCCTTTCTTATTGTTGACGCGATTAATATACACCCTTGATCTGTATCGCTGATTTGATCTGAGCCGTTCATGTTCTTAGCCAATAAGCAGTAACTACCGAGATTGCAAGCTTATTGAACCTAGACCGTTGATTCGTTTCACTAATTTTGATCCCAGCCGTTCATTTTTTATACTTTCAGACAATTCCAACAGAACTCGATTTAGGGTTTATCATTTCAGAACACAAATTTTCAGAGAACTCGATTTCCCCAACTCGATTTTACCAAAAGTTCATCATTTCAGAACGGATTCATCTCCATCGTGACCAAATGGATAAGACGTGGATCTCGCTGCCAAGGTATACACTTAATTCTATCGAGCTTACTTATATTATCTGATTGAAAGAAATCTGAATTCTTTTCCAATTGACAATGTAGGAATACTATCGAGTACTCAGAAGGAGCAACGAATTTCGCCAATTCATCTGCAAGAAGATTGGGAAATCTATCTGAAATGTTATGCCCATGTAGAGATTGCCGCAATTTATGCCATCAGTCTATAGAGGAAATTGTTGAGCATCTAGTGCTTAGGGGTATGGATAAGAAGTATAAGACTTCTTGTTGGAATTTTCATGGTGAAAAAAGAGCAGATACAGAAGACAATGCTCCTCAACATGAAACAGAGGCATTTGACTTGTTTAAGACAGCATTTTCTATGGGTGATGATGATGATGATGAAGCATTAGAGGCAAACGACGATGAAGCAGTAGAGGAAACTGAGTTTAGGAAAAAGTTAAGAGAAGCTTAAACTCCATTGTACTCTGATTGTATCAAATACACAAAGGTTTCAGCAATTATGGGACTTTACAGATTCAAGGTTAAGAGTGGTGTGTCGGAGAACTACTTTGATCAGCTGTTGGGTTTAATTCAGGACATGCTACCTGAAGACAATATACTTCCGAAGAGTTTAGCTGCAATCAAGAAATTACTGAAGATATTTGGTTTCGGATATGAAAATATTCATGCTTGCAAGAACGATTGCATACTATATAGGAAGGAGTTTGAGAAGTTAGATAGCTGTCCAAGATGCAAAGTTTCAAGATGGGAAAAGGATAAGCATAGTAATGAGATAAAGGTTGGGATTCCAGCAAAGGTCCTTAGATATTTTCCAATCAAGGACAGATTTAAGAGGATGTTTAGATCAAAAAAGATGGCTGAAGATTTGAGGTGGCACTATACGAATGGCACTGAAGATGGTACAATGCGACACCCCGTTGATTCTATCCAGTGTGCACAAGTGAATGATAAATGGCCAGACTTTGCTGCTGAACCAAGGAATCTTCGACTTGGAATTTCTTCAGATGGGATGAACCCTTTCTCCATGCAAAACACCAATCACAGCACATGGCCAGTGATGTTGGTGAACTATAACACGCCTCCAACTATGTGTATGAAGGCTGAGAATATAATGTTGACTTTGTTGATCCCTGGTCCAACAGCTCCTGGTAATAACATAGATGTTTACTTGGCACCACTGATAGACGATTTAAAAGATTTGTGGGCTGAGGGTATTGAAGTGTATGACTCATTTGCAAAGGAGAATTTCACACTTAGAGCCATGCTGCTTTGGAGTATCAGTGACTATCCAGCCTTAGGAACATTGTCTGGATGTAAAGTGAAAGGGAAACAAGCTTGCAATGTATGTGGAAAGCATACACCTTCCAGATGGCTTAAGTTTAGCCGTAAGTTTGTCTATATGGGGAATAGAAAGAGACTACCGCCTGGCCATCGTTACAGATATAAAAAAGCTTGGTTTGACAACACTGTTGAGGAAGGGACTGCCAATAGGATACAAACTGGCTCTGAAATATATGAGACACTACAAGCTTTTAGGAATGATTTTGGAAAACCTCTAGATAAGGAAACTAAAAGAAAAAGAACTGAGTTGGATCAAGATGAGGTGGTTGAAGAAGAAGAGTGTGAAGAATCAAATGATATATGGCGGTGGAAGAAGAGATCAATATTCTTTGAACTATCTTACTGGAAGGTAATGTAAACTATTTGAACTATATTCTCTTATTGTTGGATCTGAATAAGCCTAACAGTTTCTTATTTAATGTGTTAGGATTTGCTTGTTCGTCACAATATTGATGTTATGCACGTAGAAAAGAACGTCTCAGATGCTATATTGTCTATCTTGATGCAAAGTGCTAAGTCAAAAGATGGTTTGAAAGCAAGAAAAGACTTAGAAGATATTGGAATCAGAAATCACTTGCACACAGAGGTCCGGGGAAAGAAAACATACTTACCTCCAGCAGCCTATTGGTTATCCAAGAAAGAGAAGACAATTTTCTGCCAAAGATTATCTAAGTTTAGAGGTCCTGATGGTTATTGTGGTAATATTGCAAATAGTGTTTCAGTTACCCCTCCAAATATAGGTAGTTTAAAGTCGCATGATCATCATGTCCTAGTACAGAACTTGTTACCAGCTGCATTAAGAGGGTTGTTACATAAGGGTCCTAGGATTACCATAAATAGATTATGCAGTTACTTCAACAGGTTGTGTCAGCGCATCATCGACCCGGAGAAACTTATGACAATGGAGACAGAGTTTGTGGAAACAATGTGTCAACTGGAGCGCTTCTTCCCTCTATCCCTTTTTGATATCATGTTCCACCTTCCAATACATCTATCAAAAGAAGCACGTTTGGGAGGACCAGTACACTTTCGCTGGATGTATCCATTTGAAAGGTTTGATATATGTACTCATTTGATTCAATATATGTATTTACTGCAATGATATTGGACTAATATTCATTTCTTGACTGAGTTATAGGTACATGAAAACACTTAAGGCTTTTGTTAAGAATCATGCAAGGCCAGAAGCATGTATGGCTGAGGGGTATTTAGCTGGAGAATGCGTTGCATTTTGTTTAGAGTTCCTTAAAGATTCAGTACCAGTTCAAGAAACAGCTAATCGCAATGAAGATATTGAGGCTGATAGAAGCGTGGTTGAAGGTCGACCTCTGCAGAAGGGTATAGAAGTTACCCTATCAGATAAAGATAGAGACAATGCACATCGCTATGTGCTAATGAACATGGCATCTTTGGATCCTTATGTAGAGTAAGAGGTTACCCTTTATGTCTCATCTACTAATTATGATTATAATTTCATTCTCAAGACTGTTGTTTAATGTAAAATCAGGATGCATTTGGAAGAATTACAAGCTAATGATGCTCGATGTGCTAAAAGTGAAACTTTGTTATGGAAAAACCATACTGAGCAGTTTGCACAATGGCTTAAAAAAAAGGTTTACAGCTGCAACTTGTCTTCTTGATTATTTGTTATACAGCTTGTTAAATTGACTGGTTAGCTTGATGTCTGGTTTTCTTGGCACAGAATTGTTAGCTTCATGATCATGTTTTGCTTAATGACTGGTTAGCTTAGCTTGTAGCTTGATGTCTGGTTTTCTTGGCACAGAATTGTTAGCTTCATGATCATGTTTTGCTTAATGACTGGTTAGCTTAGCTTGTAGCTTGATGTCTGGTTTTCTTGGCACAAAATTGTTAGCTTCATGATCACGTTTTGCTTAATGACTGGTTAGCTTAGCTTGTAGCTTGATGTCTGGTTTTCTTGGCACAGATTAATTGTTAGCTTCCTGATCATGTTTTGCTGTTGCAGATTCATTCAGACTCAAGAAATAGTCATTCTAAGGAGATAAGGTGGTTGGCATTTGGACCAAGAAATGTTGCTTTAGCACATAAAGGATTTATCGTTAATGGGCAACGGTTTCGTACAGATGCGGTTAAGCGGAAGACACAAAACAGTGGCATAACTTATGAAGCATTTAGCATGTGTAGATCAAGTGCTCGAGATATGAGACAAGTCGCTAATGTGCTTACATATTATGGAGTGATAAAGGAGATTTTACTTATGGACTATGACATGTTCAAAGTGCCGCTGTTTAGATGCAATTGGGCCAACACAGGGAATGGTGTGAAGGAGGAAGATGGTTTCACTCTTGTTAACCTTCATATGAACCAAACAGCCTATTTGAAAGATCCATTCATTCTACCTTCTCAAGCAAAACAGGTTTTCTATTCTAGGGAAGATGATAATTCAAATTGGTATGTTGTTATGAGAGCATCACCTAGAGGCTATCATGAATTGGAAACAGAAAAGGATTTAGGTGGTGCACCTTTGCCTGTACAAGAAGTCGATGATTTGGATGATGAAGCTTTTGATGATGATAGTGTTTATGTTAGGGATGATTGTGAAGGCTTGTTAGTGGTAGATTGATAGGTATGTTTGTGGTTTTTGTAAACAATGAAAATTGAAATGGGTTATTAAACATTTTAATGGTATTTTTATTTTTACAAATATTCGAAATTAATTTTTTTTTACAAATATTATATTTAAATTAAAATATAATTCGTAATTATTTATTATTTTGAATAATTTAAAAACAAACTAATAACACAAAACAGATGCTATCTTTGCTATAGGTAAAATCTAATTAACGAGTTTTAATAACATCTTTATCACGCTATTATAAACATTAACAATTGCACAAAAGACAACGCTATCGTTATATACTTAACTATTGCACAACTAAAAACCGCTATCAAAAGTGTCCGACTTTCTATAACGGGCGATATCAGAGCGCTTAAGGAAACGCTATGGTAGATGAATAATTGCGTTTTTTGGCCGCTATTAATACCCACATTTCCTGTAGTGGTAGTTTCTGTTCTCTGGTTTTGTTTTGATGACCACTGTTTCTTATACCGTTAGTGTTGACGAACATGTAGGTGATGCTTGCGGCTGTTCAATTATTATAATTGCAAAATTATACTCTACTATAGGTGCGATGGCGGAGTTCAAGTCGTTTTATTTCAATGCGACTGATTTTATTTCAGAAGATTTATATTCATAGATAAAAGAAGATTTTTTGAACCGATGAAGGCTTACAATTTGTAGAAGCAAACACTATTTTAAGAAATCTTATCCTTACTGCCGATGAACTTACTTCTACTCGCCTTCAAGAATTTTGACACTTTCATTTACAGTGCAATTTCAAAGGGATCTCTCTTTCAATGATAATATTTGGGAGCAACAAGCAATTAAAAATTATTTTGGTTCATGGAATCTCATACCAAGACCGGCTACTCAAGATTCAATTAATTATTTGCAACGGTTGACATATCAGACCAAAGAAGCGTAGAAGAAAACAACACAATGTCTGTTATTTGTCAAGAAGAGTTTGTCAATGAACAAATCCTTTTGAAATTGCCATGCGGTCATGTTTTTGATGTTGAATGCCTTGTCAAATGGTTTGAGACAAATCATAAGTTTCCATGTTGTCGATTTGAGTTACCTTCTACGATTAATTAGATTAGTTTGAATTAATTTTTGTAATCTTTAATATTTTAGTAATTAGAGTTTGAGAATACGATGTCCTTATTAAATTTGATGTACTATATTTATTTTCAAAAGATATGTTTTGCTTCAAAGAAATTTATTCATATATTTATCGAGACAAAAACAAATGTGCAAAATAAATCATAACGGGTTTGATTGGTAACAGCTTTGTAACATACAACTTTGACAGTTACCAATCACAAAAACTTTATCAAAAGCGTTACAAACAGTTTTACTCTTGCTTTTTTGTACAGCTTTCTTGTACAAATCTTTCATACAGTTTTGCACTATTCCGGTAAAGCTTACAGCTCCAACTAACAGCTAAAAAATTTGTACAGCTTTTGGTTACCAATCAGACCCAACCATTTCTTAGAGTGCTTTACTTATTCAGTGAAAAAATGGAAAACTAAATGATCCAAGTAAATGATTTTAAAATAACAATATAAAAAATAATGTTTCTTTTGAGTATTATATTAGCAACATCATAGATATATATTATATTATTATTATAAGTTATTACATAAAATAATCATATAAAACTAGTCAAAAATATAAATTTATAAAATGAGTTTCCGCGCGACATCGCTCGGGTTCAATTCCTAGTTAGTATAATATTTAAGATCGCAAGCATAATGATTGATGGGTTTATCCCAAAGCCCGGCTCTGTTCACAGGTTCTTCTATCTCTTTTTTTTTCCCATAAGCGAGCTGTTTTCTGTAGGTTCTTGGCCCTCCTTTTTAATTTGTTTCCCTTTTGTTGAGGTTATGTCTCCCAATTCCTTTGGTGCTTTGTTTTTATAGGACGGTGTCATGCCGGCTATGTATTTCAAAGTTAATGGTTTGGCTTTTGTTCGGGTTCTCATTAGATAGAAGCCTTTTGTTGGCCGAGATGATTCTTTTTAAGTTGTTGCTCATGTAACATTACATTTGTAGTTTTACACATTCAGAAAAGAAAAACAAGCATCAGAAAACAACAATTGGTTTTCGATGAACTGTTTCGAGTTAGTATAAATGACGGATTCCTACCTATTGGTTTGCCTTTTCAACGAACATAAATAAATGAGTTCCTGATGAGCAAAAATCGTTTTTCCTTCATTATATTTTACTCGATATAAATTCTAAGGTTTTTTTTTTTTAGTCTGTAGCATTATTAGACTTCATGATTATATATATATATATATATATATATATATATATATATATATATATATATATATCAAGATGCGCTGCATCAAAACAATATCCTAAGAGGAGATTTCCATGAAGCTTGATGGCGAGACTTATTCGACTCGACCAGTCATATAGATATATTGATGTATACCCAAAATGTAATATATATATTGTCTCTCCTATTTTGGACGAAGGTAAATGTCTGAGATGAGAAAGAAGAACATATAAGGATAGCCAAGGAGACTGCCTGATGTCTTTTTATAAGCAAAATGTCATTCTTGATATAACTTGTAGTCACATCAAACATGACACCAACCATTTTGTTCAAAGAAACAGGCAAGTCATCCTTGGCTACCAAATGTGGTTCTCTTATTCATCTTTGACATCTCCTTCTAAATAATGTGTACACTTACCTCATATACTATGAAGAAATGCTTTAGAAACTAAACGCTGAAGTTTGATATTTTCGAAACATAAAACCTTACACATAATAGCACTCTAACAATTGAAACTAAGTATATTTATAGTGATTTGGAAGACAAAAATGTCAAACTCCAGAATATATGAATGAATGACTTATCTTGCTTAGACTCAAAGGTCTTGTATTTATACAAAGAGAAGAGAACTCTCATCTAAAACCCTAGCTAAAGGAAAAGGTAAATATACAAAATAGAGATTTGGTTATATCTACAAGATTAGGAAAATATCCTCAAATATCCTCAATACCCCCCCTCAAGTTGGAGCGTACAAGTTTCGGATGCCCAACTTGAGAAGGAATGCATCAAACTCTTTACGTCCTAAAGCCTTGGTGAGTATATCCGCAAGCTGTGCCGTGGTAGAGACATGCTGCGGTTTGACGACCCCTTTAATGATTTCATCCCGTACAAAATGACAGTCCCGTTCAATATGTTTCGTGCGTTCGTGAAAGACCGGGTTAGAACTGATGTGAATAGCCGGCTTACTATCACATTGAATAGTCATTGGTTCACGATGATCAAAACCAAGATCCTGAAGAAGTTCCTTAAGCCATTTCAACTCTTTAGTAACTTCATTCATAGCCCTATATTCAGCCTCCGCAGACGACATAGAGACCACGTCTTGTTTCTTTGTTTTCCATGAAATCGGAGAAGAGCCAAGTTGCACAAACCAGCCCGTGAGTGATCGTCGAGACAACGGGCAGCCAGATAGATCGGAATCACACCAGCCCGTGATGTGGAGTGGTGAGTCGGAGCGAAGGAGAATCCCTTGACCAAGGGTCCCTTTGAGATATCGAACAACTTTGAGAGCAGCTAGCCAATGTTCTTCTCGTGGTGTAGTCATAAATTGAGATAGAACATGGATCGCATAAGTAAGATCCGGACGTGTAGCAAGAAGATAGATCAGGCGACCAACCAAGCGACGATAGGTATGAGGATCCGCGAGCTCGGGACCAGTAGCAAGAGACAGCCGATGATTCTGATCTATAGGAGAGCCGGCCGGTTGACATCCAAGTAGGCCAGCTTCCGCAACAATCTCCGTTGAGTATTTTTGTTGACTTAAATAAATACCCGCAGGACTTCTTGCCACTTCTATACCCAAGAAATATTTTAAGAAACCCAAATCCTTCATGTAGAAACAAGTCGATAAGTAATTCTTAAAACTCTTGATTTCCGTTGGTGAATTCCCCGAAATAATCAAATCATCAACGTATACCAAAATCCGAAGAGAAACACCTTTCTTCGAGTAGACAAAGAGAGAATAATCCGAGCGAGTTTGTGAAAATCCATACTTGAGAAGAGCATCCACAAGCTTAGCAAACCAACACCTAGGAGCTTGTTTTAAACCGTATAACGATTTACGTAGACGACACACACGCTTATCTCCAGGAGAAGAAAAACCTTGTGGTATTTTCATATAAACTTCTTCATGGAGATCACCATGGAGAAAAGCGTTGTGAACGTCCATTTGATGGACCTCATGATTTTTCTTGGAAGCGTAATCGAGAAACATGCGCACCGTAGTCATCTTGGCCACCGGACAAAATGTTTCCGTATAATCAATACCCTCTTTCTGATGATTACCGAGAACAACGAGACGAGCTTTATGTCTTTCAATAGTACCATCCGAACGAAGCTTGATTGTGAAAACCCACTTGCTGCCAAGAGCTTTCTTATCGGGTGGTAATTCTTCAAGATCCCACGTATGATTTCGTTGCAAGGCATCAATCTCAGACCCCATAGCATTCTTCCAAACTTCATATTTCATTGCCTCATGAAAAGAGCGTGGTTCGGTGGTAGTAGTAAGAGCCGCTAGATAACTGCGATGCTTAGTAGAAAACTTATCATATGAGAGGTAATCAGAAAGAGGATACAACGAACCTGAGGAAGGCTGAAGAGTGGATGACGAGGGAGAGAGAATGGGTGAAGAGACGGAAGCTGAACCAACAACATAACCATCAAGACGAACATTTGGTATTTTCTTTCGTTTTCCCTGGCCAAGCTCTTCAACAATTGGCGTCGCAGCCGTATCCGGAACAATAGTGACCTCCGGTTCCGTAGTAGCTTTAGGATCCGGAGGAGTAGTGTGTAAAGTCGTTACACTTTCTTCACGAACCGTGTCATTAAACAACTCTGGATCATCAGTGTCAGCTTGGGAAACGACCCCAGTAATCGGAGGAGGAAGAGTATTGGCAGCCGAGAGAGTAGATGTGGTGATAGTAGACAGCGGAAAAACATTTTCTTGAAATGTTACATCACGAGAAACAAAAAATATCTCTCGGTCCAAGTCATAGAGCTGCCATCCTTTCTTACCGTAAGGGTACCCTAAGAAAATGCAACGTCGGCTTCTTGAAGCAAATTTATCTCCTCGATGATCAATGTTATGAGCATACGCAAGACAACCAAAAACCCGTAAATGTGTATAAGACGGAGCATGACCATATAATTTCTCAAACGGTGTTAAACCATGAAGCAGCTGAGACGGTGTTCGGTTTATAAGATACCCAGCGGTAAGTATGCATTCTCCCCAATGATCAAGTGGTAAGCTGGCTTGAAATCGCAAAGCTCGAGCAACATTCAAAATGTGTCGATGTTTTCGTTCGACACGACCATTCTGCTGCGGAGTATACACACAAGAAGTTTCATGAACAATCCCTTCTTCTCGAAAAAACTTTGTAAGACACATAAACTCACTTCCATTATCACTCCGGATGGATCGTATTTTCTTGGAAAATTGGCGCTCGATTAATGCCAAAAATTCACGAATGTATCTAGAAACTTGCGTCTTGTCAAGAAGAAGATAAAGCCAGACCGCACGAGAATGATCATCAACTATGGTCAGAAAATAACGTGAGCCACAAAATGCCGTAGTACGATACGGTCCCCATAGATCAACATGAATTAAATCAAAAACTGCTTTTGCATTATTAGAACTGTCGGAAAAAGACTGTCGAGTTTGCTTAGCTCTTAAACACACATCACAATTCTTAAAAAACTCACTACTATTATTAGAAAGCCCACGAACATCAGGGATCATTCCAGTAACACGAGACGACGGGTGCCCAAGACGATTATGCCACAAAACCACATCGTCTTTAACACTTGTTTGTAATGCCGCCACTGTCTCAATCCCGCGAAACCGGTACAACCCCTCTCCCTCTCGTTCACCCGACCCAATCAGCGTCCTCGTGATGCGGTCCTGTAGAATCATAAGTCGATCAGTTACTTGTCCCACAAGATAATTATCGGTGACTAGCTGGCCAAAAGAGATCAAATTGATATGAAAACCAGGGACCAAATAAACATTATTAATTGACAATTTAGAAGTTAATTTCACGGTCCCCTGTTTTGTTGCAATGGCGTCTTTGCCGGCTGGAAGAGCAACCGATACCGGAGCAATGTCATGAAGATCCGTCAAGAGATCAAGGCAGCCCGTCATGTGATGCGTTGCTCCGGTATCCAAAAACCAAACAACGTCGTTAGTCTTACCACTTAGTTGAGAGGATCCTTTGCCAGCATTGAGAACTTTTTCCACTATCTTCCATTGCTCATCAGTCATCCCCAACACACCTTGTCGATCATTCTCAGTAATTTCGGAAGATCCAATAGCAGCGGAGTTAGCATTCACAATTTGTGTGAGATTTGCGCGGGGAGCACTGCCACGTCCGCGGCCAGCAGAAAAACTCGGAGAGCTCCGAGTATCATTCCGGTTGCGTGGTCGATCACCCCACCACTCCGGGTAACCCACAACCTTAAAACATGAAGAAGCTTCATGGCCCATACGGCCACAAGCAGAACACTGTCGGGATGGGTCTTTGTTGCCAGGTCCAAAACGAGACGGTCCGGAGAAACTAGTGTTGCGTTTCGTCACATCACGTGTAAAAACCGGATTGAAATTTTGAGAGGAGCTCATACCTGAAACCTGAGAAGCAAAACCCATCACAACCACATCATTCGTCACATTGGATCGTATCGTTTCATTTTGAGTAATGGTTTGATAAACCGTATCCAAATCAGGGAGTGGAGTGATAGCACAAATCTGAGAACGTATAGCACCATGGGTGGAGTCGTCGAGACCAGAGAGGAAGTCGTGGATACGTAGTGTCTCCTGTTCCTTGTCAAGAGCTGTGTTGAGATCACACTCACACTTGCCACAGCTGCATCGTTTTGAATTCATACAGTCGGAGATACCATCCCAAAGCTTCGTGAGGCGTCCGAAATATTCATCCACCGTAGAACCATTCTGCTTGCAATTCGCCAAACAATTCCGGAGCTGTTGAAGACGAGCCCCACTCTTAACAGAAAACCGCTTCTTAATGATGTCCCAGAGATCCTTGGCTACTTCACGGGTAGAGATGGTCGACCGGATCTTGGGCTCAATGGTTTGCTTGATCCATCCAACCAACAAGTGATTGTTTGCAGTCCAATCTTCAAGTTCATGAGAACCAGCAGCCGGCTTTGATATGCTTCCATCAATGAAGCCAAACTTTTTCCTAGAGCTGAGAGCCATACGTAGATTAAGTGCCCACTCGTCATAGTTCAAGCCGGTGAGAAGTGGTTGAGAGATCACTGCCCCCGGATTGTCATTTGAGGTTAAATCGTAGGGAGAGATAGTTTTGTGTTTCGGATTTGTGGTTGCTAAAGCCATCGTGAGTACTCTGTTTTGATGTAAAAAAAAAACAGAGTAAGAGAAGGAGAACAGAGATTTGCCGAGAGGCACGAAATCGAGAAGAAGCCGAGAGGCTGTAACAAAGAAGAACGCCGAGAGGCAGAAAAGAAGAAAAGAAGGCCGAGAGGCTAAAGAAACACGAGATTCGCAAGGGCGATTTCAAAGAAAATTTTCGTGCTCTGATACCATGTCAAACTCCAGAATATATGAATGAATGACTTATCTTGCTTAGACTCAAAGGTCTTGTATTTATACAAAGAGAAGAGAACTCTCATCTAAAACCCTAGCTAAAGGAAAAGGTAAATATACAAAATAGAGATTTGGTTATATCTACAAGATTAGGAAAATATCCTCAAATATCCTCAATAAAAAAAGAAAATTAGGTATAACATGGATGAAAAGAGTATGTCAAGATAGCCAAGGAGACTGCCTGAAACCTAACCCGCAAGATTCAACTTGATTTTCGAATTATTACACCTTTTAGATGCATAATAATCCAAAACCCATGAAATTCAAATTGAATCATGGAGGTGAAAAAGATCAGGCAAGTCATCCTTGGCTATTAAACATGACTCTTTTCGCCATGTTAGACCTCTCATCTTCATCATACATTTCTTAACTCTATGTATGTATGATTCCTCGCATGTATGCGCTCTCTTTTTATAACCCTTGAAAGAAGGAATATAGGCATATTGATTTCTAAATTTATCTTTCTCTCTTTTCTTTTTTTTTTTGCATGGGATAAATATAGTCAACTTTGAATTCTTTATCACTGGAATATCCGAATATGTTCCTTTAAATGGACCATTTTTCGGGTCATTTAGATAATATTCTTGTCGTTTCATTCACAAAATTATACATTATTTCATTTGTGGGTGTAAGCGTTTCCACAATGTAGAAACTTTACGTTGTCAAATCATCTAGATTTTGTTTCTATAAAATAAAACAATGTACATTTTATGTGAGTTTAATTAAATCGACGAATCAAAAATGCAGATTTAGATGTGGTTATATCAATCAGTATGAAACAACTGTTTCAGTTTGTAAATTCCAACCACTACAAGACAAGTCAACATTCTTAACTCACGATAAACACTATAATGTTAAGTTTATGATTTATAGAACCGCACATATATTATTAGCAGATAGATACAGTCCCCTTTATCTAAGGGAAATGTGTAAGAAAATATGTTCCTTCGAATTGATGCTTCTGCTTTATGGTATAGGCAAGTTGTTCTTCACTTTTAATTTCCTCTAATTTAAAAAAGAAAAAAAAAAAAACTATTTTCCCTTTCAATTCTAAAATAGGAAATTATTAAATTCCAAAATAGGAAATTTTGATGCTATATCACCTCTTTTGGATATTAAAAAAGTTTGATCATCAAATGAAAGAATCAGAGGACCTTCGGACAATATAGCCCGATCAATTCACGCCTACACATTTTCTAAAGTACTCGATTCTCATATCTTTTCCATTACCTATCGTTGAGAATGTGATTTGATTTGGCTCGAATGTCATTATCATAACATCATGTCCTTTTAGTAAATTTTCACAAATATTATTTCACTGGCCCCGCTCGGAAATTTTTAACAAGCATAGTCCCGCAGAACAATAAATTTTCACAAATATTATTTCACTGTCCCCGCTCGGACAAGAATTCTTTTTTCTTTGATGAACTGTTTCGAGTTAGTAAAGATGATGTCTTCCCACTGCCTATTATTTGCCTTCTCGACATGAATTCATGAAGAAAAACAAAATTGGTATAAATATTGTTTTTTGTCATCTTCAACATATTAAATCAAATATGGCCTTAAGGGAGCCAAGATAATTAACACACGTAATTGTGTCTCAAAAGAGAAATACAAATAAGCTAGTCTATTCTCCTACCATTTGAAGTCTCGAGCAATATAAGATTGGTGACGGCCTTCTTTTGGAACACTTCGGGCAGTTGATCTAACACACGGTTTTGTAGATTTAGGTTCATAGATGATTTTCCTTTTCCCAAAATTAATTAAAAACCCGTTTAATTACATTCCTCCCAACACTATATTGAAAGGACAAGTTCTCTGGAGGATTGATCGCTCTGACGAAATCCCTTCTTGTTGAGGAGAATATAACCCAACCCGGTGTCATTGTGAGTAAGCTTAAGGAAGCACAAAGAAGACTTTGAATTTCTGCTCCATGGAAAGTGGTATTATATCAAGTCATTTCCCGTCCACATTTATACACTACTTTGATTTATAACCTTTTTCTTATATTTTGTTCCAATTGACAAAAACAACACAATTATGGCTATACAAAAAATTAATGAATTGAATTGAAAGAAAAGAATAATACACAAAAATGGTCCCTCCTAACTTTCCATGATTATGTGGGAGACTTTAGTCTCCTCTCCTTACCAAAAAAAAAAAAAAAAACCTTTCCATGATTGTGGCTTAGCTTTCATGATTAATGCAGTAATCTTAACTTTCCATGGTATGATCACCAAATACCATGCAGCACCATAGAGATTCCAATTATAGCATTCCAAGAGAATTCTAGGTTGCACTTGAACCATACCTTAAGAGGAGCTTTCCGTGAAACTCGATGGCGTGACTCATTCAAAGTTGGTTGGCTCATCAAATCAGGTTTTCTTGTCCCGCTATCTTATTTTAGATGAAGGTTAACGTCTGAGATGAGACAGAAGAACATATAAGGATAGCCAAGAAGACTGCCTCATGTCTTTTGATGAGTAAAATGGTCGTTACTTGATATAACTTATAGTCACTTGTCAAACATGACAATAACCATTTTACTCAAAGAAACAGGCAAGTCATCCTTGGCTACCAAATATGATTCTCCTATTCATCTTTGACATTTCCTTCTAAATAATGAGTACATACACCTCATAACCTATTCATTTATGAAACGTAATACTTTAACAAAGATTGAAAGTTTTTGAAGTGTGAATTTGTAGTGGTTTTGAAGACAGAAAGAAAAATAGGTATAACATGAATGAAAAAAGCATGTCAAGATAGCCAAAGAGACTGCCTGAAACCTAACCCGCAAGATTCAACATGATTTTCGAACTATTATGCTTTTAAAATGCATAATAATCCAAAACCCATGGAATTCAAATTGAATCATGGAGGTGAAAAAGATCAGGCAAGTCATCTTTGGCTACTAAACATGACTCTTTTCGCCATGTTAGACCTCTTTTCCTCGTTATACACTTCATTACTCTCTATACGTTTTGCCTTATGCCTTACATGCAGTGCTCTCTTTTTGTAACCCTTGAGAGTTGAGAAGGAATATGTGCATATCGATTTCTAAAATTATCTCTTTTCTTTTTGCATGGGCTAAATGTAGTCAACTTTATATTCTCCATCACGGGAATATGTTCCTTCAAATGGACCATTTTTCGGGTCACTAACATAATCTTCTTGTCGGTTCATTCACTAAATTATATCGTTGTCCATTGGTGGGTTTAAGAGTTTCCACAATATATATACAAACATCATGTTCTCGAATCCTCTAGATGTTGTCTATAATATTAAAACAATTGAATGCAAATTTAGAATTGGTTAGTTCATTTAGTCTGAAGGAATTGTTTCAAATTTGTAAACTCGAACATATTTTGAAGTATTAGGCTATGTTTTAATATAATTATGATTTATAGATCCACATATTTATTATTAATTAATAGGTAATTTAAAAGCTAAATAATATACTATAGGCAAAGAAATTTCAACTAATATATACATGCGCACTATAGGAAATGTGGGTATTAATAGCGGCCGATAAACGCTATTATTCATCTACCATAGCGTTTCTTTAAGCGCTCTGTCATCGCCCGTTATAGAAAGTCGGACACTTTTGATAGCGGTTTTTCGTTGTGCTATAGTTAAGTATACAACGATAGCGTTGTCTATTGTGCAATTGTTAATGTTTATAATAGCGTGATAAAGATGTTATTAAAACTCGTGAATTAGATTTTACCTTTAGCAAAAATAGCAAATGTTTTGTGTTATTAGTTTGTTTTTAAATTATTCAAAATAATAAATAATTACGAATTATTTTTTAATTTAAATATAATATTTGTAAAAAAAAATTAATTTCGAATATTTGTAAAAAAAAATACCATTAAAATTAATACAAAATACCATTCAAATTTCATTGTTTACAAAAACCACAAACATACCTATCAATATACCACTAACAAGCCTTCACAATCATCCCTAACATAAACAATATCATCATCAAAAGCTTCATCATCCAAATCATCGACTTCTTGGACAGGCAAATGTGCACCACCTAAATCCTCTTCTGTTTCCAACTCATCATAGCCTCTACGTGGTGCTCTCATCACAACATACCAGGAACAAAGCCACGTTCTGCAAGTTCTTCCATTTCAGTAAAGCCCTCAAGCATCTCTACCTGTTGCTGGTAATAATCTGCCACATTGTCTTCCGGACCTGAAACCAGCAAGACACATAGCTTTTCAATTCTCAAACACATCACAAGAAATCCCCAAAATACAGAACATATAGTATAAGAATCATACACTTAGCCTTATGTTAGCCTCCATAAGAAACTCCAAGATCCCAGCAGTGATCTCCTTACAATCATATGATGGTTTACATTTCCATCTCCACTCAAGCTTAGTCTCTTCTTTCTCAAACGTCCAAGTGAGCTTTAACCAAAACACAATCAAAGAGATAAAAATTAAGAAACCGTTTTTTCAGCAAACAAAACTTCAGAGAGTAAACTGAAATGATCAAAAGAATTAACATTTTTCATCAACTGATCTGTTTAGATCCCTCAAGAGCATCAGAGAAACCATAGACTGAATTAAGATGTCGAAACTCTAAGTACCTCTTAGCGAGCTCCAAATACACTTTGATACAAGCTTGAACACAGTAGAGCGGATATCACGACCCCCTGGTGATGATGTTGTCTTTGAATAAGCAGCAGAACATAGGTCAACCAGACCAAATATGCAGGCTTTAGCAGTTTGAAAAGCAACACCATCAGTATCTTGTCCTCTCTTTAAAGCTTCCACGCTGAAGTTATGCATGTCGATAACAGCTTGCAATGCATCTCCGACAGCAGTAGGGCAGTATAGTGCATACCGAAGAATGAGATCAGCCACAAGGCGCTTAACGCTAGTACAGCCTGCAAGTATAAGCAACTAACTAAATCATTACTCCAAGAGACTCCATTATAAGGCTTCTATTCTTTAGGACTAAAATTTTGTAAATTTCATCTGTGCACTAGTTTTCCTTCCATAGATGATTTCCAGATAACTACACACCACCCCCACCTTACATATGAATGGAACTACAGTCTACAGATTGTGAAACCCCACAAGAACAGGCTTAAAAGTAACATTAATGGGAAGGAACACATAAAAGCTGACACAGTGTGATATGGACTACAAAGAAACACCACAACCAGCATATACATGGCTTTATCAAGCTTCGAGAATGGTTGAGAAATCTAATTCCAGCCAAGAGACTATAAAACAATATGCTTGGTGATGTTCTAACTACAAATACTCGAATTGAAAATAAAAAATCGAATTCCATCAACTCCGACAAATAGCAAATAATTAATCATCCAATTGGTAAAACTAAATCGAACGAAAGAGAAGGGCTAAGAGTGCGAGATAAACCTCTGGAAGCGGATATGAGGGAACGATACGCTTGCTCAAGATTCGCAGAGCACCCACCAACATCTCTCTGACCAATAGAAGATTTGAGACGCTTATAGTAGTCATGCACTCTTCGAATCTCTTCTTTGTTCCTGCTTCTGGTTTGAATTTCCTCCTGAGATGGAGGCGACGGCGTCACCGGAGCTGGGAACGAGCTAACCACCGTAGAAGGGGATTGGGATTCTAATTGCGGTGGCGGAGGCTGAGATTCAGGAAGAGAAGGGCTAAGAGTGCGAGATAAACCTCTGGAAGCGGAGATGAGGGAGTGATACGCTTGCTCAAGATTCGCAGAGTTTGATTTTGGGACCTTTGATTTTCTCATACGAAGAGAAGAGGCAAAAGGAAAAGAAGTTTTAACCAAAAAAAAAAAAAAAAGAAGGAGAAAATCTTAACCGTTGGATTTAATTCATCAATGGTGGAGAATAAGCCAAAGTTCAATTCTGGAGGTTAATGCTCATTGGCTAAGAAAAAAACGGCTCAGATCAAAGTTATCAAGACAGATCAACGGTGTACATTAATCACATCAACAATAAGAATGGACGGCAGAGATCAAAGACGGCGCTATCTAACGGTGTAGGATTAGTCCCACAATCTGGGAGGTTACTTCCCATCGGCTATTAATGAAAAAATCAGAAAATTATCATATAAAATAGTTTATTAATGAAAAAAATAGAAATTATTTCTTTAAAAATTTAATATAAGTATTTCAATTTTTAGAATATTTTTTCTTATAAGTATAAAATTTTAAAATTAAGAACAATTAATATAAGTTAGTATTCCAACTATCTAACTTATATGTTCATAAACACTAGGGCATAGTTTAGGGTTTAGGGTTTAAACTTTGGGGTTTAGATTTTTTTACTCAAGTTAGATAGTTTTTGGATTTTAATTTAGGATTTTAACTTTAATTTAGGGTTTAAAGATTTAATTTAATTAGGATTTTAACTTTAATTTAGGGTTTAGGGTTTAGGGTTTAGGGTTTAGGGTTTAGGGTTTAGGGTTTAGGGTTAGAGATTTAATTTAATTAGGATTTTAAATTTCATTTAAGGTTTAAAGATTTAATTTAATTAGGATTTTAAAGATTTAATTTAATTAGGATTTTAATTTTAATTTAGGGTTTAGAGATTTAATTTAGGAATTTAAAATATGTGGATTTTAACTTTAACTTTAATTGTGCTTGCATTCTCAAATATGTGGTTTGTATCAAAAGTCAAGTGCATTCAACAATAGAAAACAAAGTGTTCTACATAACATTCTAGATATATAAAACACAGTACTTTAATTCACGATTACAATTTCATTATCCCGCTTAAACAAATTACTATTTACTATAGCGTTTACAATTTACAAAACGTTATCTTTAATTCACAATTCAGTCAAACATAGCATATATAAAAAAAACGCTATCTTATTGTGCTATTAATACCCACATTTCCTGTAGTGGCGGTTAACTCATTGTGGTCGATAAAATGTTCTCAATTTATTTAGGGCTTATTATTCTCACTACTTTAATTTTCATACATTTTCTTTTTACTCTTTAGATATTTGAAATTCAAATATATATATATGGTCCCTTTAGTCCTAGTGCAATGTGTAAAATATGTTCCTCTGAACTGGTGCTTCCGCCTTATGGTATGTGCAAGTTGTTTTCGACTTTTTCTCTAATTTAAAATGAAAATTTGTTTTCCTTAAAAATCCAAATTAGGAAATTTGCATGATATGTTACATCTTTATCATTTAACTACGTTTGGATATAAAAGGTTTGACCGTTAAATTAAAGAATCAGAATACCTTTGGCATATTTTTTTAGGACATTGCCGAATCTCATTTGAAAGTCTTCGATTCTCTTTTCTTTCATCCATATCTTTTTCATTACCGATTGACAATTGTTGAGATTTGATTTGGTTCGAATGTCATCATCATGTCGTTTCAGTAAGTTTACACAAATATTATTCACTGGCACGACTGAGGATAAATTGTAACATTATTCTTCATTATCTTTCCAATGAAAAAATTGGTATATCTAAATTCTAAAACAACTATACAAAAAAAAAAAAAGGATCGTCATGTTAGGTTATATACCCCAACAGTATTAAATATGGGCTAACTTTTAATTGGGCTAAAGCCTGTCACTTGCTATTAAATTATGGGCTAATTTTGAGTTGGGCTCGAGCCTATAACATAATTATTGGTTTATTTATCCCCAATCGTTAAAATATAGAGGTTGTTCTCTCTCAAACCTTTTTTTTTGGTTTAATTTAAAGTTTCTCTCAAACTTGAATAAAACGAAGCTCCATTCCCTCTTACAATTCACACCTTTCTCGGTCTTTTGGCTAAGGTCAAATGTAGTATATGATCTTATCAATTTAATATCTGATATATAGACTATTGGTTCGCACGATACTCTATTTTTAAATTACAAAGTCTCATTAAAATAGCTTATCTAAATTTTCGCGAGTGATCCATGCGTTGCGTTACATTATTGCACAGACTTGGCTCATTCCCACCACCAAATATAGTCCAAATTTTTATGTAAAGACAAAAATCTGGGCTTTGGTGGTCTCAGACAACTTGTCTCCAATCTCCCTCCATCTGAGTTTTGTTTTTGAAATTTTTCTATGTTAGAAAGATTTTTAGTGATGAAACTCTATCATATATCCAACACTTCCCCCTAAAAGTCATTTGTTTCCGTTTCTGCATAATTCCAGTTGCACACAAAGTGCATGCTTCCATCAAGTGATTGTAGGAAAGAAAAAAGCATTTGTTCACAAACTATTTTCTTTCATTTTTGGATGGATATAGTGTATATATATATATATATATGTGACAACGAGTAACTAGCTTTTTTGGAGTATCTTGTTCAAATTTTTGAAATATGGAGTTTTTTTGTATACTACTATATATTTTATTTGACTGTATGTTTTAATAAATAAACGGATATTGACACATATAGATGGTTTTCAAAATCATATGGATCTTGAGACATATGGATTTATTTGTACGTGAGATTTGGCTCACCTTGCCAATTAAAGTTCAACTAACGTTAGTTTGTAAATTTTGTTTTGTTTATAGAAAATTGAGAAGGCGAAACTTGTACGTCTAAATTTGTATATAAATTATAACAAGATCCAAAAGGTCATTTTTTTTGTCATGTTTATATTTGTTTCTTTTTATTTTTGCTCTAAACTCTCTCTTATATACAAGTCAAAAGAGGTGGTAAATATGGACTTTTATTCTAACTAAATACAGAAAGATGGAAACACAACTTTCTCAAATAAGCCTTGCAGAATTTTTGAAAGTGAGATATTGCAAATTAGGTTGTATATATCCTATATTTTTCTTTTATTAGCATTACTCTTATTATTATCAAACTTTTATTCTCATTTGATGTCGGCTGGTCGATTATAGTGTCCCACGTCGTTTTCATTTATAGGATCGTAAGTCATTTAATTAGCAAGTGTGAGATTACCACACATTCTATGATGTTATTATTAACTTTTGACAAAGATGTTAATCTTTTAGGTTGACCACTTCGTATCTTGGTCGAATTTAAATCAATCAATTTACCGATTTATAAGTTTGACTAGCCATATTAGCATATTGGTAACTAATTGATTTTCACCTGCTAAAAATAGTTAGTAAAACAAATTACTATCCACAAACTACTAAATTACATGTTTTGATCACTCATGTCTAGTTGATTTGTATTATTGTTATAATGATTAAATGTTATCAACTTATCATAAATTAATATCACTATTTTTTTTGGACAAACAAATTAATATCACATGTCCAAATATGTTTATTATTATTTGTTTTCAAAAAGAAAACAATAAAGTTTTTATTTTCCGCGCCTCTTTGTTTGGACGAGTTTGTCGTATTCTTGTTATAAACACAGAAAAACGGCAAAACTCTCACACAAATGGGGGTTACACTACTTCGCTCAATCTTCGGTCTCTGTGCCGTCTCTTCTTCATCAAGAGAAACAGATTTCTACTATTCAACGAGGTCAAATCTCCGACGCCGGACCTCCGCCTCGAAGCAACAACTCACGGCGATCAAATCCGTGACATCCACTCCTCCTCCTCCTTCTAGGGGTATTCGAAGTAGACGGAAGAATAAAGATGAAAACGTGGTGGAGAATCCATATTCGAAAATGGAGATGGCGGGTCCCGATTTGCGGAAAAGCTTGTCGGATTTTTTGGAGGAAGCGAGAGATTTCGTTGGAGATGGAGGAGGTCCACCTCGTTGGTTCTCTCCGTTGGAATGCAGGGCTCAAGCTCAAGGCTCTCCTCTCCTCCTATTTTTACCAGGTTCGTCCTATAAATATTCTTTCGCCTTTCTATCGTAATACGAATGAATTTCAACTTGCGTGTGGTGGTTGAGGATCCGGCTTTCAAGACGTAAACTCGCAGAGGTTCCCAGTTGGATGAGTTTAGATAGGGTGATCAGTTTGCGGTAACATGCAAAGATCATGGTTCTCCGGATTAGTCGGGCTTGACCTAGACACGATACCGATAATTCAGTTTAGTTGAGTTGGGATAGTTTCTACGGATTTGAACTTTTATCTCATTTCCATAATTCCACGGAACTTTGAAATGTTAACAAAACTGAGAAAACTATAACTTGCAGGGATCGATGGTACTGGACTAGGGCTCATTCGCCATCACAAGAAACTTGGGGAGTAAGTTATTTTAATTTTTTTTTGTCTATATGGTTTATTCATTTCCCTAAACGTTTGCATTAGCTTTTCCATTTTTTGCAACATTCACTGTATCTAAAAGGATATGTTTTTTTTTTTTTTTTTTTTTTTCTGTTTTTGTAACTTTGATTTTAGGTAGTTTTGAAGGATTGACATCTTAAGGGATCTTTATTTTTAATGTTTTGGTCTTTGAATAGGATTTTTGATATATGGTGCCTTCACATTCCAGTCAGTGACCGTACTCCATTTAAAGGTGCCTTTTTAACCCCCTTGTAAGCACCAAAATGGTTATCTAACCGAGAAGATAGCTAATGCCGTTTAAACCCTTTTGTTTGTGTTCAGACTTAGTGAAGCTTATTGAGAGGACAGTTAAGTCGGAGAACTACCGTTTCCCAAATAGACCAATATATTTAGTTGGAGAATCTATTGGAGCATGTCTTGCGTTAGATGTTGCAGCCAGGAATCCCAACATCGATCTTTCTCTGATCTTGGTTAATCCAGGTACACTAAGCTAGGTCTGCCAGATTCTTATTTTGTCGCTAAATGTTACGAAATATGTACATCTTTTTTCATCATAGACAGTTTTTTTTATTGCAGCCACACATGTCAACAACTTCATGTCACAACCTCTATCAGGAATGCTGAATGTTTTACCAGATGGAATTCCCACACTATTAGAAGACGTATTTGGTTTTAAGAAAGGTACACTTTTGTTCTTTACACATATTTTATCTTGAATCATAAGTTAACCCATTTCTTGAGTTTCAAGTTTGATCTTTAAAATGGTTCCAAGTTATGTTTTAGCATCTTCTTGATTTTATTTAGAAAGCAGTGACGGGCTGAGACGGCTATCAAATGTTATACAACATCAGTTTCATGTACATGAAGAACTTATTAAAACATGATCACAAACTTGTTTTTTCTTTGTTCCTGGGGGCTTTATTACGTAGGTGATCCATTGACTGGAATGTTAGACGCTTTGTCAAATGAATTTTCTGTCCAGCGAATGGGCGGAGTGGGTGGGGGGATGCTAAGAGATCTCTTTGCAGTTTCAGCTAATCTTCCTGTAAGTATTCATCCTTAGGAACTCTTGATCTATGCGTTTTACAGTTTATAGTGTATACATTTTCAGTTTCAGTTCTCGTGTTCATCAAGTAATATGATTCAACACCTTGAAAAATATATTTTCAGACTTTGAGTAGGATGTTCCCTAAGGAGACACTGCTTTGGAAGCTTGAGATGCTTAAGTGTGCCATTTCATCTGTAAATTCTCACATATACTCGGTCAGAGCTGAAACACTGATACTTCCAAGGTCCAATAAGTTTCTTTGTTTCAGAAATTCTGAATCTCTTTTACTTTTAAAGAGATGTTCTAGCTTGTAGCTAGCATAAATGTAATGTGATTATGAATATTGCAGTGGACGCGATCAATGGATGCATAATGAGGAAGACATAGTCAGATACTCGCGAACGTTGCCAAAATGTATTGTCCGTAAGCTTGATGACAATGGACAGTTTCCGCTTTTGGTAAGCGATCTCTCCTCATCCAACAAAGAAGAAAGATGCTACGATACTTTGGGTCTAATAATGATACTACTATTCAATAGGTTCTTGAAATTTCTTCATATCAATTGAGGATATTGATTCATTTTATAACCTACACTTCAATTATCTATTTTATATCTCATGGTAGGAGGACAGCCTAGATCTGGCTACTATCATCAAGCTTACTTGTTTTTATCGCCGTGGGAAGTCTCATGATTACATTTCAGATTACATTAAACCTACCCCTTTTGAGTTACAACAACAATTAGACGAGCACCGGTAAAATGCCTTACTGATTGCTATATCTTAGTTTTTCTGTATGCCTAGCAAAAGAAATAAAAGGTTATAGTAAATACTGAATGATATATTCCGCGATGCAGATTGCTAATGGATGCTATTTCACCTGTAATGCTATCAACTCTAGAAGACGGTAGAATTGTAAGGAGCCTTGAAGGATTACCTTCACAGGGACCGGTTGTATATGTTGGCTATCACATGATATTAGGATTTGAGTTGGCTCCAATGGTAGGTTTACTCCTGAAAGAGAGGAACATTCACATGCGTGGTTTGACACATCCTATGGTATTTATGTATATCCAAGACTCGTTAGTCGACCCGAAAATGTTTGACAAATATAAGTTAATGGGTGGAGTTCCTGTCTCCAATATGAATTTCTACAAACTAATGCGTGAAAAGTCTCATGTGCTTTTGTATCCTGGAGGTGTCCGTGAAGCCTTGCATAGAAAGGTGATGATGGAAATATGCATGCAGTTTGTGACCTTTTTGCGGTTTTCGCGATCTTCAAAATTTCGGTTTTAGAGGCTTACATCTAAAGAGAGACTTCGCAGGGTGAAGAATACAAGCTGTTCTGGCCAGAACAATCCGAGTTTGTGAGAGTTGCATCTAAATTTGGAGCAAAAATCGTTCCTTTTGGTGTTGTTGGAGAAGACGACATCTTCAATGTAAGCTTTCTATACTCAATTATGTGATCTAAGTTATATTATAATCCTAAACTCTAGTCTATTCCATTTCCTTCATGTTTAGCAAATCAACAACCAAGAATATATGCATTATGGTTATATTCATATTTCTACACTCCTCATTTCTCGGTTTTAAGTAACTTTAGTTTGGACATTGAATGATTCTCAGATAGTCCTGGATTCTAATGATCAAAGGAACATCCCTATCTTGAACGATTTAATGGAAAAGGCAACAAAGGACGCTGGCAACCTAAGGTGTTTTCATCACATACACACTCTATATATATACTCTTACAAGTAAAACTCATATGAACATTGATTTTGAACGTCATAATTGTCAGGGAAGGCGATGAAAGCGAATTGGGAAACCAAGATTGCTATATCCCAGGGCTTGTACCTAAGATTCCAGGGCGGTTCTACTATTACTTTGGAAAACCAATAGAATTAGCAGGTATATATGTATATAAATCTAAGTGTATGCTCTCTACTTCAAATCACTGACCTCAATACTTGCAATAATGGCGGGTTTTGTTTTCCGTGGCAGGTAAGGAGAAAGAGCTGAAAGACAAAGAAAAGGCACAAGAGGTTTACTTGCAAGCAAAGTCTGAGGTCGAACAATGCATTGCCTATTTAAAAATGAAAAGAGAGAGTGATCCTTACAGACACTTGTTGCCAAGGATGTTGTATCAAGCCTCACATGGTTGGTCTTGTGAAATCCCAACGTTTGATCTCTAAATTATAGTGTGGCTATATATGTTGTAGACATCTAATCATATGATGTTTAGAGGCTCTACGATTCTTTAGAGAACTAAAGATCTTTTATTTGTTCATGGAAAATAAGCAGACAAGCTATTTAACTGAATGTACATGACATGAATGTATCTATTACTTTCGTAAAATTTCAAGTTTTACTTTATTTTTTGAATGTATTGTTAAATTAGATTCAAAGAAATATTATCACAAATCTGATGACGTTCTTTTGAAAAATATGATATTCGTAATCGTACATCACGTGTGACATACTTTTGAAAATATGTGCATTCTTTTGGAAAATATGATATTCTATATCAAGTGTGACAGTCTTTTGAAAAACCTACATTCTTTAGAAAAATATGTATCATACGTTTTTATATTACATAAAGTGTGACATTCTTTTGAAAAATCTGAAACTATTATAAGAATTTGAGATTTTAGTTTCTAGATTCAAACCAAACTTGGAGGCCTTTACATGTATCTCTTATCACCAATCGCTCCGGTTTATGAAAGTTTTAATGAATGCAGTCGTATGTAATCTGGCTTTAGAATCAAAAACAATCATTTCAATTACCCTGTTTTTTTTTTCTTTATTCAAACAATTACCCTGTTTATAAAATGATGGATTCTTGATTTACATGCAATCAAGGTAATAGAGGTAATTTATTTCATTGCAAAACTAACAACCGAAGAAGGTTGCATATTGGATCTTAAAGTATGTAGATAGTTTTCTAAAATCAAATTAAAAATCTAAAAAATATAAAACGTTAAGAAAATAAATAGCCAAAGACACATACACACACAAAACCCAAACAACTTTATGATTTTAAGCTATTCGTTTGATTGATAATTTTAGGAACTGGCCTAGAAAAGATATCAATTGAAAAAAAAAAAATCTTATCGTGAATAGTTTATTGATGGCTTTCTTTTTTGGAAACTCCCAAATAAACAAAACATATGAAGTTTTAGAATAGCCTTTGACTCAGCAAGTGCCGTGCTCATTGCTCAACATTGTGGCAAAAAGGCATTTGCCTAAGGCTACCAACATTTGACAATTTAAAAGGCCACATTTTGAAAATGGTAGTTTGAAAAGTGTTCAGTGTGTTGATCACTACTTTGGATTCGATTTTGGGTTAATTGATTTTGTTTTTGTTTAAATCAGTTTTGGTTGAAAAGTGTTCAGTTTTGTTTAAAAGGAGTCACTTTTGAAAAGTATTCACTTTGAAAAGTGTTTCCTATGAAAAGTGTTCAGTTTTGTCTGTTGATTATTACTCACATGCTACAGCGGATAGTAGTGACTTATGAAAGTATGAGTTTGAATTTTCCCTCAAAAGGAATGAATTACATTATAAATAGATTGTTAACCTTCCTAAATTAAATAGAGAACACAGAACAAAAAAAAAACAAGAACAAAGCCAGTAAAATGTCGGTCTTCCTCTTTTTCCTCTTCCTCTTCCTCTTACCCCTTATCTCAATCTTCTTGAACGTTTTCAAACGTCCGAAATGGAAGCTTCCTCCAGGTCCAAAGAAGCTTCCCATCATCGGAAACTTGCACCAACGCGGGAAACTACATCCCAGGAATCGCCGTAATATCTCCGAAATGTATGGACCAGTGGTGCATCTCCAATACGGATTCATCCCCGTGGTCGTGGTCTCTTCGAAAGAAGCAGCAGAGGAAGTTCTAAAGATCAACGATCTTGAGTGTTGTACTCGACCAGAGGCGGCCGGGATGAGAGCAACTTTTTACAACTTCAAAGACATCGGGATGGCACCCTTCGGCGACGAGTGGAGTCTGATGCGGAAGCTCTCGGTGGTAGAGCTCTTCAGCGTGAAAAAGCTTCAGTCTTTCAAGTATATCAGAGACGAAGAGAATGACTTGTTTGTCAAGAAAATCTCTGAGTTTGCTACGAGACGATCTCCAGTGAATCTTGAGAGAGCCGTTTTCACTTTAGTCGGAAATACAATTTGTCGGATCGGGTACGGGATAAATCTCTATGAGTGTGAGTTCTTTGATGAAGAAAGCGTCGTGGATCTTGTGCTAAAGGCTGAAGCAGTCATAAGAGAAACTGTGTTCTCTGATTTCTTTCCCGGAAGAATCGGTAGGCTCGTCGACAGGATCTCCGGTCAGAACAAGAGATTGAACAATAAATTCTCGGAAGTAGACACTTTCTTTCAGAATATTCTTGACGAGCATCTTAAGCCTGGAAGAGAGAGCTCTGATATTATTGACATGATGATCGATATGAAGAAGAAGCAAGAGAAAGATGGAGATTCTCTCAAGTTCACCACTGAACATCTCAAAGGGATGATCTCGGTACGTAAACCTTTAGTCTTTTTCAAGTTATTTATATTCCACAGTGGTTAAAAAATCTTGCAACATACTAATAATATTTGTGACTTTGTGTTTATGTCAGGACATATTTGTAGCAGGAATTGGCGGAGTCGCTGGCATAACACTATGGGGAATGACCGAGCTGATCAGAAACCCGAGAGTGATGAAGAAAGTGCAAGACGAGATTCGGACAACACTTGGGGACAAGAAGGAGAGAATCAAAGAAGAAGATCTAAACCAACTTCACTACTTTAAGCTCATGGTCAAGGAGATATTAAGGTTACATCCAACAACTCCACTCTTGCTCCCAAGAGAGGCATCGTCTCATTTCAAGGTCCAAGGCTACGATATTCCTGCGAAAACACAGATCCTAGTCAACCTTTATGCGATGGGTCGTGATCCAAAACTCTGGGAAAATGCGGATGAGTTTAACCCTGACAGGTTCCTCGACAGTTCCATTGATTATAAAGGAAAAAACTATGAGTTGCTACCGTTTGGATCTGGTAGGAGAATATGTCCTGGGATGGCAATGGGAACCATGCTTGTTGAGTTGGCATTGTTGAATTTGCTTTACTTCTTCGATTGGGGATTGCCGGAGAAGGATGAAGCCAAAAAGATCGTTACTCGGGACGGTGAAGAGACTTTTCTTGCCTACTTTCAAGTTCTTCACCACTGAATATGGTTTGGTTATGTACACTAGATTCTAAGATAATAAATGACAACTATTTCTGTTGTATGTGTTTTGGTTGCAATAAAAATAAAAACTGATGGTCCAGTTGGAAGCTGCATAATGCATAATGCATATAGCCATATATATACACATTCACAAAAACAAAAAAAATATAAAACATATATACTGTCGTTGCTTCACTCTGTGATGTTGTTGTTGTTTTCACTTCAGAGATGATATGTCGGATGAGCCATTATTTGAAAATATGGAAACATTTCTAAATAGAATTTTGTTTATTTACAACTAAACGTCCTTACGATTTTAAATTTGGATTAAACGAACTGTTAAATCATTCATATATATATATATATATATATATATATATATATATATATATATATATATATATATATTAAATCGTTCAAATATATTTTAAAAGAAATTTTCAATAACCTAAAAACATGTTAATATTAGTATAAGAAAATATGAATTTTAGTTTAAAAGAACAGGAAAAATACAACTAAAAGATGAAAAAAAATAAGACTAAACAACAAAATGGAAAATATATTCCATTTACAATACAAAAGAAAATAAGTTAATGATAGTCGAAGAAACTTTAAGTTTAAAACAAAAGGGAAATAGTCTACTTAGCAACTTAGCAGCAAGAAGGAAAACAGAAAACGTTTAGTTTCTAAATTCTAAAGTGGTGATTTACGTATAAATAGCTATCTAAAACTGAGAATGAAACATAAATATTTGAAAGATCAAAAATGTTCAGTTCTTGTGAGCTCTAAACCTCTAACAGAGAACTCACATGATTGCAATGGCACATGCAACTTCTTCTCCTTCCACTCGCCACTCGCTATTTCCCTCCTTGGTTTTTGATGAGTTAGCTAAAGGTTTTTTAATAAAGGAGTGGATTATTTTCATGTTTGCCATTTAGCAAAACAGAAGAAGTTATATTTTCCCTCTCCCAATAACATTTGTAATACAAACTTTGAAATGTTGCATCTTGATACTTGGGGCCCATTTTCATGTTGCGAATTGGGAAACCAGGATTGCTATATCCCAGGACTTGTACCTAAGATTCCAGGGCGGTTCTACTATTACTTTGGAAACCCACTAGACTTAGTAGGTATGTATTTAATCTAAATGTTGCTCTCTACTTCAAATCACCGATCTGAATACTTGCAATAATAGCGGGTTTTACTTTTGTGGTAGGTAAGAAGAAAGAGCTCAAAGACAAAGATAAGGCACAAAAGCTTTACTTGCAAGTCAAGTCTGAGGTCGAAGAATGCATCGCCTATTTAAAAGTGAAAAGAGAGAGTGATCCTTACAGAAACTTGTTGCCAAGGATGATGTATCAAGCCTCGCATGGTTGGTCTTCTGAAATTCCAACGTTTGATCTCTAAATTTATCTCTTTGATTATATAAATTATACTGTGGCTATATATGTTACACATCTAATCATGATGTCTAGAGGTTCTAAGATTCTTTAGAGATCTAACATCTTTATTTTGTCTACGGAAAATAAGACAAGATTATTTAGTTAAATGTTCATGATCAGTCTGTCTTTTATTCCGTAAGATGTCAAGTTTAAACCAATACGAAGGGTTTTTTTTTGTTTTTTTTTTACTATAGAGGTTTTATGAATATAGTCATATGTGATTTGGCTTTAGGATCGGAGCACAAGTATTCAAACTACTCTATTTAAAATGATGGATTCCTCGTTTACATGTTATCAAGGTAGAGGTAATTCTTCATTGTAAAACTCACAACCCAAGTAAAGCAAATTAAACACCTTCAAAATACACAATGCTCAACAAGAAAAAAAAATGAAACACATGTGATCAAACCCAGCCAATGAAATTAAAGGTCAACTAACGATAGTTTGTGAATTTTGTTTTGTTTGTAGAAATTTCAGAAGACGAAACTTGCACGTCTAGATTTGTATCTAAAATTATAATGAGATCCAAAAGGTCACTGTTGTTGGTGTTTATAATTGTATTCTTTTTATTTTTGCGCTAAACTCTCTTAAATAGAGGAGGTGGTAAATATGGACTTTTAGTCTAAACTAGATAGACAGATGGAACAAAAACTATCTCAATTATGCTGGAGTTTTGCCTTAAATAAACTTTGTTACAAATTTTCTAGATGTTAGAAACAAATAAGGTTGTATCCTACATGTAAACTTTGTTCCAACTACTTTATGTTTTACAACAATTTTCACTGTTTAGTTATATGCATCATGCATGAAACATATTCACTTTTAACAGCCGGCCCAATGTTACGAGGGTCCTACTCAAGATTTCAAATTTTTTTTTCTTTTTTTTTTTTTTCATTTTTGAATGTTATAAACTAAATAAATAGGAGAAGTTCAATAATAACGATAAAAAAAAATACAAATCATCAAAACCAAATTTTTTTATATAACAAAAGTCTTTTCTACTTTTACATCCAAAGAATTCTCATAGTGGCGGCAAGTAATGATTATTTAGTTAATTAGTTTATTGTTAAACGTTTTGAAGGAAAAAAGTCTTGAGAGGGGTTAGAATATCCAGATTTGAGTATTATTTGCCAAACATGGATATAACCATTCCGGTTAGTCGTTGCTCCACGTGGAGGTAACGAAAGTTTGCTATTGCAGTGTGAAGAATAGTCATAATCAAAATCGTATTTTGCGTTTACCATTAGAGATGATCCAATGATTATATTATATCCAACATACACAATTAATTCTCATTGTGGTAGTAAGTAAAGATTTTTTAGTTTATTGTTAAATGTTTAACAGACGTGTGTAAAGTATAATAATCTAAGTCGATCGAATCTGGGCTTAGATTGATGTCGGCTGCTAGATTTTAGTGTCCCACGTCGGTTTTCATTTGTAAGGATGGAATTCATTTAAATTAGAAAGTTTGATATTACCACACATCCTATGATGTTCATTATATTTTATTTGGGACAAATACTAGTATATTAGTTTAACTTGTTAATGATTTAAGTAACAAATTGTTAACTAATGATTTACAACGAATTGTTACTTGATAAAAATTAATTAGTCAAACGAATAGCAATTTCTTAATTTAAATTATTTGGTAAATTTCTAATACTTCTCTTGTTTTCTAAGATTACAAACAACTCTTCTTATTTTTCATGCATGATTTAAACGTGAATAAGTGACAACATAGGTTCGCAACATTACCCAAATCATTAACATAGGTCCGCAACATTACCCAAATCATTTCCTGATCATTCATGTCTAGCGGATGTATTCTTATTCAAACATGCCTATTATCACTAGGTTTGTTTCATTATATATAGATTTATTTATCCACCAGTTTTGTTAATCAAATTATTCACCAATTATTACCGCTTAAATAAAATAATACCAATGTGACATGTCCATATTTATAATTATTAAATTATTTCAAGAAAAGAAATGCTTCAGTTTTATTTTCCAACAAAAACAATTCTTTTTTTTTCTTCTTGCAATTCAAGATGTTTTTTCTCATACATGATGCGAATTTAAAGTAAATGGTAACACAATGACGATACACACCCACATATCGAAGATCAATGTGGTATAGTGGATTTGAAATTCTTTTTTCAATCATATCTATTATCACTAGATATATTTCCTGTATTCTCTATTTTTAATCAATTATCCACCAATTATTACCTCTTGAATTGTAGTAAAAATACCACATGTGTCATGTGACATGTCCAATATTGTTGTTGTTTTTTTTCAAAAAGGAAATACTAAAGTTTTAATTTCCGCGCACTTTCTTGGCTCTTTGTTCGGAATGTAGTTTTTGTCGTATTCTTCTTACTATAAGCAAATACAAAACGGAAAAAAACAAAAACTCTTTCTTTTAGAGCTTCTCACAAATGGCGGTTACAGTATTTCTCTCCGTCTCCGGTCTCTCTGCCGTCGCATCTTCATCAAACCTACGACGTCTGACCTCTGCCTCGAATCATCGACTCACGGCGATCAAATCCGTAACATCGACTCCTCTTCCTCCTTCTAGTGGTGTTCAACGGAGTCGGAAAAATAATGATGAAAACAGAGCCACGGTGGCGAAGGTGGTGGAGAATCCGTATTCGAAAATTGAGTCGGCGCAACCGGATTTGCAGAAGAGCTTGTCGGACTTTTTGGAAGAAGCTAGAGATTTCGTCGGAGATAGAGGAGGTCCACCTCGTTGGTTCTCTCCGTTGGAGTGTAGCGCTCAAGCTCCAAACTCTCCTCTTCTCCTATACTTACCTGGTTCGTCTTCTAAAACTTCTTTCGCCTTCCAATTTCTATGGATTTAGACTTTAATTCCATTTCCATGGAACTCTGAAATGTTAAACCTTTTCAAGTTAAAAAAAAATGAGAAAACTAAAACTTGCAGGGATCGATGGTACTGGACTAGGTCTCATTCGGCATCACAAGAAACTTGGGGAGTAAGTAATATGGTTCCTCTGTTTCTAGAAAATTCCTCTGTTTTTTCCTTTTGGTTTGTCCAAAAACTTTGATTTTAGGTAGTTTTGAAGTATTGACATGTTAGGGATCTTTATTTCTGATGTTGTTGTCTTTGAGTAGGATTTTTGATATATGGTGCCTTCACATTCCAGTCAGCGATCGTACTCCTGTTAAAGGTACCTTTCGTTGCCCACCACCGAGAAGATAGTTAATGCGAGTTAAAGCCTTTTTGTTTATGTTCTGTTGTATTCAGACTTAGTGAAGCTTATTCAGCAGACTGTTAAGTCGGAGTACTATCGTTTCCCAAATAGACCAATATATTTAGTTGGAGAATCTATTGGAGCATGTCTTGCGTTAGATGTTGCAGCCAGGAATCCCAACATCGATCTTTCTCTGATCTTGGTTAATCCAGGTACAAAGCTCTCGGTCCATGAGTTTTGTCGGTGAATGTGACGAATGTTTCTCATCATAAACATTGTATGTTGCAGCCACACATGTCAACAACTTCACGTCGCAACCTCTATCAGGAATGCTGAATGTTTTACCAAATGATATTCCAACACTATTGGAAGATATATTTGGTTTTATTAAGCAAGGTACACTTTTGTTCTCTTCTCATATTCTATCTCGAATTATAAATTAAACCAACTAATGGAATTTCAGTTGGATCTTTAAAATGTTATCTTCAGTTTTAGCATCTTCTTGATTCTACTTAGAGAGCAGTGACAGCATCAGTTCCTTGTAGATCAAGAACTTATTGAAACGTGACAAAAATGTGTTTCTTTGTTACGGTAGGCGATCCACTGACCGGGATGTTAGATGCTTTGTCAAATGAATTTTCTGTCCAGCAAATGGGTGGAGGGATGCTAAGAGATCTCCTTGCTGTTTCAGCTAATCTTCCCGTAAGTTTTCCTTCTTAGAAACTCATGATCTAAACGTTTTTCCGTTTATCATCTACAAATTTTCAATACTAGTTCTAGTGTTCATCTAGTATTGTGAATTTGTGATCATAATATATTTTCAGACTCTTAGTAGGATGTTCCCTAAGGAGACACTGCTTTGGAAGCTGGAAATGCTAAAGTCTGCTATTGCTTATGTGAATTCTCACATATACTCAGTCAGAGCGGAAACACTCATACTTCTGAGGTCCAATAAGTTTCTCTGTTTCACTGATCAGCATAAGTATCTTTTACATGTAAAGAGGTATTTTAGCTTGGAGCATAAGTGTAAGGGCTATCTGGTTATGACTATTGCAGTGGACGCGATCAATGGCTGCTGAACAAGGAAGACATTGACAGATACTCGCGCACGTTGCCAAAATGTATTGTCCGTAAGCTCGATGACAATGGACAGTTTCCCCTTTTGGTAAGTGATCTATCTCCATCCAATACAGAATTATTGATACTAGTTTTCCTCATGAATATCGGATCATTCGTAATCTACACTTCAACTATCTTTTGTATCTCATGTTAGGAGGACGGCGTAGATCTGGCTACTATCATCAAGTGTACTTGTTTTTATCGCCGTGGGAAGTCTCATGATCACATTACAGATTATATTATGCCTACTACATTTGAGTTAAAACAACAAATAGACGACCACCGGTAAATGCCAAACTAATATCTTAGTTTTTTTGTGTATGCTAAGAAAAACAAATCAGATTATCAAGTAAAGAGTTATAGGGGATACTGAATGATATATTCCACGGTGCAGATTACTAATGGATGGTACTTCTCCTGTAATGTTGTCAACTTTAGAAGATGACACAGTTGTAAGGAGCCTAGAAGGATTACCTTCAGAGGGACCTGTTCTGTACGTTGGCTATCACATGATATTGGGATTTGAGTTAGCTTCAATGGTAACTCAACTCATGAAAGAGAGGAACATTCACCTGCGGGGTTTGGCACATCCGATGATATTTAAGAATCTTCAAGACTCGTTGGTCGACACGAAGATGTTTGACAAATATAAGATAATGGGTGGAGTTCCAGTCTCCCAGTTCAATATCTACAAACTACTTCGTGAAAAGGCTCATGTGCTTTTGTATCCTGGAGGTGTCCGTGAAGCTTTGCATAGAAAGGTGATGTATAGTTTGTGAACTTTTTTCGGGTTTCTGCATTCTTGAAACTTCTTATTTTAGAGGCTTAAATGTACAAAGAGACTTTGCAGGGTGAAGAATATAAGCTGTTTTGGCCAGAACGATCTGAGTTTGTAAGAGTTGCATCTAAATTTGGAGCGAAAATTGTTCCTTTCGGTGTTGTTGGAGAAGACGACATCTGCGAAGTAAGATTTCTCTACTCTATTCCACTTCCTTCAAGTTACACGCTAGCAAATCATCAACTACTAAGTCTATCTACATTATACTCGACATTTTCAGTTTCTACCTACATTCTACTTAGAGACAATTTTGCACACTCATAATTAAATTACATTAAAACTAATTATAAAACAAATCTTTAGACACCCACCAAAGAATGATCAATAGAGAATTAGAGATGGTCGTAGCGTACTAGCAAGAAGGAGTGTCTCTGTATTCAAATGATGATAAACTCTACATATGCTCTACTTTATATTTACCCGAACCTCGGTTTAATTTTGGTTTGGACATTGAATGATTCTCAGATTGTCCTAGATTCCAATGATCAAAGAAACATCCCTATCCTAAAGGATTTAATGGAAAAGGCAACAAAGGACGCTGGCAACCTAAGGTGTTTTCATCACATACACACTCTATATATATAATTACTCTTACAAGTAAAACTCATATGAACATTGATTTTGAACGTCATAATTATTAGGGAAGGCGACGAGAGCGAATTGGGAAACCAAGATACCTATTTCCCAGGACTTGTACCTAAGATTCCGGGGCGGTTCTACTATTACTTTGGAAAACCAATAGAAACAGCAGGTATGTATGTCTTAATGTTTCTCTCTACTTCAAATCACCGATATAAATACATGCAATAATGGCGGGTTTTCTTTTCGTGGCAGGTAAGGAGAAAGAGCTGAAAGACAAAGAAAAGGCACAAGAGCTTTACTTGCAAGTCAAGTCTGAGGTCGAACAATGCATTGCCTATTTAAAAGTAAAAAGAGAGAGTGATCCTTACAGACACTTGTTGCCAAGGATGTTGTATCAAGCCTCACATGGTTGGTCTTCTGAAATTCCGACGTTTGATCTCTAAATTCTCTCTTTGATTATTGACGTTATACTGTGGCTAGATATGTTGTACACATCTAATCATGATGTTTAGAGGTTCTAAGATTCTTTAGGGATCTAAGATCTTTACTTGTGCATGGAAAAATAAGACAAGATTATTTAATTGAATTACTTTGGGATTTCAAGTTTTAACCAATTTGAGGTGGACTTAATATGAAAGTTTTGTGAATGCTGTATGTAATGTGGCTTTAGGATCAAACAAGCATTTCAATTACTCTGTTTAAAATGATGGATTCTTGATTTATATGCGATCAAGGTAGAGGTAATTTTTTTCATTGCCAAACTCACAACCGAAGAAGATCGATGATCTTTAAGTCTAGATAGTTTTCTAAAATCAAGTTAAATACCTTTAAAATACATATAAGGTTAAGAAAAGAAAAAAACCAATTGAAGTTCAAACTAATTAATAGTTTCTAAAATTTTGCTTTTGTTTTGTAGAAATTTCAGAAGAGGAAACTTGCACGTCTAAATTTAGTTTCTAAATTATAACAAGATCCAAAAGGTCACTGTTGTTGCGATGTGTTTATATCCAAAAAATGTATTTATTTTTGCTCTAAACTCATCTAAATACAACAGAAGGTGTGAAATATGGACTTTTAGTCTAGCTATATACAGACAGATGAAAACAAAACATTCTCAATTTTGCTGGAGTTTTTGCCTTGCTGAAACAAATAAGGTTGTATCCTAATAGATATATGTTCGGAAACGTCCTAAGATATACATATACATATGAAACATATCCGGGTTTTTTTTCTATAATAAGGGTTCTATCTATTTATATATATACAGAGAACTTTCAACGTGGTAGCTAGGCCTTGACAAATTTTCCGACCCAGAATATCTGAAGTGGAACCAAACCGAAAAAGGGTTCGGATCAGTTTTAGATCCTTCAAAATATATCAATTGGATCTCGGCTTCAACTACTTTTGGGTATCGGTTCAGTTCAGTTAATACCCGAGGTCCACTTAGTACCCGAATATATCTGAACCTTAGTAAGTATATACATATTTCCCCTTTTAGTATGCGAACCTAAACTTATGTCTACTTTGCTCTCATGAAGAACTTAAACCTATCCGAACCTTAGTAAGTATACATATTCCCCTCTTTAGTACGCGAACCTAAACTTATGGTTTCTTTATTTTGGTATGATTATTATAATTTCATGTAATTTTAATTTAGTTTTCCAACTTATATTTCGAATTATTTTGGTTTTAATCGGTTGAAAGTACTTATACAGAACCGTAACAACAAAATATCGGGTATATATACCTGAACCCAAAAAAGATCGAACCGAATACGAACATAATTTTTGTAATATCCTAATCATTCCAAAACATCTAGTACCGAAATACCCGAACTGAACGTGAACCGATACCCAATTATTGTTAAAAGTACGTTTAACAACTTTATGTTAAAATATTTAATTCGATCGAATCAGGCTTACATTGATGTCGGCTAGCTCTGATAGATTATAATGTCCCACGTCGGTTGCACATTTGTAAGGATGGTATTTATTTCAATTAGAAAGTTTGAGATGGAAGTAAAAAAAAAAGTTTGAGATTACCACATATGACACATTTTATGATGTTCAACTATGTTAAATTTTTAGGTTGGCTACTTATAAGTCTAATCAATCGATCAGTTTAGAACCTGGACTAATCAATTCAGAACATTGACTAGCCATACAAGAATATTTGACTAGCCAAATTATCATTTCTTTATTTGCAAAACTACCTGATAATTATATAATTTTTTGGCATTTCCAAACGACCCTCTTTCTAATTTTCATGCATGATTTCAATGTGGGGTGACAAACATAGGTCCACAATGATACACAGCATTTCTTGATCATTGAGGTCCAGTGAATTTTTATATCCAATTATATCACCTCTTAATACCACATGACATTACACATGTGACATGTCCAATAGTATTTATTTTTTCCTTTTGATTGTTTCTTTTCAAAATGGAAATACTAAAGTGTTTATTTCCGCGCACTATCTTGGCTCTTTGTTCGGAATCGTTTGTCAAATTCTGACTATAAGCAAATACAAACGGCCAAAACTCTCTCTTCAGAGCTTTTCACAAATGGAGACTACAACAGTACTTCGCTCAACCTTCGGTCTCTATGCCTTCTCATCTTCATCAAATCTACGACAACGGACCTCAGCCGCGAAGCATCGACTCACTTCGGTCAAATCGGTAACATCTACTACTCCTCATCCTTCTAGGGGTGTTGGACGGAGACGGAAGAATAATGATGAAAACGGAGCCACGGTGGCGAATGTGGTCGAGAACCCGTATTCGAAAGTGGAGGCGGCGCTTCCTGATTTGAGGAAGAGCTTGTCGGATTTTTTGGAGGAAGCGAGAGATTTCGTGGGAGATGGAGGAGGTCCACCTCGGTGGTTCTCTCAGTTGGAGTGTGGCGCTCAAGCTCGAGGCTCTCCTCTCCTCCTCTTTTTACCTGGTTCGTCCTATAAATCTTCATTCGCCTTTCTATCGTAATATATATGAATGGATCTCAACTCGCTTGTGGTGGTTGAGGATCCGGGTTTCAAGACGTAAACTTGCAGAGGTTCCCGGTTGGTTGAGTTTAGTTAGGGTGAGTTTGTGGTAACATGCAAAGAGCATGGTCACCTTCGGATTAGTCGGAATTGACCTAGACATGATACCGATAATTCACTTTAGTTGAGTTGGGATAGTTTCTACGGATTTGAACTTTTATTTCATTTCCGTGGAACTTTGAAATGTTTTAACAAAACTGAGAAAACTAAAACTTGCAGGGATCGATGGTACTGGACTAGGGCTCATTCGCCATCACAAGAAACTTGGGGCGTAAGTTATTTTACTTTTTTTTTTCTTTTTCTATATGGTTTATTCATTTCCTTAAACGTTTGCATTAGCTTTTCCATTTTTTGCAACATTCCCTGTATCTTCAAGAATATGGTTTCTCTGTTTTTGTAACTTTGCTTTTAGGTAGTTTTGAAGTATAAGGGATCTTTATTTGTAAAGAATTTTGTCTTTGTATAGGATTTTTGATATATGGTGCCTTCACATTCCAGTCAGCGATCGTACTCCTGTTAAAGGTACCTTTTCGTCGCCCCTTCGAAGCACTACCGAGAAGATAGTTAATGCGAGTTAAAGCCTTTTCGTTTGTGTTCTGTTTTCAGAGTTGGTGAAGCTTATTGAGAAGACTGTTAAGTCGGAGCACTATCGTTTCCCAAATAGACCAATATATTTAGTTGGAGAATCTATTGGAGCATGTCTTGCTTTAGATGTTGCTGCCAGGAATCCTGATATTGATCTTTCTCTGATCTTGGTTAATCCAGGTACAAATCTCTCGGTCTATAGGATTCTTAGTCGGTGAATGTCAAAAATCTTTTCTCATCATAGATACTGTTTGTTGCAGCCACACATGTCAACAACTTCATATCGCAACCTCTATCCGGAATGCTGAATGTTTTACCAGATGGTATTCCAACACTATTGGAAGATATCTTCGGTGTTAAGCAAGGTACACCTTTATTCTCTTCTCATATTCTATCTTGAATCATCAGTTAACCAACTAATTGAGTTTCAAGTTGGATCTTAAAACGTTATGTTCAGTTTTAGCAACTTGTTCAAGAACTTATTCAAACACGTGTTTCTTTGTCACGGTAGGCGATCCGCTGACTGGAATGTTAGACGCTTTGTCAAATGAATTTTCTAGCCAGCGAATGGGCGGAGGAGGTGGAGGGATGCTAAGAGACCTCCTTGCTGTTTCAGCTAATCTTCCTGTAAGTATTCCTTCTTAGAAACTCATGATCTATGCGTTTTTCCGTTTATCGTTTACACATTTTCAATTCCAGTTCTAGTATTGTGATCACAATGTATTTGCAGACTCTGAGTAGGATGTTTCCTAAGGACACACTGCTTTGGAAGCTGGAAATGCTAAAGTCTGCTATTGCTTCTGTGAATTCTCACATATATTCAGTCAGAGCGGGAACACTCATACTTCTGAGGTCCAATAAGTTTTCCTGTTTCAGAAATTCTGAATATCGTTTACTTGTAAAGAGGTATTATAGCTTGGAGCATAAGTGTTCATGAATATCTGGTTGTTGACTATTGCAGTGGACGCAATCAATGGCTACTGAACGAGGAAGACATTGACAGATACTCGCGCACGTTGCCAAAATGTATAGTCCGTAAGCTTGATGACAATGGACAGTTTCCCCTTTTGGTTAGTGATCTCTCTTCATTCAATAAACAAGAAATATGATACTTAGGGTCAAGTATTGATACTAGTTTCCTCATGTTAGAATATTGGATCATTTATAAACTACACTTCAACTATCTCTTTTACATCTCTCGTTAGGAGGACGGCGTAGATCTGGCTAATATCATCAAGTGTACTTGTTTTTATCGCCGTGGGAAGGCTCATGATCACATTTCGGATTACCTTATGCCTACCACATATGAGTTAAAACAACAAATAGACAATGACCGGTAAAATGCCTCACTAATTGCTCTGAGACATATTTTAGTTTTTCTGTATGCTTAGCAAAATAAATCAGACTATCAAGTAAAAGTTAGTGGATACCGAATGATAAATTCTGCAGTGCAGATTGCTAGTGGATGGTACTTCCCCTGTAATGCTGTCAACTCTAGAAGACGGCACAATTGTACGGAGCCTCGAAGGATTACCTTTAGAGGGACCTGTTCTGTACGTTGGCTATCACATGCTATTGGGACTTGACCTGGTTCCAATGGTATCTCAAATCCTAAAAGAGAGGAACATTCACCTGCGGGGTTTGGCACATCCAATGTTTTTTAAGAATCTCAAAGACTCAATAGTCGACACAAAGATGTTTGACAAATATAAGATAATGGGTGGAGTTCCGGTCTCTAATTTCAGTATCTACAAACTATTGCGTGAAAAGGCTCATGTGCTTTTGTATCCTGGAGGTGTCCGTGAAGCATTGCATAGAAAGGTGATGTATAGTTTGTGAACTTTTCACGGTTTCTGCATTCTTGGAAAATTTTATTTTAGAGGCTTAAATGTACAGAGTGACTTTGCAGGGTGAAGAATACCAGCTGTTTTGGCCAGAACAATCCGAGTTTGTGAGAGTTGCATCTAAATTTGGAGCGAAAATCGTTCCTTTTGGTGTTGTTGGAGTAGACAACGTCTGCGAAGTAAGCTTTCTCTACTCTATTCCGCTTACTTCATGTTTACACGTTAGCAAATCAGTTACCAAGAACTCGATTGCATTATATGCCCATTCAAATTTCTACATTACTCGACATTCTCAGCATCTACTCATTCTACTCTATTTGCTTTAGAGTACTAGTAAGAGGCAGAAACAGTGTGTCTGTATTCAAAATGATGATAACTCTACATAGGCTTTACTCTATGTCAACCCGAACCTCGGTTTTGAGTAACATTGAATGATTCTCAGATTGTCCTGGATTCCAATGATCAAAGGAAAATCCCTATCTTGAAGGATTTAGTGGAATGGGCAACAAAGGAAGCTGGCAACATAAGGTGTTTCATTACACACTATTTCTCACAATATTTATAGATTGTTCTCAATACTTCCAAGTAATACTCATTTGAACATTGATTTTGAATGCCAGGGAAGGCGACGAGAGCGAATTGGGAAACCAAGATATCTATATCCCAGGAGTTGTACCTAAGATTCCAGGGCGGTTCTACTATTACTTTGGCAAACCAATAGAAACAGCAGGTATGTATATAATCTAAATGTATGCTCTCTACATCAAATCACTGACCTCAATACTTACAATAATGGCGGGTTTTCTTTTTCATGGCAGGTAAGGAGAAAGAGCTGAAAGACAAAGAGAAGGCACAAGAGCTTTACTTGCAAGTAAAGTCTGAGGTCGAACAATGCGTTGCCTATTTAAAAGTAAAAAGAGAGAGTGATCCTTACAGACACTTGTTGCCAAGGATGTTGTATCAAGCCTCACATGGTTGGTCTTCTGAAATTCCAACTTTTGATCTCTAAATTCTCTCTTTCATTATCTTAAGTATACTGTGGCTAGATATGTTGTACATATCTAATCATGATGTTTAGAGGTTCTAAGATTATGTAGAGGTCTAAGATCGTTATTGGATCATGCAAAATTAGACAAAATATTTTAAATCGAATGTGGTTGTACTTGTACATGAATCTATCAAATAAAGGTTTTCTGAAATGCAGTCATATGTGATGTGGCTACAAGCGATTCAACTACTTTTTTTAAAATGATGGATTCTTCAATTACATGTTATGAAGGTAGAGGTAAATTCCTCATTGTAAAACTCACAACCGGAAGAAGAACAGTTCTGACTAAACATCGTCTGCAGACAAGACAAAGGTCTAACCTTCTCCAACTGCAAAAAGCTGTGTTATGGGAAATTTCCTTTGATTCTCTTATCTTCTATGCTTTGACATACTTGTCTACATAACCCTGCCAAAACAAGTAAAGAACCATGACGAGTCTGGTTCGGTAAATGATGGATTTTGAGGGGATTCTATTTCTTACCATGACCAGTTTGGTCAGCTTCTGCTGTGAAGAATCAATGTACCTATCGATCTTAGCTCTTGATTTGGGTATACGATGACCCTCCATTGAGTTTGACACTTTATCCACCACTCTCTTCACAATAGTCTTAAACGCCTCTTTGCTCATATTCCCTTGTCTCCACGATGGTTTTAGAAGATCCTTGACGAATTTTGTAAGCACAACTTTGAAAAGCTTCATGGACCTTGACGAATCTCTCTCTTTTGATTTCTCTCGAGACTTTTTCTGCGTGTTATCGCCTTCATGTACATTGTTCTCTACCTTCGGATTCTCGTTATCAGAGTTTGGAGTCAAAGTCTCATGGCTGTTACATTCTCTTCGGTTGTCCACATTCTCACCAAACTCATCATTCTCTCCAGAAACAACTACTCCAATCTCAATTCCAGCGGTGTTTTCTTCAACATCAGCTGGTTTGTTGGAGGAAAAACTGACCCGAGCAGTCACGTCTGACTCACTTAGAGCTTGCTTATCAACACCTTGGTTGTTTTCTTCCATACTAAGCGGTCTATTCGAGGAAATGCTCGCCTTTGGTACAATGCACAAGACTTCGTTATCTGGTTCACGCTCCTGAACACAATCTAATTTCACAGATGCTGGTTCAAAGCTGTCTACAAAAGGATCATACATGTCACCAACAAGACCACATTCAGGAACAATCTTTGCTTTTCCAGAGTAAGGCGAAGAAGAAGCTTGTCTAGAACCATCATCAGGAACCTCTGTCTGAAAATTCATGTTGTGATATAGCTAAAAGATACGTCAATTCGAGAAGTCGGAGATGCTTGATTCTTGTGGTCTCAAGCTAAACGCCACTGCAGAAAAAAAAAATCAAAGCTTTAAGAAAATCAATTCATGGGTTACTTCCATTAAAGCCCTAAAACATGAATCATAGCAATGCTGCAACACAAATATCAAAAAAGTTCAAGACTTTAAGAACCCTAAAACCCTAAACTCGGATTGAAATTGAAATTGATCAAAAAAAAAACAAAGTCAGATGCAAAAGAGAAACATACTCCTTTATGTGATTGAAGATGAACAGAAGCTAAATCGCGTCTAGTGATGATTACATGTCCTTTGTTTAATTCAACGAAGAAACCAGTTTCTACTTGTGAAGTTGTCATCTTTCTGATGTTTTTTTTTTTCTTTCTATTCGTTACAAAATCAAATCCACCATTACAAGAGACAATTTCGGAGAAAATCAAGAGAATTGAATAAGAAGAGATGATATTGATACCTAAATGTCTTTGGATCGAATTCCTCAGACGAATGAAAATTACATTTTATATATGAAAGACGAAAGAAGAACCCTAACTCTTTTCTTTGGGCCTTTGTTTGGGCCTTAAAGTTTGGGTTTGGTGTTGAGACTTAAACTGTGTAGCTAATTTTTTTTTTTTTTTTTTCCTTCCTTAAGCTGAGTAATCGACATCATTGTTAAAATGGTTTTCTAGAAACCGAGGACAACAACGATAAATGGACCAATGGTTATTACAACTGATTGATTATATTGACCCATTTTAACAGGATTATTTACACATCAAAGACTACTATCTATATTAGTATTTCTAAAGTATATTTTGTACCGGATAGATTAAAAATTTATTGAGATTGTTAGTACCTGATCCGGTGAAAACTTTGCTTCAAATTCTTATACCGGATATTCCATATTTTTTTTTTGAATTGGGTTAACTAAAAAATTAAGTATACCGTTACTTAATAACAATTGTAAACTATAAAATATAAATATCTTATAAAATGGTATAATTTCCAAATTTTAATATATAATAGATAATCATTAAATTTTATCATTAAATCGTCTCGTGGACCGTGGTATACCGCGGATTAAAATCTAGTTTCATCTAAACATATTTCATCTTTTTTTTAACTTAAACCATAATTCAACTTTTCTTCTTTGGGAGGGCAAACATTGTCAAAGAAGAAAATTCTTTCATGACAATCAAGGAACAAAGACACTTAGAAAGTCAGAAGTACAAAACAAACGTGGTGAAAAAAGATAGGAATGCATATAGGAATGCATAGGCTAAGGGGAAAGCTAACATCTCGGTAAGGACATGGGGAGCAGCCATAAACTCTTCCATTGGTGTGATAGAGGCTTTGGGATATTCAACGTCAAATACAACGGTTCCTATTGGAACTCCATGATGGAATCGAAAGATCACCCAATCAACAACCGCCGCGAATGAACCTGCTGCATAAGAATTAGAGCCATGGGGAAACCGTTCGTTACTCCACAAGAAGGCAGTGATATATAGAAAGGTTTTTTTAAAAAAATTGTTAATATATTAATGTTACAGCAAAACGTTATAAAGAAATCACACGTGCAAGTTAACACGTGCGAAGTCAAGTTGAATAAAATGGAATCTCAGATAGACGCGTGGCAGGGGACGATTGGTTGGCGCAAGAAGGCCGTTGCGTTCTATAAGAGATGTGTGTTGCTCACTTTTCCATTTATCGAATAATCTGTAATCTCTGTGTTTTCCAGAATTCTTGTAAAAGCTAGGTTTCTCTCATCTTGAGAGCTAGCTCGTTATCGTTTTGGTGTTTATTATGAACATCAGATCGATTGTTGGATTTTGGTATTAAAAATCGGAGATCGGAGTTATTCAATTTGATTATGTGAAGTTTACTGTGTTAAAGGTATCAGAGCTGTGTCGTTTCTCGGAACTATGGCTATCACGAGGTCACATGATGAAGATCTAAAGGGAAAAGGAGCAGAGATGGAAGATCTGATGGATGCGCGTATGAAGAGGTTGGAGGATTTGGTTGCGGAGCAAAACAAGGCGATGATGAAGCATATGGCGGAAATGTTTGGTGCGATGAGTCGATCTACAGCTCCTTAGCTGGTGGATGATCAGTCACACTTAGATCGGAGTGCTTCGATGTCCTCGCAGTCGATGGAGAACAGATCTGGTTGCTCCGATCAGTTTCACGATCATCGCCAACATCAAGGACGATCAGATGTGCGTAATAACTATGGGAATCTTACACGGTTGGGGAAGATTGATTTTCCCAGGTTTGATGGCACACGGATCAAGGAATGGCTCTTTAAGGTGGAAGAATTTTTTGGTATTGATCGTATCTGAAAGTTAAAATGGTTGCGATTCACCTTGATAGTCATGCTTCTACATGGCATCAATCGTTTATTCAGTCTAGTGTTGGTCTTGAAGTGTTATATGATTGGAAAGGGTATGTGAAACTTTTGAAAGAACGATTTGAGGATGAGTGTGATGATCCTATGGCAGAATTAAAAAAGTTACAGGAAACTGGTGGAATCGTGGAATATCATCAGAAGTTTGAGTTAATTAAAACAAGAGTTAACCTCTCTGAGGAATATTTGGTGAGTATATATTTGGCAGGATTGAGAGTGGACACTCAAATGCATGTGAGAATGTTCCAACCACAAACTGTGAGGCATTGCTTCTTTTTGGGCAGGATGTATGAGAAGGCTCATCCAACTAAACTGGCCTCCTCTTCTTGGACTCCTAGAACTGATAATGGGACTGGTTTTGTTAAAAATACTAAGGTGGGAATGTCAAGACCAGAATAGTCTACTAAAACTTCTTTTAAGCCGGCTACTCAACAACCTAAGAGGATGTCACAGTAGGAGATGAGTGACAGGAGGGCAAAGGGACTTTGTTATTTTTTTGATGAAAAGTACACTCCAGAACATTATTTGGTTCACAGGAAAACTCAGTTGTTTTGTTTGGATGTTGATGATGAATTTGAGGATGCAGTGGAGGAATTGTTGAATGAAGAAGAACAGAATATACCACAAATTTCGGTTAATGCAGTGTCTGGTATTGCGGGCTACAGGACAATGCGTGTTAAAGGAACACATGATAAAAGAATTTTGTTCATACTTATTGATTCTGGCTCAACACACAACTTTATTGATTCTAATGTTGCAGCTAAATTGGGGTGTAAGATTGATAAGGTGGGGTTAACTCGTGTTTCTGTAGCTGATGGGAGAAAACTGCGAGTTGATGGCAAAATCAATGACTTTAATTAGAAATTACAGACTACTTCATTCACATCTGATATTTTATTAATACCATCACAAGGAATTGATATGGTACTGGGGGTGCAATGATTGGAGACGTTAGGTCGTATATCATGGGAGTTTAAAAAATTGGAGATGGGATTCAAGATTAATAATCAAAAGGTGTTGTTACATGGTCTGAAGGAAGGATCTGTTAGGGAAGTTAAAGCTCAGAAATTGCAGAAGTTACAAGAGAACCATGTTCAGCTTGCTATGTTATGTGTGCAAGAATTTCACGAAGATGAAAGACAGGAAATTTGTTCACTTAACACTTTATCTTGTGAAGAGGGTGAAGAATCTGGTGTAGAAACAATTGTCAATGCTTTTCCGGGCATATTTGAGGAACCTACTGACTTACCTCCGTTTAGAGCACAACATGATCACAAGATCAAACTATTGGAAGGCTCTAACCCGGTAAATCAACGTCCCTATAGATATGCAGTCCATCAAAAGAACGAGATAGACAAAATTGTGGAGGATATGCTTCAAGGTGGTACTATTCAAGTTACCTCTAGTCCTTATGCATCTCCAGTGGTGTTGGTTAAAAAAAAAGATGGAACATGGAGATTATGTGTGGATTACAGGGAGTTAAATGGTATGACTGTGAAGGATAGATTTCCTATTCCTCTAATAGAAGATCTAATGGATGAATTAGGTGGTTCAAGTGTGTATTCTAAGATCGATTTGCGAGCTGGGTACCATCTGGTGCGTATGGACCCGTTGGATATACACAAGACTGCTTTCAAGACCCACAGTGGTCACTATGAGTATTTAGTAATGCCTTTTGGCCTTACTAATGCTCTAGCAACTTTTCAAAGTCTCATGAACTCTGTTTTCAAAGCATTTCTGAGGAAGTTTGTGTTAGTATTTTTTGATGACATCCTTATCTATAGCTCATCAGTGCAAGAACATGCTCAGCATGTTCAGAGTGTTTTTGAGTTAATGCAACAAAACCAATTGTTTGCGAAAAGGAGTAAGTGTGCATTTGCTGTCCAGAAGGTGGAGTATTTGGGGCATTTCATTAGTGCAGAAGGCATAGCTACAGATCCAGCCAAGTTATAGGCAGTGCGGGAGTGGCCTATACCAGCTAACCTTAAATAATTGCGTGGGTTTTTGGGCTTGGCTGGCTATTACAGGCGGTTTGTTAAAAGTTTTGGTACAATTGCAGGTCCATTACACGCATTAACCAAGACTGATGCATTTGTATGGTCTGTAGTGGCACAAAAAGCATTTGAGGAGCTTAAAGATGCTTTGTGTAATGCTCCTGTGTTGGCTTTACCAATGTTTGATAAGCTGTTTGTTGTGGAGACTGATGCATGTGGGCAAGGAATTGGGGCTGTGTTGATGCAGGAAGGCCATCCTCTCGCTTATATCAGTCGTCAACTTAAAGGAAAGCAACTTCACTTGTCAATTTATGAAAAGGAACTCTTAGCCGTCATTTTTGCAGTGAGAAAGTGGAGACACTATTTGCTATCTGGTCATTTTATCATTAAAACTGATCAGAGGAGTCTTAAGTATTTACTGGAACAAAGACTGAATACTCCTATTCAACAACAGTGGCTTCCTAAGTTCCTAGAGTTTGATTATGAGATTCAGTATAGGCAGGGAAAGGAGAATTTGGTGGCTGATGCCTTGTCTAGAGTTGAGGGAGCAGAAGTGTTGCATATGGCTTTATCATTGGTGGAGTGTGACTTAATGAAAGAGATCCAAGCAGGGTACGCCAATGATGTTGTTCTTCAGGACATTATTACTGCTCTACAACAAAAGCCGGATTCAAAGAGACATTACTCATGGGTTCAAGGCATTTTGCGCAGAAAGAGTAAGATTGTGATACCATCAGATGGGAAATTGAAAGATACTATCTTACAATGGTTACATTGCTCTGGGGTGGGAGGCCACTCAGGACGTGATGTTACTCATCAGAAAGTTAAGGGTCTGTTTTATTGGAAGGGTATGGTGAAAGATATTCAATCCTTTATCAGGAGTTGTAGTGTGTGTCAGCAGTGTAAAAGTGATAATGCAGCATATCCTGGTTTGTTGCAGCCATTGCCAATTCCTGAGAAAGTTTGGAGTGATCTGTCAATGGACTTTATTGATGGGTTGCCTGTGTCTGCTGGAAAATCGGTGATCATGGTGGTAGTGGATCGTTTGAGTAAAGCAGCTCATTTTATTGCCTTAGCTCATCCCTACAGTGCTCTCTCTGTTGCTCAGGCTTACTTGGATAATGTGTTCAAACTCCATGGATGTCCTAATTCTATTGTCAGTGACAGGGACTCTATTTTTACAAGTGAGTTTTGGAAAAAATTCTTTTCTCTTCAAGGAGTTACATTAAAGATGACTAGTGCATATCACCCTCAAAGTGATGGCCAAACAGAGGTAGTGAATAGATGTTTGGAGACTTATTTGCGGTGTATGTGTCATGCTAGACCTGAATGGTGGAGCAAATGGTTAGCTTTAGCAGAGTACTGGTACAATACTAACTATCATTCTTCCAGCAGAATGACTCCTTTTGAGATTGTGTATGGTCAGCCTCCTCCTGTTCATTTACCTTACTTACCAGGAGAGTCCAAGGTTGCAGTGGTGGCTCGTTCATTGCAGGAGAGGGAACAAATGATACTTTTTCTGAAGTTCCATTTGATGAGGGCACAACATCGGATGAAGCAGTTTGTGGATCAGTACATGACAGAGCGTAATTTTGACATTGGGGACTTTGTGTATGTCAAGCTTCAGCCTTATAGACAAAATTCAGTGGTAATGCGCAACAAACATAAGTTAGCTCCTAAATACTATGGACCCTATAAGATCATTGACAAATGTGGTGAAGTAGCGTACAAGTTGCAGTTACCAACATCTTCTCAAATCCATCCTATGTTCCATGTATCACAATTGAAGATCTTGGTAGGAAATGTACCTACTGCTACGCAGTTACCTTCTGTGCTCCAAGACGTGTTTGTGAAGGAACCAGAGGTAATTCTTGAAAGGAAGATGGTTAATCGCCAGGGAAGAGCTGTGACTAAGGTGTTGGTGAAATGGTTTAATGAGCCGGTGGAAGAGGCTACATGGGAGTTTCTCTTTGATCTTCAGAAGAAATTCCCTGACTTTGTTGCTTAAAACCTTGAGGTCAAGGTTCTGTGGAGAGGGGGAGATTTGTTACAGCAAAACGTTATGAAGAAATCACACGTGCGAGTTAACACGTGCGAAGTCAAGTTTAATAAAATGGAATCTCAGATAGACGCGTGGCGGGGGACGATTGGTTGACGCAAGAAGGCCGTTGCGTTCTATAAGAGATGTGTGTTGCTCATTTTTCCATTTATCGAATAATCTGTAATCTCTGTGTTTTCCAGAATTCTTGTAAAAGCTAGGTTTCTCTCATCTTGAGAGCTAGCTCGTTATCGTTTTGGTGTTTATTATGAACATCGGATCGATTGTTGGATTTTGGTATTAAAAATCGGAGATCGGAGTTATTCAATTTGATTATGTGAAGTTTACTGTGTTAATTAAACTATTAACATAATTGAAACGCAAATTCTTGTTGATTAATTATGCAAGGCTTATCAGATGTTCAGAGTGTGCCAAATATAGAGTTGTGCGTAGTGGTCTCGAATATTACGGGGAGAGTATGTCTATCATGGAGATGTCGTACATGCAGAACCGTTCGTTGAAGATCTGAATGGTGTGGGAAGAGCTGCGCTATGGAATCGTTTTTGTGGGAATTATGCTACATGGCATATATCGTTGTTCGGCATCAACCGTTTAAACTGAACCGAACAAACCGATGATTTTGGTTTTCGGTTTCAAACCGATTAACTATTATTGTAAACCGATTTGGCGGAATTTTTAAATTGATTTCGGTTTTCCGTTTTCATGATTCGGTGCATCAAAACCGATCTGTTTTTCAGATACTTTATAAAAACAAAAAAACAAAAACCTAGATCTATCACTTCATCTTTTCTTTTGTTTTCTAATATCTCCTCCTCACGAAACCCCTTCTTTTCTGCTCTTCAACCCCTTTTCATCTTTGACTTTCTAATACTTCTTCCTTCTTCTTTTCCTTGTTCGTTCTTCTTCTCCACCATATTGTTTCGTAGGTATCTTCTATCCAGCCGCCGCTACATCGATCCTCTCCGGCGTCCACTTCAACAACAACGATTTCATGCATGGTTCTCTACATCTCTTCCCGCCACCGCGTTGCACATTTTCTCTACATCTTCTCTGTTTTCACAATTCTTCTTCTTCATCTCACCGTTGTTTTTCTTCACTTCACTCTGTTCCGTTTTCTCGCCTTCAAACATATTTGGGCTTTGAAAAACTTAGCCCTTTATGCATAAACTTGATTTAAACATATTCGTTTAACCAATTAAAACCGATCCGATTAATCTATTAAAAAAAATTGGTTCAAATCGGCGAATTATATCTTAGTGACCGAACCAAGAAAACCGAGAACCGACCGACCTGAATTTTTATTCATTTCAATTCGACAGAATTTTCGTATACTGAAAAAACTGAAAAGCCAAAAAATAAGCTGAACCTTTTAACCTGATTAAACCGAATGTCCAAGTCTAGTTTCGTGTTTATTATCAAGATGTGACAAATTGTGTTTGTTTAAATGTTGTTAACTAAGAGCAACAACATCGTTAAATTTATCTAATGATCATTAACGACTGCGAAACTGCAAAAGTAATACTTAGTAATTCTGATGAACTAACAATTGTGAAATATATAAAAAAAAAGTTGTTAACGACTATAAATGAAGAAGAAAAAAGTGTTGCTAGTTACAATCACAGCTGCTGCGAAACGAATCTGTCTTCAAATTCTCGACATCGAAATTAAACTGTAAATACAAAGATTCAATATAATCTTACATTTGACTTTTTTTAATATAAATTTTAAATAGAAGAGGATTATTTTAGAACCCTTCTTACAATAATTCGTAACTAGAAAAATTATATACTTTGAATAACATATTTTTTTATTATAGACTAGGGGAGGTCCCCGCGCCCAGCGCGGGGTTGTATGTTGATTAAGACCAGAATTAATAATTAATATTTAGGGTTATCAAGTTAGGGATATTTATTGAATTAATTTTGTCAAGAGTCTAATTTTTATAACGACATTAATATAGAATTATGGTAAAACGCTATAACTTTTGATATATATTATTAGTAATCAACAATTAATAGTGTTTTTGAATCACAAACAATTATTAGTGTTTATATCTTGATATATATAATAGAATTAAATATAAAAAATCTATATATTTAAACCAACAATATATTAGCAACGCCCCGACCGCCACTGTCCATGGGTTCCCACGTCCAGTCTCGGTCTTTAGGCCCATCTTCTTTGTTTTGTCGTACTCTTGATTTTATGACATATTCATGCTTACTCGTTTCTTTCATATTAGCAACGCCCCGACCGCCACTGTCCGTGGGCTCCCCACGTCCAGTTTCGGTCTTTAGGCCCATCTTCTTTGTTTTGTCGTACTCTTGATTTTATGACATATTCATGCTTACTCGTTTCTTTCATATTTGTAATGCCACGACCGCCACTGTCTGTGGGTTCCCACGTCCAGTTTCGTTCTTTGAGCACATCTTCTTGGTTTTGTAGTACTCTTGGTTTTATGACATATTCACGCTTCCTCGTTTCTTTCATATTTGTAATGCTCCGACCGCCACTGTCTGTGGGTTCCCCACGTCCAGTTTCGGACTTTAATTTGGGCCCATCTTCCTGGTTTTTGTTGTATTCTTGATTTTATGACATATTCATGCTTTTAGATTGTATGTCACTGGAGTTTTTCGTAGTTGGAAACAAATAATTGAAAAATATAATCTCTTACCATATCTCTTACCTATCAAGTAAGTCATCTTGCTCTTTGAAGTAGTTATGTACGTAAAATTTCAATGGTATAGAAACAGGCATCTCTTTTGTATATATCGTGTCATATTTATCGTCCCTATTGTAGTATCTTTGTCTCTACCTTCGCCATTGGTCGCTGCGTAACCCTTCAGTTGATCTCTTGTTTATAAAACCCATATAAAAAGTTGTAAGAGAAATATCATTTTCTTAACTGTATCGTATATGTATTTGTAGTATATTGATCTGAGATTGCAAAGATGTATGCCTATCAAGAAGCTCTTAGCAAAGTAAACACTGAAGATAGGTACTAAAAATGAGAGGATTACAGAGAGCAAGTATCTATCCCTTAGAAACCACTATGTGCAACTGAGAATAATTCATATATGTACATACATACACATGTATACAACATATTGAAGCTTTTAAATTTAAATATCGAATGCTACAAAACTGGAAAATTGCTTGTGGAGAGAGCAATATGAACATGGCCACATATATAACAAATAACCGATTATGCTTGTCGTAGATCATTCTCTTTCAAACCAAAAGTTTTACCTAAACAACATATCAAGTGACTCACAAGAGATACATAAGAGCCATATCCTAAAAATATCCGGCAAAGCAAAAACGCTCCAGGTTCGAGAAGGAAGTCATTGGAAAATTTGAGTATATACCAAACTGGAGAGTAATTCGGCTACAAAGAGAGATGTGTTGGCTTTGAAGAAAAAGTTATGTGATGTTCTACCTTTTATTTATGAATTTTATGCTATGAATATATGTTTTTGTTAGGGTTCAACTTCAGTCTCCGGATTAGAGACTTATATTCATCCGACAAACAATTCGATGTCACAATCAACGCTACAAAATTGGTGGGTTCTCTCTATTAACAAACAAAAAAAAATTCTGGGGTATATATATTTTTTTTGTTTTGTTAGATCCATACGACGAAGAACATGACGAAGAACACCAAAAATTCTCATCAATCCGGTACGTTTGATCTTATTTTTATTAGTTTAACAATTACGGTTATGTCCGAATCTGAAATAACCATGGCTCCAGACTCCTTCACACCATGGCCACATATCACCGGAGTGGAGACGATTTCAAATTCGGAGCTTCTCTTCGCATATAAAATCATACATATGGTCTCTTTGTTTCGGGTTCCCTCTACAATAATTAGTACATATTTCAAACTGAGCTACAAAAGAGCACATTGGATTTTGGTAAACATCAAGATTGCTTCCTACCTTCCAAGAAACATGATAGACTAATTCACATCCAAGACCAAACATTAGCCACATAAAGCCTGAATCAAATTAAACGATCTTAGGATGCTCTTCATAATCCGTAAGTTAAAGAGACTTGCATTAATATTGCAAATTAGACTCTAGAGGTGCACAATGGTTAATCAGAGTGTATCAAAGACGACGAATAAAGCATGAATTAGAATATCAGCAGAGGAAGCACACAAATATTCAATAAACATAATCAATCACTGAGAATATCATGGACCCAACTTTTGAAAGATTCATAAAAAAGGAAGATTTTTCCTATGCAACAATATTCAAACAATGAGAAGATCAATGATTGATGACTAACCATACAACCGAAGCAAAGCCATAAACAGAAACGAAAGTACTAAAGAGCCACAACAGCAGTGATACGACATTTGCTTCCTCGCACTGGAAACAATGACGTGCTTCCATAAATCCAATCTAGTTTTTATGGAAAACAAACCTGCATTCATAATAAACACTACTATTAATTATTATTTTTTATGCAAGAATTAAATGGCAGTATAAAAAATTCAATGGTTAGTGCCGAAAAAAAAAGCAAGGATTAGTTATGATATCAAATCAAAATTAAATATCAAGCAAGGTATTTACATAAAATTAAGGCAGTGGAGGATCTAAGAATTTTTTATATGACAATATCTACAACTAAACAAAGAAAATTTATATATTTTTAAAACAGAATCATTATTTGTTTTTTGGTAAGATTAAAACCGAATCATTATCATATTAGTAAAATTATCATTTATTTATTATTATCCACGTTAATTTAAAAGTTTAAGAGAATATCTGCTTTTTCTCATAAAAGGATGGAATAATAACATAACTCTTTTAGATTTATAACTATATTTGACATTATCATATTAAATCTATTAAGATAAATATATTTCTTTTTGAAAAATATAAATAAAATGATAATATAATTATTATAGATTTACAATTATATTATTATCCATGTCAAAATTTTAAAACATTTTACTTTTTTCTCACATAGGAAGATAGAACAATAACGTAACAGTTTAAGATTTACAACATAAAAATAATATCAGAATTGGAACGCCAAATCATAATCAACACAATTAACACAACTCTAATGGGAAATTAGAGTTATCTTGTGATTAAAATACTAAACAAACAAAACTAACCGAAACAAAACAAAAGTCTTCCTTTCAAAATCATTAACGTGACGGATTGCTGACTGATTAAATTGAATTTTAGGCATTTAAAGATCTAGAAAGATGATTAAGGTTAAACATTTTTATTTATTTTAAACAACGTTTGAATGTTGACAAAAAAAGAAGAAGAGAGTGTTGGGACCATCGGGAGAGACAACGTTGAGCAGCTGCGAAAGAAGCCAACGTTGTCTAATATGTTCCTCACAGTGTTTGATTTGACTTTTGATGACATTACACTCCTGTCCACTTGTTGTCTCGAAAGTTCATGCAATGGAAAATTATTAAACAAAACAATTTACTTTTATGTATAAATCCTAGGGAAGAACCGATCAAGCTAAGATCAATGGTTGTGGTTTTAGTACCGTATACTTCTCAAATATACCCGTTGAATAACGGAAATCCGCAAGACGGGGAGGAGACGAAGTCAACCTAGCTGGCAAAGGAGCTAACCCAACTCCTTTGGTCTTATTTATGGTCATATGTATTTAGCAAAATATGGTATACAAACCGAACCAATCAACAACAAAACCTGGTTTTAAATTGTTGTATATTTCTCAAAAGTCAAAACCCATAATAACCAATGGAACAGAAGAAGCTAAAAACGCATCAGAGCATGGAAAGAAACCTAAAAACCAATAAATTAAACAATAATTAAATCTTAGTGCATGGAAAACGAATCCTATACATACCAAAGTCCGAATCTCAGTGCCTTAGAATGACCTCGATACCAAAAACTTTAAGTTACTACTTCCATATATGTAATATATTAGTTTGGGGAGAGAGATTGGCAACGAAGAGTAATTCCTGAATTTAACAGCCAAGTTTGTTATCCCTAATCTAAAGAGAGGAATACTTAAATTGTATTAACGACAAAAATTAGCCTCCTCTGAAGATTCATCCCTGAAATAAGTCATCTTTCTGACTTTGTGACAACTGTGTTATCAAAAGTTGAGTGTTTCTTCTGAGAAAAGACATATTTGAAAATAATAAGAACATGTACCTCAACAAAATCGGGAGGTACTTCATCTTTTTACAACAAAAAGAAACATACCAAACCATCGATGATTACCTTCTCAAAAGTTGAAACCAAACTTTTTGATTATAAAAATTGATTAGTGGTGAAAATAGTGAAACCATAAATACAAAAAAAAAAAAAATCAAATTTGTACATATAAACTATAAGATCACCTGTTTATTCATTGAATTAGGTCCAAATTTTCCATACACCAGTTCACATCGTCCCCTCCATACATCCACCCTACAATAAAAAGAAAAATTAAAATTAGGTAGAAGCAAAAAAAAGTTTGAAAAAAAAGAACAAAAAAACAAAGGTTAGTTATGATCTGAAATTGAATACCATGAGCAAGGTATTTATATTGAATAGGAGGCGGTGCATGATTTAGAGTTTCTAAATTTTTCGACGATAAATACAAAAAAAGAAAAGAAAATTTACATATTTTAATAAGCAAATCACTATCATAATAATAAATATTTGTAAAACTGCCATTTATTCATTGTTATCCATGTTTATTTAAAATAATATTTACTTTTTTCGGTAAAAATATAGAATAATAACAACTATTTTAGATTTACTACTATATCTGATACTATCTTATAAAATATATTAAAATTTAAGGAAAAATTTCTTTCTGTTTCAAAAATAAGGCGGAACAATAATATAATTTTTGATTTACAAAAGATAGACATGCATGGTATCCATATGCGTCATGTCACGCTGATCCATATTTTTTTCCAAAACTCGATCTAATTGCTATTATGTGCAAAAATCACCACCGTTCACGTTCATGTTCACGTTAGCACTCCATACCTTAATTCACATGTAAACCTCTCTGCCTATCTCTGACTTCAGCTCTCTCATCTTCGAGTCTCCCCAAGAAAGTTTTGACACCACACCAACATTTCATTCGTCAAAATTAAATCGAGTTTGCACAAGGTTACAACCGATTAATAGGTGGTCTTCTACCTTCTATTTACGATTTTATGCTATGAATATATGTTTTTGTCAGGGTTCAAGTCAATCTCCGGATTAGAGACTTATAATCATCCGACGAACAATACGATGGCGTGATAACCGTTTCTAAATTGGTGGGTTCTCTTTCATTGATCTACATATTATTTTTTTTGTTCGTTTTTTTTTCCAAATATTTAGATTGAAACGACGACGACGAACACGACGATCATACCAAAAATTTCATCTATTCTACATATTATTTTTTTTGTTCGTTTTTTTTTCCAAATATTTAGATTGAAACGACGACGACGAACACGACGATCATACCAAAAATTTCATCTATTCCGGTACGTTTGATCTTTATTTTAATTAGTTTAACAATTAATAGCCGTTTACGATTAATTTCGGATATCTAAATCTTATTAATTTGAGTAAGGTTAGAATAGTATTCTTTTATGTTTATATTAATGCTCCGATTAATAATTTTCGGATATTTGACATTATCATCTTAAATATATCAATATTATAATAAATATTTTCCTTTTCCGATTTTTTTTTTATGGTATAATTCCTTTTCCGATAAATTATGAAACAGATCTGTTTACACAAAAGGTAAAAAAAAACAAACAAAAAAGGAAAAAAAAAAAAAA